>NC_090445.1:1572025146-1572329246 GCF_031143425.1 Pleurodeles waltl | reverse complement strand
ATCTCCTTGCTACAGGAAGGCCCCATTGTCTGCAAAGCTTCCTTAGGTCAGCCTTAGTGAGGTGGTCAGTACGAACAAAGAATGAGTAGGTACACAATCCCATTTTGATAAGATCTTATCAGCAAAAACCAAAATCCAAAGTCCAAAATATCAATAGTATATCCAGGAGGACATCAGAGAACCAAGAGCCAAAAAAGATGAAAAATCAAGTTGACCTTCAACTGTGGGTAGGTAGTGAAATACTTAGCTACTGTATGTCACTGCACAAACACAAGTCCTATCCTCACCGCTGATCACCAATGTTAGAAATGGGGTTTTTGGTTGGCAGTTAGGTTGCCCTCTGTCCAAGCAAGAACCCTCACTCTAGTCAGGGTAAGTCACACACAATCCAAAATCAGCCTGTGCTCACCCTCCGGTAGCTTGGCACGAGCAGTCAGGCTTAACTTAGAAGGCAATGTGTAAAGCATTTGTGCAATAAATCATACAACACCATAGCATAACACCACAAAAATACACCACACAGTATTTAGAAAAATATATAATATTTATCTGGGTATCTTCAGGTCAAAAACGATCAAAGTTGCAATATCAATTTGTAAATATATCACTGAAAAGTGATATAAAGTGTCTTAAGTCTTTAGAAAGTAAACAGAGTCTCTTTCAAACACAAAGTACCTGGTTTCTGGTGGAAAATCTCCTCAGAGGGCCACAAAGGAAGAGGTGCGTGGAAAAAGGGTGTGTGCGTCGATTTCTCCCCAGCACACACGGACTTGCGTCGTTATTTTCCACGCGGGGAAGTCGGGCGTCGTTTTCCGGCGCGCGGACAGTCTCTTTCTGTGGGTCGCGGGGATTACCAGATGTCCCGGGTCTGTGCGTGGATTTTCCTGCTTGTTTTCCGGCTGCGCGTCGTTCTGTGGGGCTGCGTGTCGAAGTTTCGATCTCACGGCAGGCGTCGCGTCGATTTCTCCTGCGGAGTCGGGCGGCGTTGTCCTTGCGAGGCCGTGCGTCAAAGTTTTGATCTCACGGCAGGCATCGCGTCGATTTCTCCTGCGGAGTCGGGCGGCGTTGTCCTTGCGAAGCCGTGCGTCAAAGTTTTGATCTCACGGCAGGCGTCGCGTCGATTTCTCCTGCGGAGTCGGGCGGCGTTGTCCTTGCGAGGCCGTGCGTCAAAGTTTTGATCTCACGGCAGGCGTTGCGTCGATTTCTCCCGGGAAGTCGGGCGGCGTTGTCCTTGCGAGGCCGTGCGTCAAAGTTTCGGTCGTCCCGAAGGCGTCGCGTTGATCAGCGTTGGTGTGCGGCGTTTTTCTTGCCGCGGAACAAGCTGTGCGTCGAAAAGTTCGGCGCACGGAGCGTCCAAGAGGAAGAGTGAAGTCTTTTTGGTCCTGAGACTTCAGGGAACAGGAGGCAAGCTCTATCCAAGCCCTTGGAGAGCACTTTTACAGCCAGGCAAGAGTTCAGCAAGGCAGCAGGCCAACAGCAAGGCAGCAGTCCTTTGTAGAAAAGCAGACAGGTGAGTCCTTTGAGCAGCCAGGCAGTTCTTCTTGGCAGGATGTAGTTTCTGGTTCAGGTTTCTTCTCCAGCAAGTGTCTGATGAGGTAGGGCAGAGGCCCTGTTTTATACTAAGTTGTGCCTTTGAAGTGGGGGTGACTTCAAAGAGTCTCTAAGAAATGCACCAAGTTCCCTTTCAGCTCAATCCTGTCTGCCAGAGTCCCAGTAGGGGGTGTGGCAGTCCTTTGTGTGAGGGCAGGCCCTCCACCCTCCCAGCCCAGGAAGACCCATTCAAAATGCAGATGTATGCAAGTGAGGCTGGGTACCCTGTGTTTGGGGTGTGTCTGAGTGAATGCACAAGGAGCTGTCAACTAAACCTAGCCAGACGTGGATTGAAGGGCACAACAAGATTTTAGTGCAAAGAAATGCTCACTTTCTAAAAGTGGCATTTCTAGAATAGTAATATTAAATCCGACTTCACCAGTCAGCAGGATTTTGTATTACCATTCTGGCCATACTAAATATGACCTTCCTGGCCTCACAGTAGTGTAAAAGCGAGTTTAGGAGTTTCACACTACCAGGACATATAACTACACAGGTACATGTCCTGCCTTTTACCTACACAGCGCCCTGCTCTAGGGGTTACCTAGGGCACACATTAGGGATGACTTATATGTAGTAAAAGGGGAGTTCTAGGCTTGGCAAGTACTTTTAAATGCCAAGTCGAAGTGGCAGTGAAACTGCACACACAGGCCTTGCAATGGCAGGCCTGAGACAGGGTTAAGGGGCTACTGAGGTGGGTGGCACAACCAGTGCTGCAGGCCCACTAGTAGCATTTAATCTACCTGCCCTAGGCACATGTAGTGCACTCTACCAGGGACTTACAAGTAAATTAAATAGTCAATCATGGATAAACCAATCAGTAGTACAATTTACCCAGAGAGCATATGCACTTTAGCACTGGTTAGCAGTGGTAAAGTGCCCAGAGGTCAAAAGCCAACAACAACAGGTCAGAAAAAATAGGAGGAAGGAGGCAAAAAGTTTGGGGATGTCCCTGTCTAAAAGCCAGGTCCAACAGTGGTTATAAACGGCTGATCAGTTCTCCACACCTTAGTGAACGTAGTTACTAATTAGCAAAGAGAAAGGCAGATCTGCCTTCTCACAGAGTGCCACTCCGTGTCACACAATTTTGGCTCCTTTCACACGATCACCCAATGAGGAGCCGAAAAAACACACTGGCAGGAAAGTCAGCCGGAAAGCACTATACAGAATGGCTTTCCAGCTCTTTCTTGGAGGCTGTAAGCAGGTGATGTCCATTATCGGGATGTGTAAACACCCCAGAACATCTACCACAGTCTCAGCGACCATTTGCTTTTTTGGTTGGAGAAGAGGCGAGGGGGGATTTGTGGTGGGCACAGTGCTTCTCAAGTAGCTCTAGGTTCGACGCCCCTCCCCCATCAAAGCCCCACTCCTTCCTCACATGGTGATTTTTTTTTGTAAATTGGCAGGTCTGGAAAGGTGTCACTTTGTGAATGTAGTCGGCAGCCTCAGGGGGTGTAAGCAGTGGTTGATCAAACCAATGTACTTTTCACCCAGTACTTCCCCAAACTGGAACATTTTCTTTATTCTAAAGCAGCACCAATTCCTCTAAGGAACATGAGCTGCTTAAAAATGTTTTCCATTTGGGAATTCAAACAGAGGGATGATGACCTGCTGTTCCTTTCGGGTCGCCATTTCTGTATTTTTAGCTAATTATATGATTTTGCAAATATCAACCTGCCTAAATAATCTTCATTTGTTTTGCAACTACCTGACTGGACATTTTTCAATGTGGCTTATTAGTACGTAGGCTTCATTTCAAAATTAAAGACTTCTCAATAACTTGATGCACATTTTGCAATAACCCTTTTGATACATCTAATCCTGCGTATTGATTTAGGAGGGAAGTCAGTGACTGTACGGTCAACTTAAAAATGTAGGTCCTGTCTCAAAGTCTCAAATGAATTGCCATTAGGGAAAAGACAGTATGGGTAAAATGGGAGGTTGAGAAATGAGAACAGAGACCATCTCAGAATGACAGCCTTTTGGGTGGGCGATGTGTAGGACCCCCCTGTGTCCCATCCCTCAATGAGATTGAAGCATGGGAGACACCAAATGTAGATCCTTGTAACCTCTGATCCTTGTTTTGTGCACTCTGGAGAGCCTCAGATGTGTGCACTATATTTTGAACATGCTTAGAATTTGTCCATGTGCCCTCGGTTTGATATGTGAAAACAGCATATGTTGCAAAAATGGAACCCTTCTGTGTCAGCGAGAATAGATAGACCACTTGCAGTTTCCAAGATTGCTATGCAAAGCAGATTCTTGTTGTTTCCTAGTTCTGTGATTCCCTGCAGATATCCTAAAAGGGTCTACTCTGCCAGTTTGTTCTCTTCTTGATGATGATTATAGTCAGTTTCTGCAATGAGCTGTGACATGTGGTCATCATGTTGTTTTTGCTTAGCTAGACACACATGAAGATCTGTGGATACTTGGCAGCATGGAATACTACTTTATCTAGGGACCCATACAGAACTTAGAGAATACTACTCAGTTCCAGGCAGGTAGCCTTTTTTTATCATGCATAGTCTTTAAGCAATCTCGTTGGATAAATGCTTTTGGGGTTACCAATAGTTTATTTTATTTTCAAGAAAGTAGCTGCAAAGATCCATGCCCCAAACAGTTGCCTTGTATTCAGATTAAGCACATCTAGCATTTACTACATGTATGGGGTCTATTCAGAACCAACGTGTTTGAGACATATCAGACCTTTATTTTTTTCTTGTCTCACTAAAATTTCAAAATTTGAAGCGTGTTGTGCCAGACAGTGACATCAATGCTGAGAGACATGATCTCAATTCTGATATATTTTGTGAACAGTTATGACAAGGAATCCATTATATACTGACATGAGTATTTGAGCTATTCAGGCAATGGATGCAACGTCTGACTTGGATATCATTAGGAGGTTATTAAGGCTTAGTATGACCAACTTAAAATCCTGCCTCTCCAGCTGACACATTTTGTGATAGACAGATGTTGCTGATTGGTGAGGCAGGTACATCCATCTACCGCTTTTCAGAAGTAAAATCACTGGGATTAATTCACAAACTACATTTTGTAGTACATAAAGTAGTGCTGCAGTAGTACTACTTACATACTGCAAAGCACAACCCACAACCTATGAGTGGAAATCTTCACCTCTATCTGTCCTCTCTTTTCTATAGACAGATCCTCACATATGGAAGTTTACTACTTAGTACTGAATGGGGGAGAGGCCAGGTGGAGTGGATGGAAAAGAGGGATCACTTATACTAAATAAGAGGGGTTTAGAAAGGATTAAGAAGGGGTTTTGGAAGGACCTAAGAGGGGACTAGGGATGGAATGACACCCACGATTGAAATTCACAAAGTGCACTTCTAAAGTTACTAGAAATGGAGTAAATCCAGCACCACACATGGCCAACCACTGCCACTGAAACACCCTCCTGCAAAAAATAATGGAGGCAGGGACTTAAACATTAATTATGAAATACATTAACATGTTTTTACTTTTGAATAATATATATTTTTAATGTAATCTTTAATGTCTACATATACATAAAAATATATTTTATTTTTTGTTAACTTACACAGGTTTCACAAAGGCCATTTAATTATGTTCGCCCTGCATCTGCTAATAATTGGTGTGGTAGCTTTGTGCAATAATAACAATCAATTACCTAATGTATTTGGTATGACCAGCAATATTGTTTTTTAAAAAATGAACATGTATTTTTAGTATGGTTGTTTCAAACCCCTCTGCATAGAATATTGTGGTCAATGTGTGTTCCCAAATCCAGACTTATTATATTGAGCGTATATGTGTCCTGTTATAGATACATTCTTGGGCAAAGTATAGTACATAGTTGTAAAACAAAAGAAGCAAATATCACCACAGGCTCCATGGGCTGTCCAGTGGGAATTATGCAGACACCAGTAATCGCCACATTTACTTTGTTGTTTAGGCTTCATTATTGGATCATACAGAATTGATCTAGGTTGAATTAAATGTTCGTTGCTCATGCACAAGCTATGAATCAGAGATTGTATTTATTTTAACAAAATGACAAATGCCTTCAAGGGTGTGACGGCAAGAAAAATGAAGCTTTAAGATTAAACCCAGTGTTATTATAGAAACTATTAATCTGATCTTTGAAAATACTTGTAAATCTGTACCCACAGGGTTACGTTGCTGCACAGGTGCAGATGTGCGACTTTTATCAATTCACAAACCATTCCAATAGTATAGCTTTAAAGCTGCAAACTTTTTCGGGCATTTTCCTGGGAAAGAAATCTTCCTTTTTCTTTTTAATGTTTGTTTTAACCTTTCCTCAATACAAAATTGTACGCAGAGCACAATTCCTCATTATACAATGATAGTGCCTCTGTGCAATGGAACATTTTCACTAATTATTTTTGTCTATTTTTACATCCCCACAAAGTTTAGAGTGTTTCATTCCACTTTCCACAAGTTGAACCCCTCGACTAGGACTTGTTTCCATAGACTATTAAGCAATAGATAGGTAATAGTATGTGAAATACAAGCATTGGCGCAGCCAATAGGTCTCACCTTTGGGACCTTATGAGTATTTAGCCTTGCAGCACATTATCCTGTATGCTATAACATCCACTGTTACGTTATGTGCCACTGGTGAATGGCCACACACAAGCAAGAATGGACTTTCCTGCTATTTAATGAAAATATGATAAAGTCTCTTCTGAAAAGTGTATTTCTTTAACCAAGAAGCTTTGACAATAATGGGCACAGTATAGCACTTCAATGAGAAGTGCTTATTTAAAGTGTCTTTGTACAACTGGTAGTTTGAAATTATATATCTGGAAGTGGTGAAAATAGAAGCTCGGCATGGGAAAACAACCTGGCCCACAAAAGCCAAATTCCAAACACCCCAAGCACTGTTGCAACAAGTGAAGACACTCAAAACACTTGTAGCGACCTAGACATTGGTAAGCCTAACCAGTGGTGCCTTAGTGTCAGACTAAAAACTGTCTGATTTACGATTGCGACAGAGGCGTTTCCACCAACATGGCGGATGTAATGTGGATTACTATTTGTCATTATTTTTTGTTAGTGATGTTGTTACTGTTTTCTTTTGTTACTGTTATAGAGGTTGTTTCTCAGTAACAAAAGATCAATGGCCCTAACGTGCAGGCACTTGATTGTTGTTTTTGTCCATGCCTTGCGAGCAGAGTCTCTGCGGCTGGAAGCCAACAGTCCCCTGTTCTCGAACTAAACAAGGCGGAAAATTCTGAGCTTGACTGAAAGGAAACTCTGTGGATTTGTGATGGTGCTCATGCTCTGACTAAACCTAAACGAGGTCTTAAATATGAGCTAATCTGCTACCTCTATTGAGCTATCTTGTATTTTCTGGTGTTGTAGTGGGTGTGTACACCGTTTAGAGAAATGTGCTCACCACACCCTTTCCCTATAAAGTTTCTTAATACCTAATTGCACAATAACTAATATATGTATATTTATGCATGCACAAGCATTTGCCCTTTCATCATAATGCAAATTTGTTTAACGCATGAGATTATCCTTCACTTTTCACATTAGCTTACCTAGGACTCCTTTCCAGTGATGCAGTTTACCGTGTTCACATAGGTAAATACAACACACATAAATGGCTATTTTGGTGTAAGCATGAAAAAACAATGCAGAAAGAAAAATTGGCACTATATGGCCATCTCTCTAAAGGAATAAAGGATTATATTACACAATTACCTGTTATATATCATGAACAATAACAATAAATATATCCTCCTTGGCCCGCAAGATGTTTCAAAGTTCCTAATGATGACCCCCAATGCCCTGTTGGCAAATGTGGACCAGGAACCTGTCATGCTTTTCTTTCACCATAAAAAGATTGAGGGCTTTGAAGAATGGGGGAAAGGGATACCTATCTCAATACCATGTTTACAATTGCAAACATGGCACTGGGGCGGGCAGCACTGAATTGCCCAGGAACAGTATAAAATGCAGCCTTCAGTAACGTGGGGCACAACAACAACCCATCGAGCCAATGGCACAGCTGGAAGAATGTATGGTACTCAGGTGATAATTTCACCCGAAATAAAATCGCATGAGGATTTGGCTGCAACAGCCACCAAGCATTAATACCTGTTCTTTTTCTGACAGAGGAGCATACAATGCTCCCCCTGGCATTGCTCGCCCCTACCGGACCATGAGTTAGAAGCATATACTTACCAACTGCTCCAAACAGCTTGTAAATGTATGTGTTAAGTCCCAAGCAACTGTGAATTCTGTGCAGATTTACAACTGGTAAATCTGGTCGTACATGGTAAGTGGCTGGCATGGATTTAACCTACTGCTATAGTAATATGCATGAAAATGTACCACCTGGCCATCAGGGTTAGACTGGGACAAAAGAATCCAAGGCCCCCCAAAATAAAAACGGCCCCCATTAGCGAATCAGATAGCTAAAAAAGTGGCGTACATTTGCAAATCAGGCCAGGTTTGAACTTATGAGGACACACTATATGCTTATTTTTCAAGGTATGAGATACTGCATGCATTTATGTTTGCTGCAGGCAATGTTTGTGGTTCATCAGTGGAGTGTTGATTGGCATTCGCAGAGCCCCGGAAGCTGGAAGCCGTGGACCGCTGCATTGCACGAGTGCAGAGCTTGGAGTAAGGGCCTGACGAGTCAGAGCCGGAGGGATGGTTGGGGTTGTGGCTGTGGCCACGGCCGTGGCTGTGAGGAGGCGGGGAGGAAGCGAGGAAGCAGCAAGAAGTGCAGCGGAGACTATTGCTGCATATCAGTCACATGCTATGCCAACAGAGAACGCGGGAGGAAGGAGAAGCAAGGCAAGGAGAGTCTGCAGCGAGGGAGACTGCCATTGCTGCGGGCCACAGTGAGGAGAGGCAGCTAGCCCGGGCCAGGCTGCCTCCATTCGGTCTCCCAGAAGCCTGTGGCAATGGTGCCCCCTGCCGCCCACCTGTCGTTTGCTGAGAAAACGCCAATACTACAGGCGTAAGGAGAGATTCAAGGCGGTAAGGCTAGGGGGACACATAAGGCTTACAGCCCTGCCCCGCATTGCGGAAGCGGCCGGCAGAAGGCTCGTGCAGCTTGCACCCATGGTAGCTTGCACCCACAGCAGACCTCTTCTTGCCGCTTGCCCTCCCCCTCGCTGCACATTGCCTAGCTGCTCCTATTGTTCCAAATCCTCTTGGGGCATTGCTCTCACTGACTATCGATTCCATGGTGGCAGAACTGGAGTGTCCTCCTTCCTTCATTTGAGCCTGGCCTGGCCCATTGCCTCGTCCTGCCTGCCCTTCTGCTGGAAGCAGGGAAAAGGAGGCAGTCTCCCTGACATTGTTTGCCGTCGACCCTGACAGTGCTTCCCGCCAGCCCAACTGCTGTTTTGCCATCCTGCAGGCCTGGCTCACCGTCCTGCAGCTGGAAGCAGGGAGAAGAAGGGGTGAGTCTCCTGGTCCGCGTCCCCGGCTGTCCAACATTCGGCTCTTGGTTGCCCCGTCCAATAGAGGCCAGCCTTTGCTTTAACTTTTGGTCTGACCTGGGCCCCTTTATAAGGCCGCCTGCCCCTCTCCGTCCTTTTCAGCACAGGGCTGCAGAGTGGGGGTCAGCGGGCTTGAAGCATTGGGGATCATTCCAGTAAGTTCCATAGTGTGTCTCCACCAGCGCCCAGCTCTCAACATTGGACTATGGGCTGGGCTGGAATGCCAGTGGGTAAATGGCGAAACATTGCCCGGTGTGAGCTCAGATTGAGAGGCACTGTGTCTGGAGCTCCTGGAGAACCTGGAGCTTGGAGTGCCTGTAGCGAGCAGGATGCACTAGGCTGCAGGCAGCCTGCTAGGAGCAGAAGCATCTGGCATTAGGTCAGCGTGGCTTGCCATGCATTGCTATCTTGCTCCACTCGCCCATGGCTGTTGATGGACACAAAGCTGCTGAGCGCCTTGGAAGCGCGTCGGAAGTGGTTTGCCCCTCTTCTTAGGGAACAGCAAATTCGGACCAGTCCGGAGAAGAGAGGGGAGGTCCTTCGAATCTGGGAGGACTGGCCTCTAAGACCACATTGGATATTGCCCCCGAACAAGGTGAGAGACTTCTTTATCGCCCCCCTGCTTTGACTTGGTCCTGGTGGTTGGAGGAGAGGCAAAATTATGACCCTAAAGAAATTACGCTCAGGGCATTTGCTCCCAGGAAGGGCATGTACAGAAACAAAATCCAATCCCCTTCGGATTAAGGTCAACCCAGCCCTACGGGAGAAGGGACAGAATCAAAGTTTTGTATTATGGGAAAAAGAAAAGATCCCACAGGAGGAGACAAAGCTTGACATTCCTCTCGGCATGACAGCTGGCACGGAGCCAAGTGGATCCCTGTTCAAGGGGGTTTCGAAGGAGTCTTACTCCGTTCATAGCAGATTAAGGGGGGAGCAGGGGACATAGCCTCCCAGGACACCCTTCTACAGAGCACTCAGAACTCACCCAGGGCGCTGTCGCATTCCTCTTTTACATCCTCCCCCTCCTGTTAGTTAGCCCACCTCCACCTGTAGAGACCTTCGGAGTAGTAGTTAAGTCTGCTGAAGCTCTCCAGGAATCCGTTTTCCACTTAAGGGCTAAAGGGACTTCAGTCACTGGGCTTCAAGACTTCAGCCTGCCTGATTTGGACTTAGACCTCTGTAGGAGATATGGGTATCATGTCAAGGACTATTCCTTGCCTCCTGGGGATCCTGTGCCTATGCTTCCACCGACAGGTCTCCATTTGTTTAGCAGTGCCCTGTCCATCCAAGACTCTGTGTACTCTCACCTATCTGTGACCCCAGTTCTGGAAGTAAGCAGTAAATTGCCTAGTCAAACACCAGACCAGGAGAAAAGGATCTCTACTTCCCTGAACAGCTTGGAAAACCTGCTTTCCTCAATTTTAAAACTTCTTGAGAAATTTGTAGGAGGGTCTGACTTTATTCTCGATTCTGTGACAGCCATTTTGAAGAAATGGTCTAAAGATAACAAAACCAGGAGTTTGAATCAAGGTCTCTCGGGGTCATCGGCTGCCCCTTGTTGCTACTAAATAAGCCGGAGAATCCCATGGTGAGTTCCTGCATGGAGGTGAGCACGCAGGCTGGTAAACCCCAGTGTAAAGAGACTATCAATGAAAGGGCACTGCCTGATAGCCCAGTGGACTTCATATGATTTATTTTTGACCCCTGTCCATTTAAGAGTAAACGGTCGGCAAAGTCTAATCAGACTGAACAGGAGATATTCCCAATATTTAAAGCCTTGTCTAATCAGAGGAATTACTCTCCGGAGTCACCTGCTCCTCTGCCAATAGTAGGAGAGAAAAGCAAGAAGAAAAAATCTAAAGGTTTGAAAAGACCAGTTTGAAGGATCACTAAAAAAGGCAGAAGGAAAGTACATTTCTCTGAGATGACAGATTCCACACAAAAATGCACGGAGGTACCTAGCATGATTTCTCCCTCCTCTTTGGCGACAGGGATCGCATCTGGGATTATTGGAGCAGTTGCCAGGGAGCCAGAGAGGGAGTCCGAGAGTAAGCCTTTCTTTGTCCACCCTCCTGGTCCACCTCCCGAATTGAATCCAACCGCTCCAATTTTTTCGTTCCCCAGGCTGAAGGGAGTCTCTAATGGCCCTGTATTTTCAGAAGGCCTTCCCACAACTGGATGCAATGCAAACACATATATAGTAGACTTTATTCCAATCTTTGATGCAGATTTCATCTTGAATAGATCAACTTTGTTAAACTGTTTCTCGGAGTCTGGCCCATTGAGGTCAATTCAAAGCTGTGACATTGACCTTATTTCTCTACTGTATTCTAAGGTAGGCTTTAAGTCAAGGATTTCCTTTCGCTTTAAACGCTTAGCTAAACTGGTCCTTCGAAATGCAGATTTTTTGCGGTGTCGCAGGATTTATGTGGTCCCCTATCTGGGTTTGAATCAGACTGGTGCTAGTGAGGGGTTGCTAGTGGAAAAGAACAAAGATGGTTATTTGTCACAGGAGTCACCCAACTCTAAGGACTAGTATGTGTTTAGGCCCAGGGTAGATTTGCGGGACCTGACAGTTTCCTTTTCAGGGAATGGTAGGCAGGCGTCACTGCGGGAAGCTCCAACCGCCCGAGCAAAAAAGCATTAATGGTCTGGATGGGTGGGGTTGGCTCCCATGAACCTTAAACCAGGCGCGGGGGTCTATGTTCCTGTTTCAACCCCTCAACTTGCGTCGGCCTAAAAATTGTCTCATAGAATGCTGCAGGGGTGAGATATAGTAGGGAGAAGTTACTTTGTCTCAGCTCTTTAAGGCCTGACTTGATTTACCTCCAAGAGACATGGTCTGATAGGGATTTATTGTGGGATGATTATTATGTTATAGACTGTAAGGCCACCCCTTCTAGAAGGGGGCATACTAAAGGGGGAGGTGCCTGCTTTCTGTCAACTAAACTTAAGTGGAATTATGATTGTTATAGATCCTAGCAACCTTTTCGTGGCCTTACCCTGTCAGGTTCATAATCCCACTTGGGGCTCTACCCCCCTGTTACTGGTCAACACCTACATCCCCCCGAATCGGTCTATGACGCCTTTTTGTAGAAGGTTTTTGTCTATATAAAAAATGCTCTAGATAGTGAGTATCCTCCCTATGTAGTGCTAGTTGGAGACTTAAACTGCAACACTTCCAATCATGCTCTGAGCCAAGTCTGCAAGGTTGAGAGAGAGGAAGCCCTGCGAATTCCACCCTGTGTTCCCCCCTCGATAAGAACAAATAAGACAGGGAAACTTCTACTTGATCTCCCTAGGAGAAATTATTGTATCATTGCTAATGGAAGGTCTACTTCAGATTCCCAAACTTCCTTTACACATGTTTCTCCAAGGGGAATGGCAATATTAGATTACCTGGTGTTAGGTTATACCTCTTTTTCTTTGTTAAATGACTTAAAGATTATAAATACCTCTGTTAGTGACCACAATTTGCCTTTCTTCTGAACATGCTTATGACGTGGACCTGGGAGCTGGGTAAGTCAAACCCCATGTTCGATAATAAGACAGGAGGGACCCAGCATGATCACAGAAGGATCTCAGGTGTGTTAGAGACCTTAGAACTTGCTGTTGCAGAGTTGGATGGGAATGAATTGCAAAACTTTGCAAACCTTATGAAGCAACTGCTAATTAGCTCCTCTCTAAGATCTCCTAAAATAGACACAAGGTGATTCCCCGTCCATTACTTGCCCTGAATAGGGAAAACAATGGTCTGGTTAGGATTCAGTACTTAGAGTATTCATCAGAAAGGGACTCCAGGGTGGCCCTGTTAAAAAGGAGAAGGAGGCACTTGAGGGCCTGTCTCGGAAGAGACTCCTGGGACAGGCTTTGGATCCACCTCAGGGAAGCAGCGGTAAAGAGTCAGGCTAGATGTTTTTGGTCATCGGTTGGCGAAGGCTGAGGATCAAGAATACATTCTTACCGTGTAGCCATATCTGAAGCTCATTGGACTGAATTCATTGCCACCCTTTATGTATCAAATGGGGTTGAATTGTTCCGGCTTCCCGAAAGTGATGGATCACAATCCACTGATCCTCCTACAGTAAAGGAGATAGAGCTGACCATTCGTGCTATGCGCCTCTCGGCCGCAATGGGACCTGATGAATTACCCATTTTGGTAATAAAACAGGATATTTGCTCATGGAGTAAGATTTTATTTGTTGTTTTTAGAAGGTGTTTCTTTTCCAGAAGTATCCCACCCTCCTGGGTTGGTAGTATCATCGTGCCTTTATTTAAGAAGGGCGATCGTAACTGTACAGTAAACTACCGGCAGATCGCCCTGCTGGACGCGGTAGGGAAAATTTTGCTAAATGTCTGCTTTCCAGACTATCTATTTGGGCTGAGGAGATTAATATCATTCCCCTGGAGCAAACTGGGTTTAGGCATAGCCATAGCACTTTGGATAATATTGCAGCATTACAAGTTATCATCAAAATGTATTGTTAAAGTAAGAGTTGGAGTGGTCTATGACACATTTATCATCTTTTCAACAGCTTTTGATAAAGTGGATAGAGACTTGCTGTGCGGAAAGCTGGCTAACTTGGGTTTGCCTAATATTCTTCTTGAGCTAATGATAGCGCTTCACTCCCCTACTTGGTGTAGAATACTGTTGGGGGGGACCAAGGTTTATCCCAAGAGATTCCCATTCTGAATGGATTAAAACAAGGATGCCTCTTGGTGCCTTTGTTCTTTTCTTTATGTATTTAAAATCTAACTTCTTACCTTTCCCAGAGCAAGGGCTTTCCCGTGCAAATCGGAGGAAATTCAGTTTGCTGCTTACAATATACCGATGATATCATAATTTTCCACTTAACTCCCAAAGGCCTAAATAACCGTCTTCAGTCTTTGTCGCAGTATACTGGGGCCCAGTTTACAAAGGTTAATGCTTCGAAAAGTAAGGTTATATGCTTCCATGGAAACAAAAAAATAAAGTCCCCTAATTTTCACTAGTCCCTAGGCACTCAAAAGCTAGAAATTGTGAATTCTTATACTTTTTGGGGGAAAATAGTCTATGGGAATCTTAGTGACAAAGCACACATAGAAAATAATTATTCCAAAGCAGGGCGTCAGGCAAGAGGCTTAGGGGCCTTGGATATGGCCACTGGGACAAGGCACTTTGCACACCTTTTAGTGGTCTATCGAGCAAAAATTCCAGCATCCCTCTTAAATGGCTTGGAATTGATTAATTTCTCTAAATGTTTTTTTTTAAATTTGTTGGAAGGCAAAACCCTTAGAAAACTCTTGTCTGTTAATTCAGCTACTTCTGTGGTGGCCTTAAGGCTGGAACTGGGATTAAGAAGTGCGTATGTTCAGGGCTTAGCAGGGGTTATACGGTGGGTCGCTTGCCTCGCAAGGAGTGAGGATAATACTTTAAGGTCCTTGCTGAGGAAAAGAATTCTGGTGGACAATAATTTCAGGTATACCATCTGTAAGAATTTCTCCTACGACTTAGAAAGGCTGGGCTTGGATTGCAATCAGGTCCTGGCTATTACCCCCTCAATTGAAAATTGGCTTGAAACAGGCTACATGGTCTGTAAGCTTTCAACTGGACATAGAAAGATGTGCAAAAAAGAGATTGTTTCTGAACTTAGCAGACTCCCTAATAGTAAAAAAAAAGCACAACCTCATATCATATGGAATCTACCTCATGGGGTTAGGCGCTTTTGGATGCTGCTTCACCAGGGACTGCTTCCTTTGAATGTTCTTTTGGCAAAATGGCATGGCTCGGCTAAGGAGTGTAACTTCTGTTTAGCTGAAACCCAGGACTCAAATTATGTTCTATTTGCCTGCCCATCCATTGTTTTGTTTCGGTGTAAGTGGCTAAGACCCATTTGTCTCCAGCTTTCTATACTATCTGACCAGAGTTTCTTCAAGCCTTGTATGATCCTCCCATTGAATAGTTCTGTTTTACAATTTTTTTTTTTTTAATGATTTTTATATTTATTTTAAGCTTATGAAATGTAAAGATGATGTTTTATGGTGCACTGTCTATTAAGGTAGTAGGGTGTGGGTGTTTTGGGATTTCTTTTAATGTGAGGGGTCAGGGAGTTTTTTATCATGATTCATTTTATGGGTGGAGTCCCTGTTCATTGGACAAGTTATTTGAGTGCTTATGTATATATTTAATTCTCATCATGTCTTTTTCATGTGGACCTCCTTCAGAGTTCGTAAAAATAAATAAAATAAACTTGAACTTGAAAAACTTGTGGTAATATCAGGGAAATCAACAGTAAAAAGGGGGCCACCTGACCATAAAACAAGCCCATACACTACTAGAAAATAGACCAACACACTGATCTACCAGACTAGCTCATGGGGCACTGACAGATTGCCCTATAGGCTAGGGCGACCAAAATATTAAAGTCATAAACCAGGACATTTCACAAAAATAGAAGGACTACAATTTTACTTCAACTGAACTCAAAGAATGACAGTGCGCATCAGCATTCAGTTGCAGAAGAGGCACTAAGAACATTAATAAATTCAAATTTTTAAAGTCAGTATCATGCCTGTTAGTTAAATTGCCTTCTGGTAATAGTTGCTAACTATCCCTACTTTGGAAAACAAAAGGAAACACACCTCGCACTGTTTTCAATCGACCCCCTCTAAAAGCCGGGTGTGGGAAAACTGAGCTGATTGCAGAAGCCCCCTCATTTTTTGTCCCCATTTCCACTCTTCTGGTGTTTTCCCGACTCTGATGGTGCCCTAGGCACTGCTAAATAGTCACAGGGCCTGTGCTCTGATTAAAATTATATATGCAAATTAGGTTATTTTAATTGGCTATACCAACCTACCTAGAAGTTCCTAGTATATGGTAGGGCATGTAGGTTTAGGGGATCCAGTATAGATAGTACACTCATAGGTGCACTGCTGTGGCGTCAGTGTCATTTTAAAAGCAGGCCTGCCTTGCAGGCTCTTTTAAGTTCAACTTCACCAAAATTCGACTTTGGAATTAAAAGTACTTCCAAAGTCCTCAGCTACCTTATTTTTACATATGTCACCTACAACGTATGCCGTAAGTACCCCCAGTGTTGGGTGCAGTGTAACTCTAAGCAGGGGCTATATAAAAGATGTTTTATAAGCCCTGGTAAGGAAAAAATAGTCAAATTCATTTTTCCCCATTGTAGTGAATGGGTTCCATAGGCTAACATGGAGAGACTTTATTTTAAAATGAGAAAGTCCTATTTTCCATAAGAAGGAGCTAAATATATCAAGTTTGGTATCAAATTAAAAGTTACAATAAAACAACTTGGCACTGTTGAATTTAATATAACTTGAACAGGGAAAGAATATTACAACTCTTGCTAAAAGTTACCAACTTCAGCCCTGTAGTGCCCTTCTCTGATTGAACAGCATCTGGCAGCCTGAGTCAGGCTGCCTTGATGAGGAGTGAAATGGCCTGGGCTGAAGCAAAGGGAGCATCTCGTGGAAGGAGATCTGTCTCACCAGGTGGTAGAACAGGATGGGGGGGGGGTGAGAAGCCAAACTGGACCTCAAAGGAGGGAAGGACATTTGGGACAGCAACTGGACCTCCCCCATTTCCTGCTGCCCCAGACAGCCAGGTGCTGCTTGATTAGATTAAGAGAGAGCTGGAAGGGGATGTGTTAAGTAAACCTTAGCCACACCAATGGGTGAACTCAGACAGATGTAAACATTAAGATTTAATTTTTGACATCTTGGATTTTGGAGGAATGTTGCTCCCTGGGATTGATTTGTCCCACAATTCCCAGGAAGTGGTCCCTCAAGAGGGTGGTAGCCTGCATGTGGTTGGACAGGATCACCCCCCTGCTTGCCACCCCAGGAGCAAGGATAAATATGGCAGAGCTTCCCCACACTTCAGATCCCTCCTGGAAAAAGACAAGAAGAAGAAATGACTGTCCTGCTTGACTCCTGGGCTGCACCTGGACACTGCACTCAAAAGGACTGCACCAGCTGCACACTATGGGCTTCACCAAGAAAAGGACTTTACCTTAATTCTACAACTCCAGGAAAAAGCTCCCTGTAAGCTGCAGGGAGAAAGGAGATGACTAGTGTCTCCTGCATCATGTCCTGCACAAATAGCCCAGCTGACCAGTGACCAGTTACCATTGAAGGATTTTGACCAGGTGCAGTGGGTGGGAGTTGAAGTTTTAACCTCCAAGGAGCAACTCAGAGCTTCCGGAACCGTGGAGTGAGTTGTGGACACTTGAAGGACCTTACAAGTACTTCTGGAAGAAGATTCAGTAGTTTGGAAAAGTTTGGATCAGCTTTGGAAAAAAGCTCCATAAGTGGACAACCCAACGGCAAGAGTCAAGCTGGCCAACGTCGACTGCAACCCAGCCTGGCTTGCAGGTATGTCCCGCTGAAAAGCTCTGTAGTCCCAGACTTCGAGGATTGGACAAGGGGCTTGCAGAAAGGCAATCCAAAGATGTCGCATTGAAATCGGCATGCTCAGGAGGGTCGTCCGACATTGGGGAAGAAAAGCTCCAAAAATGTTTCTAAGTCCGAAGGTAAAAGTTTGACCAAGGCCTCCAGCACAGTGTATCCGAGGAGGGCTCAATCGTGGTCGGCCTCAAATTTCGACTTTGTCCCAGTCAAAGGAAATCTTCCCAAAAATGTGACTATGTCAGAACGCAGAAACTGGACCGAGGCCTCCTGCGCCGTGTTTCCGAAGAGGGCTCCAGCGAAGTCGGCCTCAACTTGTGACTTCGTCCCGGTTAGAGAGAAATCTTAAAGAAGTGTGAATGTAAAATGTTAACCAAGGCTTCCCGCTCCGTAGCCCAGTAGGACTCCATCGCGGTCGGCCTTAACTTTTGAATTTGCCCCAGTCGAGTGTGACCAGATATCTAGAGCAGCACTTTTTGTTTCTAGGCACTGAAAAACAGGCACTAAAAACATTTAGGGGGTTATTACAACTTGGAGGAGGTGTTAATCCGTCCCAAATGTGACGGATATACCACCAGCCGTATTACGAGTTCCATAGGATATAATGGACTCGTAATACGGCTGGTGGTATATCCGTCACTTTACAGTCACTTTTGGGACGGATTAACACCCCCTCAAAGTTGTAATAACCCCCATAATCTTTAAAAAAAATCATATCTCCAGGTCCCTACATTGGATTGTTGTCATTTTGGTGTCATTTCAAAGATGAAAATATATGCTATTCTTATAAATTAGTGTACGATTGTTATTGCGTTTGTGTTTTACTTATTTACTGTTTTGTTGATATTCAATGCTTTAGACATCTGTCTCCTAAGTTAAGCCTAACTGATTGTGTCCAAGCTACCAAGGGTTGAGCCAGGATTAATTTATTGAGACCTTGACTGGACCTAGTGGGTTTGTGCGCTATTGCTAAGTGTAGGTGCTTACCTACCTTTACCAATAAACCACTTTCAACCACCAGACATGAGCTAAATTTCCCTAACTCTGCTGGCACAGTTGGCAAAAAAACAGTAGTGTCCCTGCATAACTGGAACGCCTTGTCACCCTACTATAGGGCAGTGCGACCCTGGCAGTGATTGCCATGCAACTTGGAATCAGGGTCTTGGTCTCTCAGCCTTAACATCCCAGTAGACGATTTTCAAAGCAAAGGATTGATTAATACTTTGCCCAGTTGACACTCATTAATGCTCTCCCCTTAATCCTTACTGCCTAGGGCAATTGATAATCATAACTGCTAGGGGATTGTAAGGGTCACTAACGGTAGGGCCATTGAGGAAGACCCTTTAGAGGGGCATTAAAGCTCTTAATGTTGCCTTTATTCTGTCTCATTTGTGGATGTACATACTTTATCGTAAAAGCAACTAAACCTAAAACACAGTTACTTCTGCAAATTGTTCTGGTTTATTTGATTCTTTTTTCTAAGTTATAAATGTTTCCATTTCTACAAAGAATGATCCAACTTTGCTTGCCAGAAAGATATGATTTGAAAGTTCTGAAATAGTGAAAATGTGTTTGCAAATGCATAAAGACAGGGAGTCCCAGACCATCGATTGGTATCATCTTTCAGAATATGTGCTTTGTGGTGAGCAGATATGTATTTTATTTCCATGTAGATGTATTCCTTTTAGCCAAGGTACTTTGCACCTTCAGTAGTGGGTGGGTTATTCTGTGGGCTGATCTATGGATTTACAGGTCTGGACATTCCTGGGTATGGATTAAACGTGAATATGTTGATTTGCATGTTGGTGAACATATTTGTGACTGTAGGTGGAGTTCTCTATTTTCTCACTTTTCACGGGATCTATGTGGGGGGCTATTGGGGAGTAGCACATTGCTGTTATATATGCAAACTATATACCTAAACAGAAAACTGCAGTCCAAATCAAACTTGCTGATTTGATTAAATGAACCAAGATGCTTTTTGCAGGCATGTTGGCGTTGTAAACTAACATTAAAGGCCTTATCTAGAGTTTGGCAGATGGCATACTCCTTCACAAGCATGCCCGATGTCCTGTCGTCTGTATTATTATATTTCCATTATAACCAATGACACTTATAATATGACGGACGGGATATCTGTCACATTCTGACAGAGTATCACATCTGCAATACTCTAAGTAAGACTGCAAGTCTAATATGTGTTCTTACGGCAACATTTTGGAGGGCTGTGGAACAAAACAATAAGGCCCAGATTTATTAAGGATTTGATTAGTCCTTGCCTGATGCAGTCGTCATAAGGTAGTTTCCAAATGGGATTTACATAGCCACACAAGGGGTGAAATGTAATACAATGAAGCAGCTTGCGCTCTGTTGCGTTAAATTTTGATTTGATAGGCGTTCCATGGGTGGAGTTTGGGCATTTCCATACATTCACCCATGAAATGTAACGCAATCCTAGATTTACTAAAGGTAGTAAACCAGGGATTACACCAAAATGGTGAACCTACCACAAAGAGGTGTAAAGAGGAGAAATATGTTTGTAAATTCCTCTTTCTATATGTGCTGCATTCTGCAAATAGAAAAAGGAATATTCCTCTAAGGATTGTTTTTGTGAAGGCAGGCATCTCTTCCTGCACAAAAATTGTCCTGGGTGTAGGCACCCCTGTATTATGGTTAGGGCTAGGCTGCCTAGTGTGATCCAGCACTTTGATAGGGCAGAAGTGTGCCATATCTCAGTAGATATGGAGCAATTCTGCTTCCTCCCTTTCAAGTTGCCTTGCTTTGTTGTGTGAGAGATTTGTAGATCTAGCCCTAAATAAGTAACTTGTAGAGTAAGTTGTCTGATTTAAATACCTTACATTAGTATTCATACATTTAATCATTAGGCTATTTAAAATAGTCTGCTTAGATATATCAAATAATGCTAAATTAATCAAGCTCAAAAATAGCATGATGCAATCACCTTGTCTGAATAGATTGACATGCGTGTTGTCAGACCAATGACTGGAATCCTGTAGAAGCCAGCTGTGTATGATACAGGGGTTGGTGTGAGGTGGTCATTTGGAGCAGGCGGATGGCTAACCAAGATCGCGTAAACCTAGAAGAAATGAGACAACATTTATTAGCATGCAAAGTGACCATCTTAAAGTATACAGTTTGATGTACATATATGTCCATTAACTTTGCTGAAATGTATGATGGAGTGATAGAGCGGTGGAACAGGATGAAGTAATACAATGAGACATGGCAAAATAAAATGTCCTGCCTGCAAGCGAGTGGGAGGTTGAAGTATTGAAGATCAATGACTGTAATAGTGGCTGCCTGACTGTGTTGCTGCCTCAACTTAACATTTGTGCTTTTGCCATTAACTCAATGAATCACTTACTCCTGGTCTTACACGAATGCCCACCTGATTCTCCCAACATGGTTCCCTCTGAAGGCAGAGGCCAGGGTGTGCCGGATACATTTTCTTAAACTGTTAATTGCACAGCAATGTGGATGGTCCAGGTAACAAACAGCCCTTCCACTATACAAACAGTGTCGCAAATCAGATCTCGGAAATTGAAAGGTATACTGTTCTGCCAGTACTATGATACAAAATAAAAGTCTACTTCAAGTTCAACCCCCCAAGGAGAGGTTGAATCTTTTTTTAAAATATATATGGCAGGCACTGCATAAATCAATCTCAGGTTTCCTTGGGAGGTATACCAGATCCACTGCAGCCTTTAGTTAAAAGCATACTGTGTAGTTATCGTTAGGTGAGACTTTCTATAGGAAGAGCATTTTTTTATTTGCTAATAACTTTTCGCCAATTGACAAATCTAAACAAAACTTTCCAAAAAACAAGTTCATCCACTTCTCCCCACTCAGCTGTTTCCTGAAAAGTTGGTCCATCAAGTGGGGCATAGAAAAAAGGAGTGGAGGCAACAAGCTTTTTCCCATGCAATTTTTTGATAGGAAAATTTAGACAAGCATACAGAAAAAACAGCTGAATGGGAATACACTAAATTCGGCTGAAAGCTAAAGAAATTAAGGTTCAAAATGTATAGATATCTCTTACCACGGGACTCCTGAGGGAATACATGTGAAAAATCAAATTCTGATTGGCCAGGTCTGCAACAGTCCTGCAGGACTGAGCAATGTGATAGGCGGCTGCAAAAGGAAGAAAAATGTTACTGCTACCGTTACATGACTTGAGGTACCAGTCAACATCAACTTTTTTCTATGACATTATTTATGACATCACTGATGACATCTGAAATGATATAATTGATGACATCGTTGTGCATGATCGGGACTGACAAAAGTATAATTAGCACTACCATAAATTTCAGATGACATCAGTGATGTAATATATAAGGACAGAAGCGGCTCCTCAAAGCGGAGAAAGTTATGTCAGTTATGTCCAATTGGCAAATGTCCCTGTTTTTTATTTTAAATGGTAGTGCTTTTTCAGTGAATACCTATTTTTTTACATACTGTAATATTGTAATATGATATGTGGACAACTGCTAGGGTGTTGGGTCTTGGGGCCCGGCTTATAGCCAGGCCTTGTTCCCAACCCCACACGAGCGGCCAACCACCTGCCCCACACAGCCTTAGGAACCCCCATTCTTTTCTGAAATCTTTTTTACAGTCCGACGGGGCTCCCTGGGAGTCCCACAGGAGCACACAAAGAACCCAGCTGGATACATTTGAGCTCAGGCTGTTTTTCAGGGACCTCCCTCCATTGAGCCAAGTGTTCATGGTTCTCTTGTCCTGTCCTCTACTATCTGTTTTATTTTATATTCAGGACATGGGGACTTCCTGTCCTGTAATGGTGGATGAAACATTTTCTTTCATGTTGTGGCTAGCCAATCAGATCGCTCAAGTCAACAAGACAGTGAGTCCGATGGGAGCGATGAGAAAAAAAGCACTTGCGACCAATCAGATTACTCCAATTTCATTCATTTCTCGTCCCAAAGGTCTACCCTGGGAGTCCCGAGAGATCAACTGTCACTATAGCTATAAATTTTGAAACTTAATTTCTTAAATACTACAGAACAGATTTACACCAAATCACAAAAAGCAGACTTCCTGGGTAAAGATCTAACCCTCTATCAAATCTGGTGTAATTCTGTTCAGCTGTTTTGGCTGTCTCGTGGTTAAATTTTTCTTGTGTAAAATGCATGTCAAAAAACGGTTAAGGCCCCCCTTTTATTTTCATCCCCCACTTGACGGATCACTCCAAAAGTTTCTAGGAAAGAGCTGAGGTGGATAAACTTTGTTTTCAGAAATTCTTGTCAGGATTCTCAAGTGGCGCTAAAGTTATTAGCAAAGCAAAAAAGCTATTCCTATCAAAACTATGGCAGTGTGAATAGCATAGGAACAACTTTAAAAAGTTGTGTATTGCTCCTTTGACTTTGATCAGAGGCACTAATCTAGTAACAAAAGTGCATAGAATCTCAGGCTCGGACTGGCCTACAGTGCAATCAGGCAGTGCCAGAAGGGCTTGTCTGACAGGTTAATGTGTGGGCTGTTTTGCTGGCTGTTTGTATACCTTGGCGGGCCAGATGTTATTATTGATTCCCCAGATATTACCAAAAACATTGCCTGCAGCAAGCACAACTCCATGCAATCTTCCGTGCACTTAATCAGTGTATACGTATAAGTTCAAAACTACCCCAATTGGCAAACATGGGCCCCTTTTTTAGCTCAGTTGGATGGCCTCCTGATTGCCTCCTTGAGGGACACAAAAAGCAGGACACATGACTTCAAGAGAGCCCAGTTGACTATAGAGGACCAGACCCTGCAGGACGCCACACTGGAAAGAGACTTGGTGCCAAGACGTCTGCCATGAGAAGCTTGGGGCTATAGAACCGACCAGAAAAAGCGTTCCCAGTAGTTGAAAGACTAAGTGGCAGATTTAAGAGCCCCAGCGCCTCCTTGCGCCACATTAGCATAATTTCTTTATGCTAATGTGGCCCAACAAGGCCAAAATCGCTATGCCAAATTTACAAAGTGGCGCAATGCATGCATTGCACCACTTTGTAACCCCTTGTGCCACATTATGCCTGCGTCGGGCATAATGTACGCAAGGGGGGTGTTCCCCCGTTAGGAGGGCCGAAAAATGACTCAAAGAAATTTAAAAGATTTCTTTGCATCATTTTTTTCGGCATCTTCAATGAGCCCCTAAATACCAACATTCTGGTGCTAACCCTGAGCAGTACATAAATACCTTCAGAAATTCTAACACTATTGCCCACTACCCTCCGCCATGGTGTGCCGTATTTTAACTACGGCGTGCACATGGTGGCGGTAAGGGGGTCCAAGAGTTCACAAAGAAAGTGGTGCTACATGTAATATATCTCCACTTTTCTTAAATCTGGCCGTAAAGGCCTGATTTAGAGATTGGCAGACAGGGTACTCTGTGGCAAATGCAACACAGCACACTGTCCACCAAACCCTTGGTCCACCACCTCATTTGTAGCAGGGCAGGGCTTACATTTTCTGTTGACAGAGCCCTCATTGGCCTCATCAAAGGACATCCTCCTCAGATAGAGTAGGGGTGTTGCAGGAAGGACTTTATGCCATATGCCTTATTTAAGGTCGATGGTGTAATGCTTTTTTCCTGTCTATCACTGTCAGAAAAAACCTGGAGTCGAGGTACAAAAAAAAAATAATGACTCAACTCTGGGAGAAAAGTTGGGTGAACAACATCAAAACTGACAGCAGTTGTCCACCAAACGTTTTGTACATTGAAAGGAATCCCCATGATGAAGGTTCTTTTTGATGTACAGAGATGACCGCTGAGCCGGTGGTCATCTCTAAATTTGATGGGCGGTAGTCCATCAGGGTGGCGGATTTGATGTGCTCCACCACCCTGAAGGATCTAGTACCATTTGGCCCTCAGTCTGAAGGTAAAGCCTTTGACAAGATAGCTTGCTTTGAGTATATAACCTTGCTCCACTGAATTCAGTTTGAAATTACACCTAAGCTACAATTCTCCAATTTTTTTTGCTTTTTTCGATAGTGATTAACTTCTTTCTAGGCACCTTTTTCCTCAAAACTTCATTATCTCCAATTCTTTCTAACCTATGTTGATGTGAGTGTTGTATTTTTTCTCATTACATATTTCTCTATTTTTCTTAATCGATTTGGTAAGTTTACTACTGTGTTCTTTACTTTAAAATTGTTGGTACTGCGTGAACTTAAAACATACGTCTCTAGGGATTACTGGCTGCTTGTGCCTGAGCTACCAGGGATTGAGCGGAGATTCTCTCAAAAATGTGTTTCGGCGTAAAAAAAAAAAAAAGTTATTGAGTCAGTAGGGATATCCCTCTGTTAAATAATAACACCATTTTTGATACACACACATATAGTTCAAAGATCAAATTCAAGTTTATTGTCAGAGGACAAGAAAGGTGGCTTGAGCTAAACAATTTACACTGCCTCAGATTGCATGTGACAATTATTTTATATATATATATATATATATAATACAGTCGCCATAGCGGCTTTACATCTATGGCTCAGCACACGTTCCATTGAAAATGCATTATTTGGTTTACATATAGCTTTGCAAGCCTTTGACAACTCAATATAAAAGTTGGCCCACCCATAGGAAAACTAACTAAGCTCTGGCATGCAGAGGTTTTTGCAGAATCAGATGAAAACACAGGTGAAAAGTATTAAAGAGGGACCAAAAAAGTTCCTTTTTTTGTTTCCAATTGGAAATTTTACTCTCTGCTACTGCAAAAACGCTGAATGTATTTACATCAAACTTGGGCAGGAAAGTAGAATTTAACCGAAAAATCGTTCTGTTTTTGGTTTGGTGTAGATCTGTTCAGCAATGTTTTGACATATTACTGACAAAAAAAGGTGCTAGATGGGCATCAAAGAGTACAAATTTAGAGATACCTGGGGCGTTGAAATTCGCACCTGTAAGTTTAAGAGTTCTGTCGATCAATTTTGAATGCTCCATGAATATTTCATGAAATGTGACTGACTAATTATGGGCCTTTCACCATCTTGGAAATTGTGAATTCGACCAAACTCATGAGCTTTCCGCAATGGAAAATGATTTTACAAAGAAATGGGAAATACAATGACCAGTTCTTGTCCTCAAAGAGGATCAGACAGTTATCCGGAGGGATGGCAACATTTCTCCAATAATGAGAAGCAGTTAGGTGGACAGTAAACGTCAAATTCCGAAAATATAGAGGACAGCTAACATTTGATTTAAGGAGCAGGCGTCGTGTTCCTGAATTTTTGTGTTTTCGGAAAATTAAGAATTTGAAGAATAAGAAGGTTAAGTCATCAGGCCTGTGGCTGGGTACTGGGTCTGCTAGCAGGCAAAGGTTTTTAGGGCAAAACCTGGCCAAAGCGAGGCCCTGCTTCCAACCACTGGAACACATAACAGGTGGGTACCGGGCCTGGTCGGGAGCTGAGGGACTGGAAGAAGCACGGACTGTGGCTGTGCATCCAACCACTGATGTTCCGTTAAAAAAACCTGAAATAAGGTGACATTCTACTTCCAAATCAAAGACTAGAGAAACCCGAAATGCGCCAGTGAGTGTCTGCTACTCAATCTATAACTTATGCCTTTATCATGAAAACCATAACCTATCACCGAAGGACTGCTAATGACCTACATCAGACATCATCAGAAAGCCATCCATGAAATCACTAGTGATACTGCAGATGACTCTAGGATTACAATTCTGTCTGCTGTTAATATGGGTACAGTGCCATTTCTTCGTTTTGACGTGTTACCATCTCATCATATTACGTTATAAAGTACAGTACATGTGTTTAAAATGTCAAGCTCTGGTCATAGTGATAAGACACGACTGTAGATGTTTATGCACCTCTTTATTTAAACTAATTTACAGTGAGGAAGCAGTATTGCAAATTCCATCAGAAAGCAGAACCCCAATTCTCACCCTTCCGACCTAACTGATAGCACTGCCAAGAATTCCACTCTCACATCACACAAATAACATTACAGAGGTGCATCATCGCTGAAGCTTAGAGAGCCAACAGAACATGCAAGATGTAATACATACATCACTCCTCCACAATGAAGATACACCAGGATGCCCAACACAAAGCCACAAATACACACACAACATCCCTGTCAATCTGAACACACAGTGTACCATTCTACCACCTGAAAGACTGCTTCTTCACATGAACGGGCATACTTACAATGAACTGGCGCAACGTGGTGCTGCGGCAAAGTTGACAGCGCCACGCTGCGTCAGTTCTGAAATGCAGGGATGCTCCATAGTTACAAAAATATGGCACACTCCTGTGTTTCCCCTAATGCTAGTACTAAATTTAGCAACCACAGCCAACACAGGCCTCCTTGAACCATAGTGCAAGGGTGTCTGTGTTAAAGGGAAGGATTGTTTATGTGCAGGAAGGGACACCTTCCTGCACATAAACAATCTACAATGGTGATCTGGCACTTCTATGTTTGCTGCAGAATGCAACACACATACAAGTACCAAATCGTCATTATTTAATGATTGCTTATGTGCAGGAAAGGATACCTTCCTGCACATAAACAATCACTCACGTCGGTTTTGCTCTTTCTATGTGTGCTGCCTGCAGAATGCAGCACACATTGAAAAAGCAAAAAGAAGGAGAAATGAAATATTTCTCCTCTTTACACCATGCTAATGCCACTCCCGGGGTGGCGTTAGTTTTGGCGCTGCCACAGATGTACAGATTCTTGTAATCTCAGGCGGTGTTTAAAGCAATGGCTGTTACGGTGAAACGCCAACAGCAACACCCATTGAACTCCTCTCTGCTGCAGAAAACTATATCGGGGTCATATTTGTGAGGCGGGGTTAAGCCACAAAAAGTGGCGTAGTGCCACCTTGTAAATATGTGTAATGCACAGCGCCACTGTGAAGTTCCGGTGGCGCTATGAGGCTTGTAAATATGTCCTTCAATGCCTAACGTTGCAGTGTAAAAATAAGAGGGCTGCAAGGCCTTTTCTAATACTGTCCTAGACAAGTGACTTCACATTAAACTCACAGCCACCAATCATGTACCTACCAAATTAGTCTCAATATTAGCCAAACCAATGATCATTCACACAAGCACGTTACCACCAAATCAATATAAGCACATCCGCATCTTAACAGCTGTAAATCAACCACTCGTCTCATTTCTAACAAGCCCGATCTAGTCTGGTTTTATGTTCAAGATAAGTCACGCGTAAACGATATAATTCAATAACCTGTGAACATACATCTTCAGTCTATAGAGCAGAAATGTAAAACAAACCAGTGCCTTGCAACCATCACTCAACCAGCACTCTGGGACTCTTGGCTACCAAATAAACCTTCACTCAATAAATCCGAGGCCTAGTGTAATAAATGCTATTTCTCAACCCACACTCAGTTTACAATTGCATAGAATGGGATTCGTGCTCTCCTGCACATGTTCACATATAAGCACCTCTGCCATTGCGATCCCTTACAGTAGTCCACCAGTGAGATCTGTGACCGATCCGTGATCCAACACACGCAATACCACATGTGTCACTGCTCTCCATACACAGGTGTGATATGTGTGCTAATGCACACTGCCGCATATCTGCTACTGCCATCTTCATTAATTCACACACCAGCAAGATCCATGATCCGTCACACACAAAAGCATATATGACATTGCTCGATCTGCTGACAAGAAGGGAAGATCGCTGTGGGCCTGTGGCTAGGTGACATACACCGGTAACATGGTAACAACCTCAGCCACGCTGCATGGCAGCCCTGCTGCGACCAGATGGTCTCGGTGAAGGATGGAATCAGAGCCTGGTCTCTCTTAAGCCTGCTCTATTAATGGTGACCTGTGCCATGGACTAAATACACCAGGCTGTGTGCTGGTCAGGACTTGGCGGAAAAGTAGCAGGCAGGAATGGACTTTCAGCAGGTGTCACTTGGTTCCGTTCAGCAGATGCCATGCCAGGTACAGGTCACTCCTCTTCTTCCACACTTTCACACTCTGCCAAGATGCTGACCCCAAGGCAGCTGCCACGTCCACCGACGCAACTCCCAGCAGAAGAACATATTTTTAAACGCTGTATTAACTGGCACCTCCCTTTCTCGAATGACTCTTTTAAAAACGTCATACTTCCAAGTTCTAAGTGACGGACACAATTAATAGTCAGGCTGCAGCAGTTTGCAGTAACAGTGCAAAAAACCCGAAATATTTATTTACATGTAGCGGAGCAACCACCTGCCACGTACGCACGCACCATGTATGCATTCAGGCCTCGAAATAACATGCCAAAATAGTTAGTACACTGCATGGAAAATGCCCACTTATGAGAGAAGAAGAGTCCACGCCTTAGAGTGTCTGTAAATTAAAATAAGCTGACCTGCTCGTGCAGTGCACTCCAGATAAGTCAACTTCAGTCGTACCTTCCCTTTCTTTAGAACTTCACCTCAGCAGTCCCCCCTCAAAAATACTAAAGCGTTATATAAATGCATTACAAATCCAGTAAAATAAAATCAAACCGAACTCTGGAAGGTAATGGGATGTCTCTTGCCCACTCATTTTAGTAAAGTATTCCCCGAGACCTTGTATTAAACACGCACTGCTCTGCAGACACAGAAGTTGAGGGCGGGGCCTGGGTTTTGAGAGCAAATTCATAGGCTGGGCGGACTGCAGAGCCCTTGTGAACTGCATTAGGGGAGCCTGTACATTTATATGTCAGTATCAGATCAATAAAACGTTTAATTACCAACGGAATTGATTCACGTGTGTGCCTTCTCCTTTAATGGAAATCCTGTTTCAGATCTCCGCCCTGTGAACCAGAGACCTAAGATAATAGCATTCCTGGATTATAGACCGCAGTTAAGCAGCGCCCATACAGTCACGCCGCGTAATGTGATTTATTTAACCACACATTTAATGCCCAACGGTAATTCCTTTCCGAGAGATATTAGCAAGTACCAACGGGGAGCTGGGGATACAACGGACCGAGGAGAGGGAGGGGTGGGGAGAGACTGCAAAGCGAAACTTGACGGCAAGTAACTAGAGAAAATGCAGAAGAAAAACAGAAGACAAAAGAAACGAAGAAATAAAGAAATCATGTATTAAAAAAGGAAAAAAAAGAAAAGTAAAAATAAGAAAGTAAGAATGAGAAGAAAGAGAGAAAGAGTCGAAAGAAAGTAGGAAAAAATGTGAAGAACAAAAGCTAAATAATGGGAAGAAAGAATGTAAGAAAGAAAGTAAGTAGTTAGGGAGGAAGGAGGGTTGTTTTAATATCGTGTACGAATACCCCCAATTGGATCCTTGAGGTTTCACAACTAGCCCACGGATTCAGATGCCTGTTACTGACTTCTCCTTAGTCCCGAATAGTAACAGTGTATCTTTAGCCTATAGAAGAAAATCTCCTGTCAACCCCTCTGCTCGAGCTACCCTATGACTCCATCTGACAGGGAAAGGATAAAACTGCAGATTCACAAAGTAAATAATAGTCATAAATTACCGCATTTAGGGGCATATTTATGAGCGTCTTGCGCCGCCGTGGCGCAAACTTTGAACTCATATCTATGAGGCCACGCAAGGCCACTTGGCATGGCTTTGAATGGCCTCATAGATATGGAGTAAGGCAAGGCAGCGCAAACCTCTGTGATGCCTTATTCTGTGCAAGGGAGGCGTTCCATGGGCGCTGCAGTGAATGTCAGGGCTGGACTGGGACCCCAGAGCAGCCCTGGCAAAGTCTGTCGGACCAGCCCCCATATGGTGCACAGCGAGCAAGCATGACCACTACAATGTGGTTTGGGGGTCTAAACCCCCCCAAGAAAATTTGGGAAAATGGCATAAACAGTGCACTCTACAGCACATTTTTCATTATATATTTAATTGTACTTGTTTTTAAAGCATAGTAAATGACCTTACAGTGCACCAAGGTACAGCAATCTTTATTGGAGCTCTTCAATATTTCCCTCACCATTGCCCCCTAACAGTGCCTCTCATCTCTCCATAGCCCCTCTCTCACATGTATTTCATTTGTTTTATAGAGCCTTTCTTACCAGTGTAGGCAGTGATGTAATTAAACTTGAGGGTCACCCTGCAAGTACATGAAGGGACCCCCTCCGGATTCACTCAGGAGACCTCAGGCAAGAGAACTGTGCAGAGGGGGCCCCTGGAACTCAGTGGCCCCCTCACACAGCGGGGGCTGGCGGGAGCTTTGTTACGCCAGTGAGCATAGAGTGTCGGAGCACTTTACATCACACACATACAGGGACAATGAATCCTAAGTGTGTAAATCAGTGTACAGAAAATGTTGCATAAGATAAAGGGAACTGCAAGGTGTAGGATTCACTTGTGAACCATATTGGTAGGCATGTTTTAAGAGTGCTTGGCTTGGGGAAACATAAACTCAGGAGTCAGAATGTAACACCGTGGTTAGGGTTGACTTTACATCTGTGATCTGCATAGCGCACATTCTTTGCACCAGGCACATTAACCCGCTTCGCTACCTTAGATGATCAAAACTGCCACTAGACAAAACTCCATCTCTCTCCAGCATATAAATTAATCGCCTGAATTATCTTGGCTCTTTTCTTGTTGCCTGAAAACCATTGGTTATACAAGGAACTCTGCAGTGCTTTTAAAACTGCTGCACTGACACAAAACCGGCCCCCAATAACAAGAAAGGCCTTCCCCAGCCTCCTAAGGAAACACCTAATGCCCGGTACGGCCAGCCCAGCCTTGGTGTGGGTTTCCATGAAACACCCATGGAAATTGACGCGTCCCCAGATTTACAAGAGCTTGTAAACCTGGGGATGCACCATAACATTAAGCCTCCCTAGTTGAGGCGCAATGAGGAGAAATATCTTTATTTCTCCTCGTTTTTTCCTTTTTTTATGTGTGCATTCTGCAGCACACATAGAGATGTCCCTTCCTGCACAAAAATAATCCTGCATGTAATGCAGTATGGTGCAAGGATGCCTGTTTTTGCTCTAGGCAGCCCATTGTGTCCCAGAGTAGGGAGAAAGGACATGAATGCTATAGATATGGTGCATTTTTGCCCTTTCACTTTGACGCAGGGCAGTGCAGCAAGGTGACTTTCGGCACTGCCCTGCGCAAAATACCCATAAATATGCTTTTTTACGCTAAACAGGAATTCACAAAGACATTCCTGGAAGGCATTAATCCATGTACCAGGACAGTGATCTCCACACTCCTAAATCCCACACAAAAGTTTAAGCTGAAAATGGAAATGCACTAGCATTTCAACATGAAAGGCGTATTAAATAACATGGGCATGTAAACTGGAGAATGCTACAGTAGTAAGGTGGAGGTTGACCCATGAAGGTGGAGAGGATGTGGCATAACAGTCAGAGCAGCTGACTTTGGAACTTGGGAAAGCAGGTTTGAGTTTCGATGTTGGCTCAACATCCCATAATTCTGGGCAAATCACTTAATTTCCCTGTGCCTACACAAACAAATGTGTCCTTGTGTAATGTAACAGGTGCTCTAATACCTTTGGGTCATGTCTGCACCATATTAAATAAAAGTGGTGATCTGCGAGGGCAGAGTGAACAATGAGGTTCAGCAAAGAGGGGAACTACAGAAGGGTTGATTTGTGGCAGGATTGATTCATTATGATGGGTAGAAACATGCCAAAGATTGAGTTGGAGTGATTGTAATACATGAACAGACAAGAAAAGGATCCTCAGAGTAGTGGAGGGATTTGGGCTTGTGATGTGCTGACTGGTGTGGGCTCTGCATGGTGTTCTCTATGGTGCCCATGTAAAGTTAACTCCAAGCACAAGAATATTGAGTTATTGTCAACGATTTTGCTTTCCATGTATGGAGATGCTATTTAAAACTCCAGACAGGGTGCATTGAGATGGCTCGGAGGATATCCAAAAGGGTGCAATTTTCCACATGGCTATTGATTTTAGTGCATCCTGGCAACAGGGAGGCATGCTTAAGTTTGTTATTGAATAGTAGTATGGGGCTATAATGAAATTAATAACTATGCTGCAAATTATATTTCATTGGGAATGTAGGTAGTGGCACATGGTTAGCATATGCTTAATAATAATAACAGTATTATGATGGCACCACCAACAGGAAGTTGATACTAGTAGGCATGTCTCATAAAGGTTATCACGGAAACAATGAATTGCAGAGGATGAAGAAAAGTTGTGTACAGGGTATCAAACCATTTTTAGGACTGCCCTGGACAAAGTTAATCTGCCTTACTAGTCTTATATTTTCAGAAAGAGGACTGTGCAAGTAGTAGATCCACAATTATCCCCTCAACAGGAACCAACAACCTCATTGTGGCGCTTGACTCTATCAGGGTCGCGAGGCACAGCAGTCCAAAGTCTACTCAGGAGCGGCGGAGTGGGTCAGTAATCACCACTCACTGGCACGCAATAACACTCAATAAATAATTGCCCAGTTTGTGCTTTTTCTTTAGAAAAGGAAAAGTACATTTGTTGCACACACAGTACTAAATACTATGCAGTGATTTACAAAAATATACATATGTTGGGTGGAAATACCTTGGTGACACTCTGACATCATATTTGACCCCTAAACGGTCCTGACCCCCAAAAACTACAGTACAACCTTTCATACCATATAGCACATTGTCACATGTTAGGGTGTCACTTTAAGTAAAACATGCCTGTTGGCTTTGTCAAGGATACTACATATGTAGAACAAGTACTGCATGTCAAAATCCACTTTTCTATCACTGACATCAGTAATTACAAACAAACAAACAAAGCACCCACAGGACCAAACACTAGAGATCACTGCATATCAAGGTCAGAGAACAAAAATGAAATCCTCAGGAATGTTTGAAACTTAGGCTGAAAGCCTGGGGAGGGGGGATCATAATTTCCTTGACCCTTCAAAATTAGGGTCACTTTTGAATTCCTTTCAGGTTTGGAGGGGCTGCTGTACTCCCGCAGCCCCACACAACTCTCTTGCAAAAAGTTAGTGGTTGTAGGAGGCTGGCCCTCTATGTAGTGGGCAAAACTACGCACACTGTGTAGGGGTCCAGGCAACTACACTCTGTTTTGCAGAGGTAAAAACTAGGCCAACTAATGCTCTGATTTTTATGGTATCTTGGATGAGCAGTTCGGGTAATCTTGGAGAAGTTCAGAACATTGGTTGTACTCACAGTATCAATAAATGAGGCCCCACACTCAAAAGAATAATGAGACCAATTTACAAAAATTCTTTGGATTTTTATAACATTTTTAAGACCAAGATCATCAAAATCAGGTAAGTACTTTTTAAGGTATGAATTTGTAAAGTTTTAATAATGTTAGTCTTTTTGTGCGTAATTACGCACCATAGAAATCAATGGAAAAATACATTGAAAATTCACAGTAAATCATCACCAATGTGTATGTTGAGGTCATCAATGGGTACTCTTGACCCGCTGGAGAAGTTCGGGTGACTCTCGGTTCTGATGGGAGCAGCTGAAGAAAGTTGATGGAGCAGGTGCCAGGCCACTGCAGGGGACCACTTGTAGAAGGCGGACTTAAAGGTGAGTCTGATGGATCCCCTTGTGATGTCGAGGTCGCAAATGGTGGGGGACCCTTACTGCACAGCTGGATCTTTGGTACTGGGCACAGGGCGGCCTGGTGCAGAGCGAATCCGTGAGCAAAGAGCTGTGCACAAAGGTGCCCTTGGAAGCAGGAAGTTGGTCACTTTGAGGGTCGCTTGCAGGTCAGCAGTGGCACTCTGGTGGAGGTCTAACTGGTTCCTGAAGTCCCTTGACTGGGGTTTCCTCCTGGTCCTTTTTCAGTCCAGAATGGACTGTCCTTCTGGATGTCTGACGTGAAGGGACTAGTGCATAGGGCTATAGCACGAACTGGCCACTGAAGAGCACAGTGCCACCAAACTTGGCACACTGTCAGGGTTTGTCCTCATGGTCCAACGGGCAAAGTTTGGTCTGGCTGTGGTGTCCGGTTCCTTGGTCAGCAGTCGGTCAGTGAAGTGGCGTTCACTGAGTCTTTGGTTTCTTGGTGTGGAGTGATACCTTCACTCTGGAGGGATATCTCTGGTGATTTGTAAAGAGTGAAGGACCTCTGGGGGTTTATAGAGTCCGACCAATGTCCAAGCAACCCCTCAGTGGCGATTGTTGAGTCCAGGATGCAGCAGGCATGGTTTGCTACCTTTTCTTGATGCAGTCTCGAGCCTTGGGTCTTCTTTGTTGCTGGTCTTCTTTCATACTTGGAATCTGATTTTGCGGTCTCGGGATACCCACTAAATACTGTATTAGTGGGCATTTTAGGTGGTACCTTTTAGTGACCAATGGGTCATCTACCTTGGGTAGCTACACTTACTAAGTGACTACATCCTATGGGCAGAGCTCACTTTCATACACCTCAATGGCTCTTTTCCTTCCATCCAAGATGGAGGAAAATGAAATGGAGAGGTCACCTTGCATGCAACACCTCAAAGGTGGTGCAAGCTGGGGATGACTACTCCTCCTACACTTTGTCTGTTTTCCCACCGTTGCTCCTGCCAAATGTGGGGTTTGCAACTGGGGCGGCCATCTGATGCTAGCAGCAGGCCTGGGGGTTGAGTTTCAAGGGTGGTATGCCCTTTGAATCTCGCCAGCAGGGCAGTGCATATTCCTGAGGGAAGGGGTATTAGCACCTCCACCCAGGAAGAGGCTTTGTTCTGAATCCCAGAGAGCAGGATCTCTAATCCTGGGGATTCAGAATCATGTCTGGTGGTGGCAGGCAGGATGTGACAGGCCAGCAACCATGCCAGGGTATTTAGCATTTGCAGGGAGCACCTTTAAGGTGGTCCTGGGGTACATTTTGTAATAAATCCAATACTGGTAGCAGTTTGGATATATCATTCTTAGTTGTTTGATACCAAACAACCCAGGGTTCAGGGTAGCCATCATGTAACTGTGAAACTCGTACTGAGCAGTGTCCATCACATGCATTAAAATAGCTGCCCTGTTCACTTACTAAGTCCCAGGTTTGGTAAGGACACAGTAGGGACACTTTGCTCAGGCATCTATGCCCACACATGCCATATAGTCCACCCTGCCTTAGGGCTGTAAGGTCTTCCAGAAGGGTGACCTACCTTTAGTGCATGTAGTGTATAGTGGACAGGGCCACAGGATGTGTGTCATGTCAAATTTGTCTTTTAGGATTACATCAGAACACTCAGCCTGCAATGGCGGTGCTGGGTGCTTCTGGGTGCATGGCCCTAGAGGGTGGCACAATCTGGGTTGCTGCCTTCAGGGGCCTACCCTTAGTACCCCATGCCCTGGGTACCATCATGGAGCCTGTCCTTCCAGTTGGCCATGGTGTTGCTATCAGTCAATTCCAGTGTTCAACATTTTTGTGACTCCTTTGTACAAGAGTTTTACATCAGATTGGAAAGTTGTAGAAGCTAGATACCCCTGGTCAATCCTCCACTCCATCTGAACCGTGCTGCATAACATTTTGGGACACTTCACGATGACGCTGTTAAGTGGTTCCTGCCCGCATCTCCTCTGGGACCTCAGCTGTGCCCCTAGCTGACGTCAGTTACGTCCTTAAGCTAACATCACTCTCAGGGACCCTCCTGAGTTGGCTCTAGAGGTCTGGCTCTCCTTCTTTGTTCAATGGGCCTAGGCTGTCCCAACCCTGGTACTGTGTTACAGCTAATTAATGGCTGCAGATTTTCTTTCCCACCCGTTCCTCCTCAGAAGCTGAGTGAAGCACTATTAATTACACCTTTTGTGTGGGAAGGCGTTTGATCTTTCTACTGGGGAGCAGTGTAATTAACTTAGCCCAGTAGGGTGACAAAAGGCTTGGAATCTAATCCTGAGCTGAGCCAGACAAATATGATACTTCTGGATGCAGCAGATGATGGATTGTGAGGTCATAAGCAGTGCATGGTGGGGGCCATGTAGCTCAATGAACTGGTAACATTCAGTGTCTTTTAGTTTTAAAACACTAAGGGGCTGAATTAAGAGCCCCTAGCGCCTCCTTGTGACCCATTAGTGACTTTTTTTTAATTTTAATGTGGCCCAACGAGGCCAAAATCGCCGCACCAAATTTACCAATATGCAAGCATAGCGCCACTTTGCAGCCCTTTGCACTACATTATGCCTGCGCCAGGCATAATGTATGCAAAGGGGGCATTCCCCCATTAGGGGGCCCAAAAAGAAATGTTAGAGATTTATTTGCATAATTTGTTCTGTGTAGCACCTGCTCTGGAGGCTCCCATTGTTTACAATGGGCCTAAATGGGCTTTGCAGGATTAGCATCAACATTTTTTACGCTAATCCTGAAAAGATCCGATCTAGCGTGGAAAATTTTGATGCTGGTTCCACTAACTACCACCATGGTGCACCATATCTTAGATACGGTGCACACATGGTGAAGTTAGGGTGGCGCTAAGGGGCACAAGAAAAGTAGCACTGCTCTGGGTGTAGCACTACTATTTTTAAATCAGACTCAAAGGGCCTGATTTAGATATTGGTGGACAAGTTAGTCTGTCACATTGGTGACAGATATCCCATCTGCCGTAATCTAAATTCCATAGGATAAAATGCGATTTAGATTACGGTGGACGGGATATCTGCCATGTTGTGAGGGAGTAACTTGTCTGCCAATATCTCTCTCAGGCCCTAAGCTGTGTGTGACTTTGCCACCTAAATATGAAACCATTTTAACCTTTGTTTTTTACTTAATTTTCAAGGGTTTTTTAACCTAAGGTGAGATCTTATTACCCTTGCAACCTGTAATGTCACTTTAGATTTTGTTTATTCAGTGAATTTCTGGGTTTCTTACTTAAGTTAATTTTTGATTTTCATAACTGTGAAGAACTTTGGTTTTTGATTGAGGGGTGGTGAACACCCTTCTCAAGCATCAACCACAATGCTTGTCATGGTGAGCCACAAAAGTCACCTAATTGACTTCTGCTTAACCCGCTGGTAGCTTGTTGCAAAAGCAGTCAGGCTTAACCTAGAGGCAATGTATAAAGTATTTATGCAGCACTTAAACAGTAATAAAATAAAAGCACAACACAATAAAAATGTCACACTAATTTTGAAAAATGGAGTAAGTTTTAATCCATTATATGATACAAAAACAGCAAAATTCCAATTAGTAGAACAGGAGTTATGATTTTTTAAAGTTTAAAGTGAAACATAGGGGGTCATTCTGGCCTTGGCGGTCCATGACCGCCATGGCGGAGGGCGGTGGAAGCACCGCCAACAGGCTGGCGGTGCTTCCTGGGCGATTCTGACCGCGGTGGTAAAGCCGTGGTCAGAAAAGGGGAGCCTGCGGTTTCCCGCCGGTTTCCCGCCGGTTTCCCGCTGGCCCAGGGAATCCGCCATGGCGGCGCTGCTTGCAGCACCGCCATGGGGATTCCGAGCGCCTTCCCGCCAGCCTGTTTCTGGCGGTGTCCACCGCCGGAACCAGGATGGCGGGAACGGCTGCCGTGGGGCCCCTGGGGGCCCCTGCACTGCCCATGCCACTGGCATGGGCAGTGCAGGGGCCCCCTAACAGGGCCCCACAAAGATTTTCACTGTCTGCTGTGCAGACAGTGAAAATCGCGACGGGTGCCACTGCACCCGTCGCACCCCTTCAACTCCGCCGGCTCCATTCCGAGCCGGCTTCATTGTTGAAGGGGCTGTCCCGCTGGGCCGGCCGGCAGTCTTCTGGCGGTCGCCCGCAGGCCCAGCGGGAAAGCCGGAATGGCCGCCGCGGTCCTTTGACCGCGGAGCGGTCTTTCGGCGGGAACCGCTTGGCGGGCGGCGACCGCCGACTGCCGCGGTCAGAATGACCGCCATAGTGTCTATAATATATCAAAGTGCCAACCGGGGAACATTTCTTCATGTCGACTTCGGGCCTGATCTAGAGTTTGGCAGATGTGGTTACTCCATCTCAAACGTGACCGATATCCCGTCTGCCATATAACGATTCCATTACATGCTATGCACATCGTAATACGGCGGATGAGATATCCGTCACTTTTCTGACGGAGTAACCTGTCTGCCAAACTCTAAATCAGGCCCTTGGTCTCTTATTTGGATGACGGGAATCTACAGCTGGACAAATTATGGCTCCATGAGGCCGGATACCCGTCCTGCAGGGAGCTGTTGAGCAGGATTTGCTGCTGTGGAGAACAACATAGCGAAGTCAGGACAACAGGCAATGCACCATGAGCGGATCGGTGAGCGGATAAGGTTTTGGGTGAAAATTTTCCAACTCTCAAGTTTTGGATTTGGGCTATCTAGGCACCTTTAGCACCACTTCCAAGGTTTAAAGGCTGGAGTTCCACCACTTGGAGGGTCACTACTCACTCGGGCTCAATATAGGTGCAGGTTTAAGATGGTTGAAACCATTTCTGTCCCTGAGGCTCTGATATGAGGTCCAGCCAACTAGCCCTTGGGGTTACTCTGGAAGTCCTGATTGATTTCAAGTAGAGAAGCAGGTCTCAAGTAGCAGCAAAGTCCTCTGACAGCACAGGGCAGGCTGCAGGCAGCAGGGAAATCCTTTGAAAGTCCTCTACAGGTCCAGAAGTGAACTAAAAAGAGGGTCTGAGGGTCCCTAATTTTATACCTAGTACCAGCTTTGAAGTGGAAGAAACTTCTGGAGTTCCCCCCCACAGAAGTGTCTGGAATTTCCTGCCTCCCTGCCCTGGTTGTAGGATGATTGTGGGCACAATAAGCTAGTTTGAAGTTTTCTGTGTATGAGCTGAGGCAGCTTCTTTGAAGTGCAAGGGGGGTTGTAAACAGCTCCGCCCCTCCAATCTTGTCAGTATGGCCCATTCTGCTAACATCCAGTCCCTCTATTGTGTGACCCTCTCGGAGGAATATACAGAGGCCAACTGCCAACTACACCTATTCATGTGACACAGGAAACAGGCTGCTGACACCAAATGGTTCAGACAAAAAAATGCCAACTTTCTAAAAGATCCATTTTAAGAATTGTAACTTAAAACCCAACTTTTCCACTGAAGACGATTTTAACATGACATTTCTACCTGATCCCAAACAAAAGTTATCACTTATTAAATGTAATAAGGTGACCACATGTTATCCTATGGAAGAGGTAGACCTCACAGTAGTGAAACATTAATTAGTGATTCTTTTCACTACCAGGGTATGTAAAACTTAAAAGTACATGTCCAGTGTTTTAAATACAAGGTACCCTGCCCTAAGGGCTGTTTAGGACCTACCTAAATGGGTGACATATACATTAAAAGGGAGTTCTACATGTGGCAAGGAGTTTATTTTGCCAGGTCCAATTGGCAGTTTAAAACTGCAAATAAGCTGCAATGGCAGTCCTGAGACATGCATTTAGGGTCCACCTCTGGGGTGACAAAATAAGTGCTACAGGCCCACTAGTAGCATTTAATTTACTAGACTTGGGTATATGGTATACCACTTTACTAGGGACTTGTATGTCAATGAAATATGGCAATCAAGTGTAAAACCATTTTTGCCATGTTTTAGGGAGTGAGCACAAGTACTTTAGCATTGTTTTGGCAGTGGTGGGGTCCACAGAGCCTTAAGGTCAACAAAACCTAAATCAGAAAATAGGAGGGATGAAAGCAAAATAAGTTTGGGGTGACCCTACAGAGGGGGCTAAGTCCAACAATACCTAACTATAACATTTTTAATGAAGGATTTGGTCTGTTTTTCATTCCTAACTATAACATTTTTAATGAAGGATTTGGTCTGTTTTTCATTCCTAACTATAATGTTTTATATATATATATATATATACGAGAACAAGGCTACATGTGTCTGGGTTAATCCCTTCATCAGCAAAGAACAAACATTTCCTTCCTTGTTCAAAGGCCAACTGCCTGGCTGCTCAGTCGATTTAATTGCAGGCACCTGATATCAGTTGAATACCACTTTTGTCCCAGTGGACCTCAAGTGATTTGCAAAGTGCATCCTGGTAAAGGTAGTCCTGCACATTTTAAAATTATATCCCAAGTGGGTTGCTGAAGCCAAACAAAATAATAAAACACAGTTCATTTCCCCAGTGGGCAAATTCAAAGTAAGAAAATCGTTTTTGCTGCCAATGTTCCAACCTCCTGCGCTGAAAGTGACCATCCATACAGTCACACATAGAACTGCTTCTTTATGCAGTGATGCTGAGCAGCCAGGCAGTTGGCCTTTGAAAAAGGAAGAAAATGTTTGTTCTCTGCTGATGAAGGGATAAATCCAGAAACACGAGTCCAGAGATGTTTGAAAATATAAGGCCAGAAATAATGAAAATGCCAAAGAATTCTCTGTAAGTTGCTGACTTTGCTACATTCCATAATGACCAGTTGCGAGTGCGCTTTTGTTCAGGACAACTCTCTCTTGTATATATCTATATATATATATATATATATATATATATAGGGATGTTATATGCGGCCCCCTCCCTAGCAGAAGACCTACCACTTGCCACCAACGATTCCATCCAGCTCAGTAACCGCTTCAATCCCCTAACCAACCTCCCTGAATCACGCGACGACATCAACCCAGACACCCTGGCAGACGGGCCAGCAGCAACCAACACGCACTCTCCTCATGTAACCCCACAGCATATCGAATACATACAAGCTCTAAGGAAGGAAGTCACAGAACTCAAGCATATGGTTAACTCATTACTTGCAATAGTAAAACAGCTAACCCACGCAAATAACACGACCACCAGTAACCTTGCCCAAAATCCAATCCTATCAGGCATCACAACAAACTCGCCCAACTCCTCTGCTTCTAGCCACGCTGGCCCTCACCCTACCAAAGAAAAGACCATGAACTCCCACCAGACTCCCCTCTTCCACAATTTAGGCACAGGAAATTCACTAGACATCTATCATAATACCCTCAAACCCATGAGCAACACCGCCTCAAAATACTCTACGCAACCAGCCACTGACCAGTCCCATTTAGGTAATATAGTTCTAATGGTTAACGTTCCCAAGTTAACCACATTGGCGCGCAAGGAAGGGGTAGACTCTATCAAAAACAAGGCAATCCACTGGATTCGCCATGTTAGAGGCTGCCGATCCATAATACGTGAGGACCTAATTACCGTAGTACGAAGGCCAGACCCGGGAACTCACTTTGATATCCTAAAACTGACACTCAAGAACAGGACCATGGCGAACAATCTGGTGGCCCTAGACGCAAGAACAAGCCCACCTGCACACTCACGCATCCAGTTTAAACAGCCCAGGTCACCTACGCTCCACGAGGAATGCCCGAGTTATCACTCGGCAGAAAACCTATCCCCTCTTGGTAAACATGATTGACTCACAGCCCCACCTAAAATCTATGCAGGCAAACCTTGCAACCTTCCAACATCTATCACCCCCAGATCCTCCTTTTACCCCACCACTGTCTGTCCATGTATTCACCCCCCTACCCATGACACGGCGACCATTTCCGGCTCACCGAGCAATCATGACAACGATGCTCCACCCATCTTGCAGGCACATTGCCCACCAAACTTAGAGCTGCTGTCTAGGCCGGCAAGCATCTCCTTGATCAGGACCAGGCCTGTTCCAACAGAGGAACATCACCAACCACCACAAGCCTCACGGGCAAACATTGGTATCAACCCATCTCTGCTCCCTCAGCCACATCTGCCAAACCAACCCCCGACAGCCAACTTCACAAACCCCGGGCATTTAGGCAGGACAACTCAGTCACAATCTGGGGTACGACTTGTCTCATGGAACGTGGCAGGTCTGAAATCTATTCTTCCCCTTCCATCCTTCTCCTCATTTATTGACGAACATGACATATGTCTCCTGCAGGAAACATGGTCACTCGACCCACTCTTCCGAACAGGCTACTCAAATTTCCACATCCCCGCTGTGGCCAGCACGAGAGGCAAGCCCTCAGGGGGTCTGACCATCTGGATCAAAACATCGCTTAGCTGCCATATATCACAGCTACCTACCGCCTCTCCCGACCTGTTAGGCCTTCGTCTATCCTTTGGGCCTGACTCTGTGGTGAACATCTTTAATATCTACGCTCGAGGGGTCAGGGGGGGTCAAGTCTCCAAAACCCTCAGCGCCCTCGTAGCCCTCTTACAAAATTATCCCCGCCATCATAAAACCATTGTGGCTGGGGACTTCAACGTCACATTCGAACCCCTTGACTGGGACGATCTCACGTCCACCCGCGAGGAAGCTCAAGCCTGGTCTATCCCCGCCCTGTCAATTCCACCCATCAAAAGGTGGACGTCGGTTGCCATTCAGGTTAAATCATTGACCATGGAGTTTGGACTCAGGGCGCTAAATGGCAGAACTAATTCAGACACCAACGGTAGTCACACATACAACAAAACGAACCACACCAGCAGAATCGATTATTGCCTATTCGATATAAGATTATGGCCTCTAGTCATCGATATGACAATCATCGAAAGGACCGAAAGTGATCACAACCCTCTCTCTGTCCACACATTAGCCCTAGGTAACCTCCCAGCCACGTCTAACCCCGCAGCAGTAGCACCCGAGGGTATTAACCTGGCCAACAACAAAAGACACCTAAAATGGGTCAATATTGTGGCCCGGCCCGCACTCATCAATGCTGCCAACAGCACCCTAAAATCCACACTAAGGGACCTAGAGGCGGGTTCTGCAACACCCCATCAGGAAATTAGCTCAATCCACACCTCCTGCTTTAGGGATATCGCGGACCACTTCTCAGCTTCCCCAGCCCACGACGACAAACGACCCAAAGCCAGGCTCCGCTGGTTCAACAAAACGTGCCGGTCCCTAAACAAGCGCCTAGTTCAAGCCATTAAATCCAAGGACCCCATCGCCATCCGCGTAGCTAGGAAGTCCTATAAATCTGCAATATGCATAGCCAAGCGTGATCAAGATAGCAAATGGTGGACAGCACTCAGCGACGCTGTGCGCAAGAGAAATTATAGTCTGTTCTGGTCCCTGGCAGCGCGAGGCCCAGAAACCAGTGGTTTGGACATCACAACCAATATTGCCCCAAGAGACTGGATAGCCCACTTTAGTAGTCTGTACTCCCCTGATCATGATAGCCCCACCTCTGTTTGTACGGGTCCCCTCCTACTTCACTCATTAGCACCAACCAGCACAGCACCCCTGTTGTTCTCCCAAAGTGATATAACTTATTCTCTAAGCACTCTAAAACGCGGCAGGGCCCCTGGTTCAGACTGCGTCCCAGCAGACCTATTCTCAACAGACCTAGCATCCTGGTCAAGATATCTCACCATTCTAGCTAACGCAATAGCATCTGGGGCGCCAATTCCCGACTCTTGGAAAGCGGCCATTGTTATTCCAATCTTTAAAAAGGGCGACAGATCTCTTCCCTGTAACTATAGACCCATTAGTCTAATTGACTGTGTCCAAAAAGTCTTCTGCCACTGCCTCCTAGGGAAGATAGAAGAATGGATAATTGACCACGATATCCTTAGCCCCCTCCAAGCCGGTTTCCGAAAGAAGATTTCCACCACTGATCAAGCCCTCAGATTCCTATTATTATATTGGAAAACAGTGTTCATTGATAAAGGCAGCCTTTATGTAGCTTTCGTGGACCTGAAATCTGCCTTTGACCTAGTACCTCGCAACAAACTGTGGGTCACTCTCTCTCGGATGGGAATCCCGGAACACATCCTTGCCATTTTGATACGACTCCACGAGGACAACTACGCACAAGTCAGGTGGGGCAACAAGGGCCAACTTACCGATAGAATCCACGTCTCTAGGGGTGTGCGGCAAGGTTGCGTACTTGCCCCGACCCTCTTTTCCCTGTACATCAACGAAATTGTCCCCTCCCTCCTCAGACTGCAGGCTGACGCACCTTCACTTGGCACACAAAAAATCCCAGTCTTACTCTTTGCCGATGACACTCTTTTGATATCTAAGACCCCTAGTGGTCTAAGGAAACTCCTTGCGTGCTTCGAGCATTTCTGTTCATCCCAGGGACTCGAAATCAACGCAACGAAAACCAAACTAATGACCCTTAATCCCCACAGATCCTTCAAAGGGAAATTTACTTTAGAGGGCTCCTCAATCGAGAAGGTGGGCATTTTCAGCTACCTGGGCATAACACTCACTGACAACATGTCCTGGAAGCCACACATAGGAAAACAAGCCCTTAAATTAAGACAAACAACTGGGGCTCTACTAAAAAATTTCCACCTCTCACACACAAAACCAATTCGCCCAGCATTACAGTTATACGAAGCCCAGGCAGTTTCCTCAGCGCTCTACGGGGCTGAACTTTGGGGTTATACCAAAACCCAAGACCTAACCATCGCTGAAAACAACTTCTTAAGAAACCTTGTGTCCCTTCCGCTAAGCACCCCACTGTTCCCTCTTTTCAAGGACCTCGGCATCAAACGCATTGGTCACAAAGCCCGCCTGCGACCTCTGCTGTACTGGCGGCGTCTCTGGACCACTCCGGAACTTGACATCTTCACCGAAGCTCTACAGGTCATCCTAAAAGCCGACCACCTGCACAGAATCCCCTGGCTACGATCCATCAAGGATTTACTTCACTCTATCGGGCTCGATGATCTCTGGAACTCACCAGCCACGTCAGTCTTTCCCTCGAAAAGCGAACTAAAGAAACTTTACTGGCAAATGGCCAACAACGAAGACACTCGGGCTGCACTCCACACTACATTATCTTGTGACTTTGCCAACCTAAAAGAGTCATGCAAGTACGAATCTTTTTGGGACCTAATCACGGTCCCAAGGGAAAGGAAACTGTACTTCCAGCTCCGCATTGGAACACTCCCATTAAGACTTTTCACCAGCAGCTGGTCACACAACGAATCCACCGCATGCCCTGCTTGCAAAGCCCCCGTCGAGAATCTCCCTCACCTCCTTTTTGCATGCCCCGCATATACTGCCCCCCGTAGGAAATGGCTGGCCCCGGCATGCAGACTACTGGGAGCACGCTGCTGTGCGCTAGCTCTGCGAATCCTTAGATCAGACACCAGGCCAACGCTAGTGATCGCTATCGCCAAATTCCTCGGAGCTAGTTGGCTTATTAGAGGGAAAACTCTCCTGGACAAAGACTCCAAATAAGACTGTCCCAACATCCTGCACAGTGCATTTCATTTCATTTCATTTCATCTAATTTTATTCCATTTTATTCTATCTCATTTTTATTCCATTTTAATTTTTATTTATGTTTTACTCCCTTTTATCACCATATTTACCTGCAATTTTATTTTATTACGTGCATTTACTTGTATTTATTACTGCTCGCGCTTTTTTGGCTCTTGTAGCCGCAATAAAGCTTCTTTGAATTGAATTGAGTTAGGAAATAGTATTACAATCATAGAAATTTACTGGAAAACCAAAGGTTACAGAGATGTTATAGCAAGGAAGTCAAATTTTAAAAAAACTTTAGAAATTCACTAAAACAACAAAGGTTACAGGGACATTATAGTTAGGTGCAGAATTTACACACAAAACACCACAGAAATTCAGCAACTCATGCCCTAAGGTAACAATACTCTCACCCCCGCCATGCACAGTTTGCTTATCAATAATTTTTTAGCAAACGTTGCAGGGTATTATCATAGGAGATGTCATGACTGATGTAATATGTGCAGTAATTAGCAGCCACACTATGATTGAAAGCCACGAGGTAGGAACCCCAAAGCCCCAGCGGCCTGAGCCATCTCCTCGCCTCTAGCAGGAGCTGGCATTGCTCCCGCCCACTGGGAGCAGCTAAAATTGCTGCTTCTTGTGGGTGGGAACAATCTTTTCATCTGTTTCCCTGCCCATTTCAGTGCAGGCAGGGAAACCGCTATGTCCCAGGGTAGGCACCCCAGGCAGTAGCATATAAGCCGGCCATGAGGAATGGGGTACCCAGGGCCATTAATGGCCCAATTAGAGAGGTGGTGCAGCCTTCCTCCCCTTTGTAATTGCGGCTGGGCCCCGGGGGATTGCGTCCCTGGAGCTGAAATGGCCTGTGAAGGGAGCTTTGTTGCCCCCCTTCAAATTACTTATACTGCCGGGAGCTAGGAATGGAGTCCCGGGGGCCCAAATCGACCTGGGGAGTAGGGCTGCATACCCTCTCCCCTTTTTGAATAAGGCAGAGACCTTAGGAATAGGGTCCCCAGGGCCGAAATAGGCCCGGGAGGAAGGCCACATTCTCCTCTCCCACTTTTTTTTTTTAAAGGCCAGGCTCCAGGGGATGGGGTAGTAGGTAACATAGATAGATAGATAGATAGATAGATAGATAGATAGATAGATAGATAGATAGATAGATAGATAGATAGATAGATACTGGCTGCTCCCTAGTTCATAATATTGTTTTAAAAGGGATCTGAAAACCTATGCATCAAGATATGCATGCAACACTGTTTCATGGTAACCATTTTTAGGTAGAGCGCGCAAGTGCTCTGGCCTGTTGTATTCTATCTGCTGGCTTTTAACCACACCCACCGCACGCCCATCACTATCACTCGTTCATGGGCTTGCCTTTCGAAAATCCTTTGTTATCATTTGTAAATGTTTTACATTGGTCCTTCCTTGGGGCAGTTTTGTGATTGCCTTGGCCATTGATCCTGTTACATGGATAATTGCATGCTTGCCAATATGTTTGACTGCAAGCAAACTTTTATTCCTTATGTGTCTCTCCTTCACGCTCATGGCGGCCATGGCGTTTTGAATCGGCTCGCTTATGCCAACAGTTTTACTTTTCATTTCCAATTTATGTGGCAAGAATAGTCCAGTTAGGGATTTACAAAGCTAGTAGCTCTAACTCGAGCAAACGTGAGACCCATTGCATTGCAAATGCTTGTCAGATATGCTGACAGTACCTTGCCTTTTTAGTAGACCACTTGCACTTTTGTCTTTGACAAATATTTGAGAACACAAAATGTGTTATTTGAAACATAGACATCAAATGGAAAATGTCTTCTTCATCTCAAGTTCCATTCTAACTCCACTTAAGTGTTTTATATCATTGCCACCACAATGGACATCTATAATGTGGGGACGGTCGAATTTACTAAACGAGAAAAGTACAGGGAGTAACTGATTCCATTTCAAACCTCTTTCACCAATGCATGTTTTTTCAACTCCTTTCAAACCTCAATCATGTTCAACACATACTTTCTTAGCATGCTGTCTGGACCAAAAATTAAACTGTAGTCCAAACCCTAACCATCTTGCACATAAACTGGCATACAAGAATAAGGAACACATAGGCAGACAAACAAATATATAACGAGTTAGTGGATTAGCCAATAGGAAACTACATCATGCCAACAACCTAATTTTTAAAAAAAGGACAATTATTGTCTTGAAGACAGTTTGGGCTACTAATGTGGCACAATGGTACCAAAAAAGAAAGGGAGGTAAGAACATGAAGTAGTCTGCAGATATTATGCTTAGCAAGTATTAAAAAGGCATTTGACACACACATTTATGGTCACATGACAATGAAAACAAACGGAAACCTAGATAAGAAATAAAATTAAGAAGTAAAGCATTATGTGATTAGTTAATAAAACTAAGTGGGCTATAAACACAGCTCAATACTGCTAAATACCACCATCAAACTTAGAGGCTCTAGTGACTGTTGGCAAGCAATAGAGCTTTGTTTCTTCTTCAAAGACATACATATCAAAACTTGTACATTTCGTCTAGAATGCCAACGGTTGTTTAATACGTCATGGTAAACCTGCTCTTATTAATCACTGTAAACTAAGTTGTGACACCGGAGAAAATAAAGATTTTTTATTATTTAGCACGTCTTCAACTATTTAAACTATTGCACAAATAAGAACTTATAGGTAACTAGCAATGGTATGAAGATGCACTTAATGTTTACATAAATGAAAGTGCACTGCCGGAAGATCAGAAGTACTTACAAATGCTCAATCAAGAAATAGAAGAAGAAAACAATAAAAATGCAGAAATTCTACGCAATACCCCTTTTACTAATAATATTTCTACTTCCAGGACTGCTGACCCACTTGGACCAACCAATTGTTGATACTGAAGATGGGGTTGCCATGGACAATGTTCAAAATGGAATGCAGCAAGTGAAAATTTGATACACTAGTATCATAGTTAAATAGCAAACAACTAGAAATGCATCCATACATAAAAGAATCAGTAGATCATAGACTTCAACATGAAAATGGAATATGTGAATCTACTACTCATCAACTTACATTACAATATGTAAGTGGACAAGCAGACGCAGGAAGAATTTTATCATTAAAGTAATTACTGCTTATGTGCATTGTTACTAGCTTTAATTTATCTTGTGTAGTTACTGTTCCTTATGGCTTAGCAGCACATAAAATCAAAGAAATTATCTCACATTGTCAACTTTTGCTACCTGTCAAGCAAACTTGAAGTCTTAAAATTAAATACTGATACATGCCAAGAACCTGGTACAGTCCTTAAATAATTAAAAGTTCTTGGAACAATTCTCATACAATTAAAATTTCATGATAACTACTACCATATGATCACCTTGAATGGTAAATGTTCTAAATGTTGACATTGCATTATAACAAAAATGGTAGTTTTGTCTGAAAACACATAAAAGTGAAAACAATTATGGGTTGACTTTGTGCTATGTTTATTAAGTACAATCAGATATCACTCTAGTAGTTTATTATGAACTTGCCTCCAGAAGGTACATGTTTGACATACCTTACACTTACCATTTGTCTCTATATTAATTACAATTTAATATTTCCGATACCTGAAGAAAATACCTGAAAAAATCTGGTTAATATAGGTAGAATATTGGTATTGATTAATATTGGTTGAAGCTCTTTATCGTTTGAAACAGTTGGTTAGTTCTGAAAAAAAATGTTTTTCTTCTTTTCTGTTTTAAGGCTTTTTAAAAAAAAAAAGTAAGGTCTACATGAATAACCAGAACAATAGTCTGAGCAGGAAACAGGAGGACAACAAAGTGTTTGGAGGACACTAGTGAGCCATGCCACGCTCACGATGGATAGTCGTATCTCTCTCCCGCAACAGTGACAGTATGGAAGAGGAGACAGTGTGTCACTGTATTACATCATTCCTATACTAGTTGACCATTCTGCCCAAAAAGATGTATGAGCATCGTGATAGCAGGAGCAAGTACTGGTGGAGGGACAGACGCACTGGGTGTTGGTGGAGGTGATGATAGAACAGAAGAAGTAGAATGTGCTACTGAAGGGACAGATGCAGCGGGTGGGTGGTGGAGGGGGTGATGAAGTAGAAGTCAAAGGTGTTGCAGAAACTGAAGAGGTGGCTGCTGCTGATCGTCCTGCTTCATCCTCTTTCATCTCCTTCTGGTGCCTCATGTCCACACGTGCCTACCTGGTGGAATGAATTTCCTGCAGGTGTTTTCTCATTCCTGTGGTACATAAGGAGCACCGTTTAATGCTCCCTTGGGAAATAACTTTGTTATATAGTGTTAAAAATGGCCCTTTCTGCAGGGTCATCCCCAGACTTCTTGCCTTTCTCCTCCTCATTTTCTGACCTTGTTCATGTTGGCCTTAGGACTCTGGGCACTTTACTACTGCTAACCACTGCTTAAGTGCATGTGCTCTCTGTTTAAATCGTGGTAACATTGGTGTGTCCACAATTTGCATATTACATTTCTTTGTAAGTTCCTAGTAAAGTGCACTATAAGTGCCTAGAGCCTGTAAATTAAATGCTCCTAGTGCCTGCAGCATGAATTGTGCCACCCACTACAGTAGCCTTTCAAAAATGTCTCAGGTCTGCCACTGCAAAGCCTATGTGTGCAGTTCCTACTTGCCAGGTCCAGACCTTCCCTTTTTTTACATATACGTCATCCCTAAGGTAGGCCCAAGTAAGCCAGAAGTGTGTTTAAAAAGTCGGACATATACTTTTAAGTTTAACATGTCCTAGTAGTGAAAAACTATTACATTTGTTTTTCATTACTGCATGGCCTATCTCTTCCATAGGATTACCTTGAAGCAGCCTTGAAGTGTAACTTCCAATTGGGAAAAGATAGAAATTTGTAGTTTGGTGTCTTTGGACTCACAATTTAAAATCACAACTTATGGTGAAGTTAGATTTTAAATTGTAGGTCTGAAAATGTCACATTTAGAAAGTTGGCATCTTCAGACTTTAACCATTCTGTGCATCTGCCTGTCTCTAAATACACACCTTGGGTTGGTGACAGCTGGGGTTAGTGCATTCCCTTTACACAGTTGCACACAATGGGAGCTTAGAAGTTACTTAATGGGCCTTAATGGCCATTAATTGGCTTAATGGGAGGGCGGAGCTTAGCACTGCCTCACTTACACCTGAATAGGGCTGTGCCTCTCCCCACATAAAGGGCTGCATAATCCCCTGTAGAGTGTCTGGAGCCAGGGAAGGAAGTGCAGGGACCTTGTGATCTAAAAAGACCTCTTTGAAGTCTCCCCTACTTCAAAGGCACATTTGGGTATAAGTACTGGAGCTCAAACCCCACCAAATCTGAACTCTTCTGGAGCGAAGGACATTCTGTCAAGAAGAAGAACTGCTGAGCTGCCAGGAGGGATTGCCACTCTGCAACTGAATTGCTGTGTTGGGCTACTGCTTGCTGTGTGCTTTTCTGTAGTAGGAACTGCCACTTTGCTACTTGTTTTGCTGTGTTGGCCTTCTGCCTGCGGTTTCTTGCCTGTTGCTTCTTGCATGCAGTGAGATGGACTGGACTTGTTCTCTACATCCTTGAACCCAAGATTCTCCAAGGGCTTGTTGGTTTGCCCCCTGTCCTCCTGTAGTCTTAAGGACATCAAAGATTGACTACGACTTCTCTGGTGCTGCTGGACTCTGCCATCTGTGAGTCCTACCCTTGCCTGAGGTGCTTACTCCAGTCCTGGGCCTCAGAAGTGGGTTCTGCAGCTGATTTCTGTAAAAACCCATGCATCGCCTCAAGTGCAGGAGAAATTCCAACACATCGCTCCCTCAACAGCAATGCAGATGCTGCTCAACAACAGTAGATTCACAGCCTGCGGGGCTTGACAACGATGCTCTGCGTGGCCGGATAACGATGCATTACATTCACTTCAGTGGAGCCTAACGGCGATGTAGTAACTCAACTGGGTGGAAAATAACCACTTATAGCACCCTCTACATCAATGCTTTGCTCCATCAAATGTATTGTTTCGGTGGGCCCTTCTTGGGTTCTGTAGTCAGCCTACCCTCCTTCGCGGTTGGCCTGAATTTTGAATTTGCACAGGTCCCTCGTGACCTCAAGTTACATGTTGACCGCTAGTGACTTCTAAGCACTGTTTTCTTGTTTAATCTTTAAACATTTATGTCCCCACTTCTAGTTATTGGATTTTTGTAGTTTTGGTCTTGTTTTACTCAGCGACATGTTCACTATTTTTCTAAACTAGTGTGGAGTCTTTTTGTGGTGTCTTCCACTGTGTTACTGTAATTAAGGGTTGCACAAGTAATTTACACATTGCCTCTTAAGTTAAGCCTGACTGCTCTATGCCAAGCTACCAGGGGGTGAAGACTGGTTAATTTAGGTTGTGCATCTGACTTACCGTGAATGGGACTGTGGTCCTACTTGAAAAGGGTCATACCTCTGCCAACTAGAAACCCAATTTTTAACACAAAGGTTGCATGTAACAAGTTTGGCATACATTTTGTTCTCTCCAGGTGGCAATGAAACAAATTCCATGCAATGAATTCCTTTAAATTCTTCCTCCCGCCACTTCTTCTTCCTCCTCTTGCACCTACACTGGATCATCTTCTTCAGCCATTGCAGTTATCCAAAAGTTGCAAGCTGGCTTTTGAAAAAAAAGATTTTCCCTGTTCTAAAGAGCACAACTTTGAAAATATCAAATGAATGGGGGAAAGGGTATACACTTACTGTTTCCTCAAATTGGCAGAGTTCTAAGCCAATGATATGCTGTTTTACAAAAGCAAACATACCACAGTAGTATCTAGACACTACTGCATTACTACTGTGGTACTCACATAGTTCACAAACACAACCTACAGTTACAATACAAACGCATAAACCATTAAAAAACACACCAGCCCTGAAATCCTGAAACCGTATTTGAATTAAAATAATTATTTGGTTAAAATATAATTTAAAACATGTACAGATTTACTACAGTACTATTGAGGAACCACTATTGAAAGCAAAACAATCAAGAAGGCAATGCTGATGTTTTTAATGAACTAAGACCTGTCAAAAGAACCGTGGTACCAAAAAGAATGTATATGAATTAAAACCTACTCAATAAAAATGTATAATTAAAAACAATTTTTGAAAAAAGAAAGAAAGCTACAAATTCATTGAAAAAGCCAAGGTTTAAGATCAGACATAATTAGGAAAATGTAATTTATCATTTCTGTACAAAACCAACTCAAACTACACAGCCCTTACAAATTCAAAAGTTATAATTAAACTTTGTTATATTTTGCACCCCACCCTGAGAATAAAGCGCATGTTCCCTGATGCAGTAACAATATGCCCTAGATGTAGATCAACGTCGGCACCCTTCTATCATATGGTATGGGACTGCTCGAATATACAAACGTCCTGGGCAGAGGTGGTAGAGGAGGTATCTGGGCTAACGGGACTTGCACTAGTAGCAGACCCCGGGTCCTGTCTGTTGGGACTTAGGAAGAGACCAAAAAAACAAAGACATTTACACAAATTCATAGACCTGGCCTTTTTAATGTACAAAAGGTTAATAGCAATGCATTGGAAAGCCGCTAAGGCTCCTGACCTGAAATCCTGGCACTCTCTAATAATACGCTGGGCTCGCACTGAATATCAGGTACTAAAAAGAATGGTGCGCGAAGGGCGACAACACACAGGATGCTCTACATGGGAGGATATGGTGACAAAGCTGGAGGCCAAAAACGACGAGAAGCCGCCTTGAACCGGGGCACGCGTATTTGCAACAACCACAGCATAAATTCTTCTGCACCCCCCATCTCGGAAACAAAATTCATAGGACACCCAGGCACCACAGAGTATGCACACCATCTCCCCCCATTTGTCCAGTAATAGTCGCCCACTAAACCTATGTTACCACAGTTTTAGCGACGCATGGGGAGCAGAAAACCAGGGGAGCCACCCGCACACACTAATTAAGTTGAGGCCCCCCTCTGACATTTAGGGAACTCATGCACGCAAAGCAAGGTCCACACTGGTCTCAAGCGAATGCCTATATAAAATGAACAAGGAAGGATAAACCCATGGAGGGTGCAGCCAGAAATGATACCGCAAGATTAGAAGTGTTCCGTGAAGTGCATATTGGGGGGGGGGTGTAATTGTTACATGACTTAGATAATTAGCCATTGTTTTGGTTCATCCTGCGGTTGCAAATTGTACAATTTGTATCATATTTTGGAAAATAAAACCAATAAATATATATATTTTTTTAAAAATGAAAAAAAAATATATATATATATATTTTGCACCCCACCCAAAACTTACTATAACTCCTGCACCCCTGTAAACATTATTGTGAACTCACAAGCCAGACTACATTAACTGTAACTCAGCCCTCTACCATGCACACTCTTTGGATAAATTATGTGATTTCAGATGCCATGAGTGTTGTTATGGATGCTTTAATTGAATATGTTATAGGTGATGTAATAGGAAAGGTTATAAGCAGTGCCTTGGGAAGGCATGAGTTATAGTTAATATAGCCTGGCTAGCGAGTTCACAACGCTATGTACATAGGTGCAGGGGTTATAGTACTTTTTGTGGTGCTCACCTCCTGGTCGCCTCATTATTCTGTATGTGGCATAACCAGTTTAGTACCCAGGGAAGCCTACCAACATTAGATATTTCTGAAAACTAGACCCCGGGAGAAGTCCAGGATGGTGTAGGTTGGGTGGATGTTACCATGTTTGGTTTCTTTATTGGAATATCCTAAATAGGTCAAACATTTGTTAAAAAAGAAAATTCCTGAATTCTTCTTTAACAAAAAATTCAGGAATTTGTAAGGAGCATCAAAACTACCACCATCTAGTTTTCCCACACAGTCTATCAATATAGAAAGTACCAGTCTATCAATAATGAAAGTACTTCACATGTGTGAGTGATCCTATCGTAACTAATAGAAACAAGCCAAATCTGTGACCATGTGAAGTCAATAAGGTGTCAATGTCATCTTCAACGGGCACAATATTGGCCTATTCAGTACAATAGGACTATTCACACATCTGGGGTACCGTTTTTATTGGGAAAAGTGTTGGTTTGTTTTGTGATAAGACTTTTACCATTTGCTTCAAGTTTTGGATGTTTTTGACTTGCAAAAGTGAAAAAGTTTGCATATTTACTGGTCCATTGACATTTGCAGGCAGGGACGTAGCTGCAGTGGGGTGTATGAGGTGGGAGAATGCCCTAACAATTACTTAGTCTTGCATGGCAGTGTTAGCCAGATCAGCTGTCTGCAGCAACAGTGATGTAAACATGTTGTTGCAGACTTAGTAGAGGTGGGCAAGCTAACATAATAACGGAAAGTAGAGCCAGAACAAGCAGACAGGAAAATATTTGGCATGTAAAGCATGCAACAAATATAATGTAAAATATGTTGCTTTCAAAAAAAGTTAAAAGAGTATTTTTTTAACATGCAGATGCATTTCATCTAAGTACTTCAGATTACATCACTGCATTGAGAGGCATTTATTAAAAGTAATATTTTTAAAATATAATTGTGGAAATATCCATTCCTCTTTCCACCCTGACAACAATGCAAGCAGTGTAATAAGAGGCAAGTCAGTTGTAACAGGTATGCCATATGTGGCCTACATTCTTATTATAGATGGAGTAACATTATAATTTGTTTAACACAAGAAGTTTTGTGTGCAGCCACATTTTGAACTCACACATTTTCAGGTTCTCACAATTGTGATGATGTAGGAAAGGAGGCTCGGTTAAATAAAAATGTACATACTATCACACAATGTGTTGAAGTGGGAAAGCTGGGATTGACCACTAGATTTTCCGGTTTTACATTGTGCAATTCAGCTACAAGACATGTATCTCTTTCACTCACCTGTTTTACATCAAAGGTCACTGCTTTGTATGTAATTCTTGGCGCATGAGGTTAGAACCTGGGGGAAGGCAGAAGTCACACGAAAGCTTAGATTTTTTGGAGCATGAGGGTTTAAGAAGACCTTGAGGGTCCAAGAGAAACTTAAAATGAGTGAACTATCTGGCTCGAGCTTTCAGTGGCTTGCCCACCTCTTCCACTGCACCTGGGATGGCAGAGTGAACCATGAAGAAGTATGTGATGGCCATGCAGTACCAAGGGCATGGATCTGGTTAGGACCCTGCCCTTCACGCCCTGCTTATAAGTAAGCTGTCTGCATAGCTTTAATATTGTTGGGTCCTGGCAGGTCTCAGATGTGGCAGTCATTAAAAACTTTGAAATGGGTCCTTGTCGGATCCTAAATGAATGCCCTTTACAGGAAAAAAACAATGCTTGAATTCCCGACAATGACAGTAGAAAGCCTTGAGGTAATCCATAACAGTGATGCAGTCCCTGTTTATATTACATTTTAACTACATCTTGCATACCCAAGGAGTGTTTGTTTCATTTTTTCCATGTGTTGTGCTCCTAAGGTTTTTTTGTGCAACATAGAAGTCTTTTATGTGAATCCAATTGCTTTTAGGCTTCAGGGTGAGTTCTGGTTGTGAGTGAGTATTCACGACGGGACACGAGTGAGAAGTTTCTCACAGTGCCTGTAAACGTGTCATAAAAGTCTTCAGATGTCATGCACATGCAATCTGGACTAACATAAACGCCTGCTTTTGCTGCCCATTCTAAGCCTCGTCTACTGTCGTTAGGTAATGTGTTTCTGCTAGTCTACTTTCCTGGACCTTTCTGACCTATATTGCTCTGAAGAAGAACTGGAGTGGAGTGCACAATATAATCCAGACTATCCCAAGAAGACCCTAGGCTGACCTTAATTTTCCAAAGAACTGAAAGCTAATTCTCTCAACTATTCATTACCAAAGTCCAGTGGCACCAGCTCGCCCTATCATTTTTAACTGGGTACACTTTGTGACTTGTAGGGTAATCTCAGACTCACACCACCATAACATTACTGACTAAGCCACACCCCTGTCTCTACTTTCCTAATATATCAGAGTTTGGGAACACTCTGAAAGGAGTAGACAAGGGAAAACTTGATTTGATGTCCAGAAGTGGTTTGACTTGTCTCCTATGCCGCAGACTTGTATTTATATGCATGACTAGGAAACACAGGGTCCAAATGAGTAGCTCATTAAATTGCGGCCTAGACCGTACAGTAATCATGAAGATGAACTTTATAAAATAGAAAGACATGCTCAATCAAGCAACGAGCTAGATTACAAAGAACATTCTAAAAACAAACAAAGAATGGAAAAACGCAAGGTCCCAGCAATTACATATTACTTACACACTCATTAACATAACCCTACAAATTATTTTTCAACAAGCCCACCAATTCACACAACATTGTGTTTGTCTTTGCTTGCCAACGGAATAATATTTCATCACAAATGATCGAGACAGAACAAAACACAATTGGGTCTAAGTCATCAAAAATGAGTAAATTTGCACCTGTAGAATTAGTTTAAGTACTGATGCAGAATTACTACTTTTCACTATTAGCCAACATTCCCGGTTGGATGCCTGGATAGCTGTGCCAGGAACAGGTTTTTGGATGTACTACATGGGATATCATTGCAACGTGTTGGCGGGTGCTCACTGTACAAATGAAATCAGCGTTACCCTGAGGCAATACCTCATCAGTACCATGTAATTATGAGTTAATTTATCTGGAATAGGGAATAAATGTGTGTGCATAGTTTCAATGGGTGAGGTTCTTCACGGTTTCCTGCGTACCCCAGAGCCTTGCGCAGCAGTAAGCGCTCAGATTTACCACCTGTCTGAGCATGTGTAAACGTAAGCTGGTGGGCGGGGGAAGAGGGGTGAGTGTGTGGAAGAAGGATAAGGCAGTTAGAGTAGGGAAGGGGAAGAAGGTGACCTGGTAGGCGGAAGCATGTCCCCTTTATAAGTGAGAGAGCATAGTTTTTATTACATATTATAGACCTGAAATGCTTATGATTAACAATGCTACATTAAATAAAATATTCATTGAAACATATACATTAACATAAATTATTTTTATGTGTGTAAACTAATGTCAACTATAAGAAATAATCGTTCATAGATTGCTAAAACTGTGCCTATTAAAACGTATAAAACTGCATTCATTAGAACTCGTATATCTTAAGTTAGCATGAGCCAAGCAAAGCTGTGTAGCTCTCATATTAAAGTGTATTTTCTGTCTCTTCAGTGTGCTGACTTGTAAAAGACCATGACCCAGCGATTGTTCTTTTCCTTTCAATAGTTTACAACAGAGCCACATTTTCCCATCCGCATGCTAGCAGTTTTTAGTTTAGAGTTATGTGCTTCGAAACATTATTTGACACTTCCAAGGACGATGGAGCGAAGAAGAAGAGAACTTGTGACCTGATATGTATAAAGACAATGAAGTAATCCCGGATGAACCACCTACGAAAATACGTCAATTATGATGACCAATTAGAACATAAAGTTTTATCGAAAATGACAAAATGCATTACTTAATGTATAATTTGATAGGTTAACAATGGTGGGGTGTATTGGCTAACCAATAGAATTTTGGGGGAATGAATCACGGAAAAGGGATAAAAACCCATGACACAGGAGACAAACGGTCATTAGGTAGGGAATGATATTGATTGCATCTCGAAACTCTGTCACTCTATTTGGTGACTTGAGACTTATAGAAAACTATCTTTGCCCATAGACTGCCCCTTACACTTTTCTCCGTAGGAGGAGAGTGTCTTTGCCTTTAACTTAGATAGACTGTTGGCGATCTAACTGATGTCCTGAAGACGAAGACTGATCCTGAATGCTGACTTAATCAGAGGAGGGTAATTATAAAATTGCTAATGAAAATTCATTTATTTGCCTTTTCTTTCTAGGTACCAACTGCTGTATGTTTTGATTAGAGACCTTAGTTAGATGTTTTCCAAATTGGTGTTCAAATTGTTTTGCATGAAGCCCAACATGCTAATGCTAATTAGAGGTTAGACGAGGTATTCAATTTTGACTGACAAACCGACGTGACTGACGTGATGCTATGCTGAACTAGTATCTTAGAACATTCGATGTATTCGATGTATTATGATTCACTTATATCCATCTGATTATCTATGCTACTGATCTATGCATTATTGAAAGCTTATTATGATTATCATCTTGTGACTGTGCTTATATGTTTCCTGGCTTTGAGATTGATGCTTTTGCTATTAGATTGTAATCAATAGGGAATAAAATTCATAAAACTCCATTAAGGTGTGGTTATTCGTGACTGAAAGGTCATGATTGCGCCGAAGGTTTATTAATGACTAAAGTGAGATATATTTTGGTGTTAACTATTGACAATGTTATTGACGTATTGATTGATATATTGATCAGTTATCTCGTCCTACTGTGTCTCACCACTGGGCCCAAAGATTCATCGTCCTAAAACGAGTCCTGATGTGTATAAATTGACATAGACGGACGCGTTAACAATTCTGGTAGCAGAGTACGGTTTGGCCCTTGAGGGCCCTAGGACGGAGTTTTCATTGTTTAATTGTTTTCTTGTGATAATACAATTTGGAGAAATGATGAGTTGCTAGATTCGCCATGGCTTTCCCGGGATCTCGGAGCCTGCCTAAATGAGTTGGGAATGTTCTCGGCGCAATAGTATGTGTGGTTAGGGTCTTTTGCGCTTATTAAATCTTGTGCACTTTGCAGGCGATTGTGAATATTTGAGTGCGATTAGGCCAAATTAAGTGTTGTTTAGAAGGAGTGGGCGTACTTCACAGCATGAGAGTAGGGAAGTCGGCGTACTTCATGTGAATGCAGCGCTTGTTGCTCAAAATTATCCACGTGGTTGGTTGTTGTATACAGGCCTATTGAGGTCTAAGACTCCGGAGTATGATGTTAAAATGGTTTATGTTGTAATCTGTGCGGTTTAGTAGGTCAATCGGGCGTGGTTGACAAGTCAAGTTTCGAGTTATGATACATGTGTGAAACCTTCGATGGAGATTTGACAAGTTCTAAAGTGCACTAGAAGGAGTCATTGACAAGTCGAGAGTAGGATTTGCAGGTCGAATTCTGCTTGCGTATGAGGGAACTGAGAAGGAGAAAGTAGCGGACGAGGCTTCAAGTGAAATCTCTGTAAAGTTCTGAAGCGAATGTGTTACCCTTCCTGTAGCAAACTGGCAGATTTGTGTTGTCATTCAAGTGCTAGCTATAATTCGCATTAGTTTGTATGAGTTGTGAGGAGTTAGCAAGGTGTGGACAAGCCGCAAGACTTTGTCAGCTGCAGTGTGTGTGAGTGTGACGTCAGTGGTGCCGCGCTGGGATAGGTCAGATGTCGAGAGGGGTCGCGCACGAATTGGTTACCGTCCGTGAGAGACAATAGGTTGAGCAAAGGGTAGATGAAGAGTGTCCTGGGAACTAAGCCGTTTTCTGATTAAATAAAAATAAAATTAATTTTGTTAAGGCATTCAAAAGCGCTTTGAAAGGAGATGTGTATATTGTTGCAACTGATGGGGAACCTACACCACCTGAAGGTACACCAGCTTACACGGTTATGGAGGAAAAGGGCGTTGCACCATGTTTATGGATAAAAAAATGGCGCAAACTAACAGAGAAAGAGGGGTGTCTAGCGTTTCCAGAACATGGAACATTTAATCAAAAGGTGTTAGAAAATTTGAGGTGGATGTTAAGTACGCAGAAACCACCTCCTCGACCGGCACAATATGAGGCTTTGGCAATTTGGGACCTGATGGCTCTTAAACATAGACAAGAAAGATTTCACAGAAGATTGACAAGGGCAGAAAAATCCTATGCAGAGGCTAGGTGGGATAATGAGAACAAAATGTGGAGACGAGGAATAGTGGATGGGTTAAAGCTGTTTCCGGCAACAACCCAGGGAGAGGAGACACAGGGAAAGAAAGCTTCTTGCAAAACTGACAAAGAACCAGGCAAACACAAAGAGAATAAAAGATCCTGGGAAGAAGAGGACGATTCAGATGACGAGGCGTCTATGGATAGATTGTTACATGATCGTCCGCCACCATATGCGGTGAACGACAGTGCACCAAGTACTAGCTTGGATCCTGGGAACCAGACGAAGGAGAAGGGTGTTACTGATACCATGCAGACTAGCGATACAGCTTTGATACAGAATGGTGTCAGTGTACCCACTGCACCAAACTCGCCGATACAGTTACAGCCTCCACCACAGATAAAAAGAATTTATCCCGATGTTGCAGTACTCGAGACTACTACGAACTTGGTGGTACCGCCAGACCCGATATATACAAAGCCAAGGTTAATGCAGATTGAGTCAACTCCACAGTTAGTGTCACAACCGCAACAACTGATACCTGGGTATAACCCAGTAGCGGGTCCTTTGAAAGAACCTGCACCAGGGTTATTAGAACAGACCTATGGTGTCACCGCTCCAAGAAGCTTGGGATTAGGCCAGACACCTGCCGCTATATCACTACCTATTACTGTTGGTCCCCCAGTACCATTATATGCACAGGAGAAAACAGGGACACGCGAACAGGGGGTCATAACTCATGAAACGATAAGAGGAGGGCCTATTATAACTCCACAAATAATGGCCCAGGGAGGACAGGTTTGTGAACAAACAAGACCCTTAATGGACCTCAGTCCAATAGGGGCACCTCTTGAGGCAATGCGACAAGCAGGGTTGGGAGTCCTGACTCCCCAAACTATGAGTACAAATACCTCATACACTCCAATGATACATGCAGGGAACATTTCACTGCAGGGTTTTACAGTACAACAGTTAAATGAGTGGTTAGAGAAAACTTGCACATCACAAAAGACTACAGCGATTACAATCGAACCTGAGAAAGAAAAACAAGATGAACACCTAAATATAGTACGACTAGGAGCAGAAGCTGCTGAATTGGTGGATGGAACAATGGGAGTAAATAGGTTAGAGTCTTACACTGAGGCAGAATTAAGGTACTTATGCCCTAAAATCACCAAAGAGGTAGGCAACGTACACCAGAAATTAACGAATTTGGCAGACAAATACAATATCGACATTGGAAACACGAAACATTTGAAACGGAGTTACAGATTAGATTTTGACACTAAGGATTTTGAACACATGAGATCTGCAGGCATGAAGACACATCTTAAAGAGTTGCTGCAAAGCGCACAAATTTGGGGTGCACTAGAGAAATGGGAAGGCCGATGGATAAAGAAAAGAGATAAGGGAAAAAGAGATAGTCCAGGATCTATTGAAACAACAATCACACCAAATTTAGAGACGGTGAAAATCCTACCTATGAGAGAAACAGCTGGAGGTGTTTTGGTGCATGTGCCTTGGTCCAGGGGAGACATTTTGTCCTTTACGAATGATTATCCTAGGTTAAGAGAAAAACCGATTGAGTGGTATCAACAGACAGATAGATTTGTGAAGCTTGCAAAATGTCTCTGGGAAGACTTAAATACCTTGTTTGAGATCATTGTTCCGCCAGACTTGTGGCTCGAGTGTAAGAGAGGGGTAGATTGGCCCACAAAGGAACCAGCAAGGGATAAAGTGACTGGAGCACCTTCTGAAGAGGTGATGAAATATTATCATAAAGTAATTGAGTTTTTGAAACAAAAGGTGTCACCGAAGGTAACTGATTGGCAGAAAATCGACCGGACCTCTCAAGAGGTTAAAGAGTCAATACATGCATATTATGAAAGGTTGTTAAAGGCATTCAAACATTACAGTGGTACTGAAACAATTGAACTGAAAGACATGAATCATCTTGTGTTCAGATTCGTCGAAGGGCTGAGACCGGAGGTCAGCCAAATGATAAAAAATCATTTGATTTGTTGGCAAGCTAAACCGATTGATGAAGTATTACAGTACGCAAAATACTGTAGTGACGAAATTGAGTTGAAGCAGAAAAAGTTGAAGGAGAAGGTGATGGTGATGCAGATAAGGGCTGCACAGGCTGGAATACAGGGAAATGGTGTTCAGCAAATGATACAGCAACAACCGCATTTGAATGGTGTGTTTCAGGCACAGCCGAGAGGTAGAGGTCGAGGGTTTGTGAACCGTGGTTCGGACATGAATAATGTTGTTGTTCAAGGTGATGGTCAAGGAGTGAAAAAGATGTCACCATGTCATGCGTGCGGGGGCGTGGGACATTGGAAACGGGATTGTCCGAATATAATGCAGGATGGTACAGTTCAGCAGAGTATTAATGCCGGTACACTGCAAAATTCACGAGGTCCAAGAATGAGACACCAGAATCAAAACTATCAAAATTATTTGGTGCAAATGTCAGGGGTGCAACCTATTCAGCAAATGCAAATGCCGCGTTTCCAAACAGTGTCAGTACAACCAATACAACAGCAGATCCCTATGGTGCCTAGACAGCAAATGCAGTTACCCCTGGCTCCGATGGGACAGCAACAGGTGACGCTTCCTCAACAGGTCACAGGTCAGGTAACAAATCAAAACAACACTGTACAACAATTCCCATTACGAGGTGAAAATGAGATGAATGAGGATTGGTCAGATGACAGCTCAGACAGTGAAGAGTGCAGACTCGCAGCATCCTTAGAGGTAGACCAGAGAAGCCCATATGTGGAGGGAAAAGTAATGGGCTACAAAGTCTCATTTTTAGTCGATACAGGAGCTACACGCTCTACGGTTCGCAGTGCAGAGGTACCAAGATTACCTCTCTCGGGGCGCACCATACGAGTGGTTGGTGTGGCTAACCAGTACCTGACTAATCCAATCACTGACCCAGTGCAGGTTGAAATCGGAAATTTTCAGGGCCTGCATAGATTTGTTGTATGCGACTCAAGCCCAGTATCCTTATTAGGAAGAGACTTATTATGCAAAACCAAATGTTCGATTACCTGTTCCAATGGTGGAATAGAGGTACAGACAAACAGTGATGATGAGGGAGATGAGGGTCAACTCATAGAAGAAGGAGGAGAGATGAATGAAGATTACCCTCTAATTACCCTTTTCCCAGTGTTTACCTTGATCGATCTACCTGCTGATCTGCAAGGATCGGTAACAGAGAAGGTGTGGGATTTGACTGGAAAGGAGGTTGGATTAATCAAGGGAGTAGGTCCAGTCAAGGTGCAGATAAAGCCGAATGCAGTGTTCCCACAAGTGTCACAATATCACATGACTCAGGATGTCCTTATTGAAGTGACACAGATAATTGCAGATTTTCTCAGACAGGGAGTTTTGAAAGAGGTCCTGAGCAGTCCGTGTAACTCTCCAATTATGGGTTTGAGAAAGCCCTGTGGGAAACTTCGAATTGTGCAGGATTTGAGAAAAATAAACAAAATTGTGATAAAATGCTGCCCTGTGGTTCCCAACCCAGCGGTAATAATGTACCAGGTTCCTTGTGATGCTGAATGGTTTACCGTAGTAGATCTATCACAAGCGTTTTTCTCGATACCACTTCACGAAGACAGCCAGTTTTTGTTCAGTTTCAAATTCCTGGATAAGGTGTACAGTTGGTGCAGAATTCCTCAGGGGTTTTCTGAGTCACCATCCATCTTCAATCAGATATTGAAGAAGGATTGGGAACCTCTTGTGCTACCTTACAATTCAACTCTTGTACAGTACATTGATGATTTGTTGATTGCATCCAAAACCAAAGACAGCTGCAAATATGATACCATTGTATTATTGAACCATTTACGGAAAAACGGACATACGGTGTCACCTAAAAAGCTGCAGTACTGTCAAAAAGAAGTGAAGTATTTGGGGCATCTGATTGAAAAAGGGTCCCGAAGAATATCAAAAGAGAGAATAACAGTTGTTTTACAAATGAATCCCCCAACAACAAAGAGAGATGTCAGGATGTTCTTGGGAATGGTGGGCTACTGTCGCCAGTGGATACCCAACTTCTCGGTCATTTCAAAACCATTAACAAAACTGACAGGAAAGGAAGTTAAGGATGAACCATACACAATCACATTGACAAAAGAAGAGCTTGAGTCATTTCTAGAGCTGAAAGAGTGCATGTGCAGGGCTCCAGCATTAGGAATGCCTGATTATGAGAAACCATTTTTGTTGTTCTGTTATGAACGTGATGCTTGCTCTTTGTCTGTCTTAACACAGGTCCATGGAGATGCAAATCGCCCTGTAGCATTTTTTCATCTACTTTGGACCCTGTCGCAGTAGCCTTACCGGGTTGTTTGCGAGCAGTCGCAGCAGTTGGTCAAAGCCTTTCACAATGTGAGGGCATAGTCATGGGATACCCTTTGACAGTATTGGTTCCACATTCTGTTGAAATTATGCTGACACGAACTAAGACACAGCACATGACAAATGCACGACTTACCGAATATGAGACAATTATTCTGGGGTCACCCAATGTCACATTGAAAAGGTGCACTGTGCTGAACCCGGCAACTCTACTTCCCATTGAGAATACAGAAATAAAAGACGGGGAAGAGTTTGAGCATGATTGTCTGGAGGTGACTGAGGTCAGTACCAAACCTCGCTCAGATATAAAAGATACCCAGTTAGAGGAAAACGATTGCATTATGTTCGTTGATGGGTCCTGTCTAAGAGATTCAACAGGAACCTTGAGAGCTGGTTATGCAGTTTGTTCCATATCTGGTATAGTCGAGGCCTCCTGGCTCGAGAAAGTGTTTTCTGCACAGGTGGCAGAATTGATAGCTCTCACAAAAGCCTGCCATGCTGCTGTAAATCTATACAGACAGCAGATACGGATTTGGAATTGTACATGATTTTGGTCAACTCTGGTCACAGAGAGGGTTCATGACATCCTCTGGTTCACCAGTGAAAAATGGAGAACAAATAAGAGATTTGTTACATGCGATTCAGTTGCCTCTCGAAATTGCCGTGGTGAAGTGCAGTGCTCACACCAGATCACAAGACTTTGTGTCAATGGGGAATGGTTATGCAGACCAAGTTGCCAGATTTTGTGCATTAAACTGTATATCTTTTAAAGAGCAGTGGGAACTGTTACCACAACCTGAGAATGACACAACCTTAAGTCTAGCATTACGAGTGGTTGATACTTTAGACGAATTAAAGACATTACAAAGCCAAGTTAGCAAAGAAGAAAAACGTTCCTGGCAGAAAATGCAGTGTGTACAAAGAGCAGATGATATTTGGGTGTCAGAAGAGGGAAAATTGGTTTTGCCAAACAGTCTTCTGTCACAATTTGCCCGATTGTATCATGGGCAGGCACATTTAGGAAGAGATGCCATGATCAGATCATTTAAGATTGATTGGTTCAATCCAAAATTCAGACATGCCGCAGAAATTACTTGTCACAGGTGCGTCATCTGTCAACAGATGAACGCTGGGAAACGAACAGTGGTAATTTTGAGCCACATTGGGAGAGCTGGTGGTCCATTTAATAAAATACAAATGGATTTCATTGAAATGCCTGTTTGCGGAGGATTGAGGTACGTGTTGGTGATTGTGTGTGTTTTTAGCCATTGGATTGAAGCATATCCCACATGTAGGAATGACAGTCTTACAGTTGCAAAACTACTACTCAGAGAATTAATACCCAGGTTCGGGTTTCCGGTTTCTATAGAATCAGATAGGGGAAGACACTTCGACAATGAGGTGATTAAACTTCTGTGTGCCTCACTCAACATTGAACAAAAGCTGCATTGTAGCTATCGCCCTGAAGCCTCAGGACTAGTCGAGCAGATGAATGGTACTTTGAAATCAAGAATAGCAAAAATGTGTGCAGCAACAAACATGAAGTGGCCAGATGCATTACCTCTAGTGCTGACGTCTATGAGAAACACGCCAGATAAGAAAACGGGATTGTCCCCACATGAAATCCTCATGGGCAGAGCAATGAGGTTACCGGCGGTACCTGCAAATGCACTAGTGAATATTACAGATGATATGGTGTTGGATTACTGCAAAGGTTTGGCTGACGTGATTCGCTCTTTCTCTCACCAGGTGGAAGCTAACACGTTACCACCAATCGGCGAACCAGGACACTCTCTGCAAGCTGGAGATTGGGTGGTTGTCAAGAAGCACGTAAGAAAATCGTGTCTTGAGCCGCGTTGGAAAGGGCCATATCAAGTGATATTGACGACCACTACTGCTGTGAAGTGTGCCGGGGTTCCCAACTGGATACATGCCAGCCATACAAAAAGGGTAGCGTGTCCTGTTGAAGAGGAACTTGAAAATTCCGGTACAGCAACTTCAAGAGGAGAAGTCTCAGAGTCAGAGATCAGTCAAGAAAGATCTGAGACTACAGGAGATCCCGCTGAGAACAGCCGTGTCCCTCAAACTATCAGTGAGTTCGAGAGAGGTGACGGAGTGCCAATCTCAGTGGAGGCAGCAGGAGAACAAAGACAAGGAGAGGTTCTCCCAGAAGCAGACGAATACAATTCAGAGTCTGAATACAGTGTCGAACAAGAAGGAGAGAGAGACGAAGAAGTGGCAAATTTAAATAAGAACGAATCAGAATCTCCTGAACAAGTTCCAAGCCTATCAGGAGAAAACACCATATTACAAGAGGAGGGTGCTGTCCAAGGTACTGAAGGGAAACGCCGAAGCAAGACGAACAGAGGTGACAATTGGCCAAACAAATCACACCTTAGAGTAAGAGAAATAGCAAACGAGACAATAATAGAGGAAAGCAATACCTCACAAACTGACGATCTGAGTGAAGGAGAACAACAAGGAGAACGAAAATTAAAAAGAAAGAGAATAGCAAACAGAAGATATACAGGTCCTGAATGGGCATATGCTACAACTTCTGAATGGCAACAAGAATTCTTAGCATTCTGTTTTGATCGAGAAATACCAGGCCAGTACTACGGTACCTGAAGAATATACAACAAGAAAACTGAAGATAAAATATCGAAATTGTGAAAGCTGAAAAATAATAATCAAGAATCTTAAGGAAGAAAAAAGAAAACTACCGGAAAGTGACATTAAACCTGGATTTGACTTATAGAAATATAATTACGACAAGCTGCTAACCTGAATTGACGAAAAGGGTCCTGGAGTGAGTGAAGACACTGTAAAATACACAGAGAGAGAGTTTACTGCTCAGAGTTGATTGTTGATCTGCTATTCTGATTCTATACAAACATGGCTTATAGTAACAAAGGAAGTAAAGTGTGTGGTTGGTTAGGACTTATGATAGGTGTTGTATGCGCAATAATGATTGTGGGAGTGATTGTGGGAATGCCATGGAGAGAGAGTGAAACTATTAATGCAACTTTAAAACCTGAGACTACTACTACAACTAATAAACTATCACCATGGGAGAAATTTGAGCAAGACACAAGACATCTGCATGAGGGAACTAATGCAAAAGGGGAGCTTTCTACTAATGTTTTCTATCGCTTACTAAATGAGTATGTGGAAACTATGGATGCGAAAGACTGTTATGTATGCACTAAAATTCCTTCATCTGTGCAGGAGGGAGTTACTTATCATAGCCTCCCTCTTACGTATGGGATCAGCTGTAGCTTGCTACTAACAAGATTTTATGATCAAGAGCATGTGCAATATTTTTATTCAAATTTAGACGTTGTGTTTTCTTTTGTGCCTGTTATTGAATTCTTAAATAAGCTAGCTAAAGAGCATGATATAAAATTAATTAGAGGATTCTTTGAGCCAACACTAACATTTGGAACTGCTTATGCACATCGCAATAACTTAACATGCTTACTGTCTTCTGTAGAGAAAAGCTTTTTAGATCATACAGATGATAGACGCAAAGCATTAAAAGAAAGATTAGAAAAAGGTTTAGAAAAACGCACTTATGCAAATGATTATGCTTATACTGCAATTAAAACACAAGGCAAGTTAGCTATAGATGCATTACACGTAGGTAGACTCTGCATATATAGACCGAAATCTGATCAAGATAATTTGTTTGTAGGAACGAGTGAATGTAGGCATGTGTTTTTGTTTCAGAGTAAATGGACCTTTATGTTAAATGGACAAGACCCAGCAATTCCTGGAATCTATTACATCTGTGGGTTAAATGCATATTACCGTCTCCCTAAGGGATGGTATGGGACATGTTATTTGGGAATAATATTCCCAAAGATCTACCAGATTGATGACTTAAAACAAATACCTGAAACGTCTGGATTACAAAATACCAGACAAAAACGAGAATCAGTGGCGGCTGTCATTGGTGACATATTTGGAGCTATAATTCCTTCAGTGGGGGTTATCCTAAATTCTATGAAAATTCAAAAGTTGTCTGCTATTGTGGATAACATGCTGACAAACTTTACAGGAGCTATACTTCTGATGGATACTGAACTTGCTGCAGAAAGAGCTATGACTCTTTAAAACCGGCTTGCTTTAGACATTCTTTTAGCAAAGAGTGGAGGTGTGTGCAAAATGCTTAATGAACGTCATTGCTGCTCATATATACCTGATAACAGTAAGAAAATTAGAAGCATGCTTACTAACCTGACTAGAGATAGTACAGATTTGAAGGGTCTAAAAGAACCTGGTGTTTGGGAGAAATTTGGAAAAGGAATTGCCCAAGTGGGAAGCTGGTTTTCCAACATTTGGAATGGGGTACTTGCAAAAATCATGATGGGATTATTAATTGTTCTGTTTTGTTTATTGGGATTTTGGGGAATATGTAAGATTAATGATAAAGTGAAAAGAAATTTGACTAAAAGAACCAAAAGAAACGAAGAAAGTGAAAGAGAGAAAATGTTCAATTAAATATGGGAAAGCTCACATAAAGGGCAGGATGTTGAAATGCGTATTATGCGCAAGGTGAAAAATTAAGACCAAAAGATTTGTGATGACGAGCGTCATCAGAGGAGGGACTGAGAGAGCGTAGTTTTTATTACATATTATAGACGTGAAATGCTTATGATTAACAATGCTACATTAAATAAAATATTCATTGAAACATACACATTAACATAAATGATTTTTATGTGTGTAAACTAATGTCAACTATAAGAAATAATCGTTCATAGATTGCTAAAACTGTGCCTATTAAAACGTATAAAACTGCATTCATTAGAACTCGTATATCTTAAGTTAGCATGAGCCAAGCAAAGCTGTGTAGCTCTCATATTAAAGTGTATTTTCTGTCTCTTCAGTGTGCTGACTTGTAAAAGACCATGACCCAGCGATTGTTCTTTTCTTTTCAATAGTTTGCAAAAGAGCCACATTTTCCCATCCGCATGCTAGCAGTTTTTAGTTTAGAGGTATGTGCTTCGAAACATTATTTGACACTTCCAAGGACGATGGAGCGAAGAAGAAGAGAACTTGTGACCTGATATGTATAAAGACAATGAAGTAATCCCGGATGAACCACCTACGAAAATACGTCAATTATGATGACCAATTAGAACATAAAGTTTTATCGAAAATGACAAAATGCATTACTTAATGTATAATTTGATAGGTTAACAATGGTGGGGTGTATTGGCTAACCAATAGAATTTTGGTGGAATGAATCACGGAAAAGGGATAAAAACCCATGACACAGGAGACAAACGGTCATTAGGTAGGGAATGATATTGATTGCATCTCGAAACTCTGTCACTCTATTTGGTGACTTGAGACTTAGAGAAAACTATCTTTGCCCATAGACTGCCCCTTACACTTTTCTCCATAGGAGGAGAGTGTCTTTGCCTTTAACTTAGATAGACTGTTGGCGATCTAACTGATGTCCTGAAGACGAAGACTGATCCTGAATGCTGACTTAATCAGAGGAGGGTAATTATAAAATTGCTAATGAAAATTCATTTATTTGCCTTTTCTTTCTAGGTACCAACTGCTGTATGTTTTGATTAGAAACCTTAGTTAGATGTTTTCCAAATTGGTGTTCAAATTGTTTTGCATGAAGCCCAACATGCTAATGCTAATTAGAGGTTAGACGAGGTATTCAATTTTAACTGACAAACCGACGTGACTGACGTGATGCTATGCTGAACTAGTATCTTAGAACATTCGATGTATTCGATGTATTACGATTCACTTATATCCATCTGATTATCTATGCTACTGATCTATGCATTATTGAAAGCTTATTATGATTATCATCTTGTGACTGTGCTTATATGTTTCCTGGCTTTGAGATTGATGCTTTTGCTATTAGATTGTAATCAATAGGGAATAAAATTCATAAAACTCCATTAAGGTGTGGTTATTCGTGACTGAAAGGTCATGATTGCGCCGAAGGTTTATTAATGACTAAAGTGAGATATATTTTGGTGTTAACTATTGACAATGTTATTGACGTATTGATTGATATATTGATCAGTTATCTCGTCCTACTGTGTCTCACCACTGGGCCCAAAGATTCATCGTCCTAAAACGAGTCCTGATGTGTATAAATTGACATAGACGGACGCGTTAACATAAGGAAAATGATTGGGCAGAGAGGAACAGAGGTTTCACTGCTTTTATGGCTCAATGATCAATCCATTTCATTGGCCTGTTTTTTTAAACTGATTAAATCAGGTCCAGTGTTCATGAGCCCAGGAAATACCAGTGCGGAAACACCAGCCCACTACTGATTGGGTGGGATGGAATGCCACACCCTAATAAGGGGGCCCATAGTGTAAAGTTCAGCATTGGGAAATGTGGTTCTCTTTCTAAATGCACATTTTTTTCTCCACAGGGAAAACCTTTTACCTCAAGGAGACAGAACCTCTTCTGCAACCCCCGGCAAATGTGGGGGTGATTTGTGCTCCTTCTCATCTGCCAATAGGGGATACTCCAGCCTTTGGCAGTAATAAATGTCCCACCATTGCCGTGGTGGGGAGGTGTCGGAACAGAGTTTGGCAATGTTCACAAAACTACATTGTGCTGCCATGTTAAAGTCATTAAATCAATTAACTATGAAGCATTCTTCCAGTTTGGAACCAAAAAGCTGCTGCGCCTTATGCGAATGGTTTGTCCACCGGGCTGAACTGCACCTTCGTGGTTATCTTCAAGATTACTCTTTCATTATTATATGAGGCTACAAATTGCCTTACAACAAACCTCTGTCATCTGAAATTAACATAACTCTGCAATGTCCTTAACAACTGCATGCCAGAAAGAATGCACCAAAACCTGATTTTCTTAATCAGTCAACTGAATTCATATTTTTGTGATCACATTTCACATTCTGGCACAATGGTACTTTTCCACCTAGGTGGCTGCTAGCCAGTGCACATAGGAGCGGGAAGCAGATGTTGTGCTTCCAGAAGAGGCTTCAACTCCAGAATGAATTGCGGCATGCGCAGTGGAGCTGCATCTTCAGTGAGAGAGATTTACAAAAGCTTCATAGGCCTCTAAAATGTTGTTTAGACTTTGCATGAGGACACTGTTGAACTTTCTGCTATCACTGGAGCGGTTTGTAAAAACTGAAATTAAACATGTAACCTTGCCTTTTCATATATGTAAAGGAATTGGGGTATAGAATGAGCCTGATGCACATCTCAGAAGCTGGTACCTGTTGAACTTTTTTGCTTATGCAGGGTCATCCCCAATCTTTTTGCCTCCTGCCTCCTATTTTTTCTGACCTGTTGCTGTTGGCTTTTGAACTCTGAGGACTTTACCCCTGCTAACCAGTGCTAGAGTGCATATGCTCTCTGTGTAAAGTGTATGTGATTGGTTTATCCATGATTGGCATATTTGATTTACTAGTAAGTCCCTAGTAAAGGGCACTAGAGGTGCCAGGGCCTGTAAATCAAATGCTACTAGTGGGCCTGCAGCACTGGTTGTGCCACCCACATGAGTAGCTCTGTAATCATGTCTCAGACCTGCCACTGCAGTGTCTGTGTGTGCAGTTTTAACTGTAAATTCGAATTTGCAAGTGTACCCACTTGCCAGGCCCAGGCCTTCCCTTTTCTTACATGTAAGGCACCCCTAAGGTAGGCGCTAGGTAGCCCCAAGGACAGGGTGCAGTGTATGGTTAAGGTAGGACATATAGTAATGTGTTTTATATGTCCTGACAGTGAAATATTGCTAAATCCGTTTTTCACTGTTGCAAGGCCCGTCCCTCTCATAGGTTAACATAGGGGATACCTTTAAATCTGATTAAAGTGTAGATTCCCTTTGAGAGCGGATGGACATGTGGAGTTTGGGGTCTCTGAGCTCACAATTTAAAAATACATCTTTTAGTGAAGTTGATTTTAAGATTGTGTGTTTGAAAATGCCACTTTTAGAAAGTGAGCATTTTCTTGCTTATACCATTTCTGCGACTCTGCCTGTTTGTGGATTCTCTGTCTGGGTCAGTTTGGCAGTTGGACTGGTTGCACCTCACACTAGACAGTGACACAAAGGGGGCTGGGGTGTAGTCTGCACTTCCTGATGAGCTATCTGTGCTAGGAGGGAGGGAAGGAGTGGTCTCTTACACCTGAAAAGGCTGTGCCTGTCCTCACACAATGCCGTCACCGACCCCCTGGTGAGTGTCTGGGGCTTGGCCTGGGAAAGGCAGGATTTCACATTCAAAGGAGACTTTACTTTGAAGTAGGCCTACTTCAAAGGGGAAATTGGGCATACGAAGGGCACCCAAAACCACAGACTTTAGAACACTTCTGGAAACAAGAGGAACCTCTGCCTGGAGAAGAGCTGAAGAGCTGAGGAGAAGTGCTGCCCTGCCTGTGACTGTGCTTTGTGGAGGAATCCTGCAGTTGCTGCTTCTGCCAGAGTAAGAGGGCAAAGAATGGACTTTGTGTGCCTTCCATCTTGTGAAGAAATCCCCAAGGGCTTGATTTAGAGCTTGCCTCCTGTTGTTTGAAGTCTCAGGGACAGTAAAGACTTCTCTCTGCCAGCACCTGGAGTCTCTGGAGAGACTCCTGCTCTGACAAGTGGTGCCCTATCCAGTCCCTGGGTCCTTGAAAGGAAAGTTGGTGGAAATCCAAGGAAATCGACTTTGAACCGACGACACTGCTGAATCCGGTGACGCCGCCTGCAACCGACTCCGTGATCTTCGCTGGAACGCGACGATCTTCGCAGGCCCAATGCCGCTGCTGCCCCACTGAAGTTCGCGACTCCGTGGAAGTCGCCGCACCACGTCGTAACCGACACCGATCGAAGTGCGCAGATTCAACGTTTCGCACAGATGCTGCGATCCCCGACTTCGCGCAACGACTTGTTTTCACTCTTCACCAAAGGTACTGTACTTGGGGGTCTACGCGACTCCGTGTCCGGCGCTGCTGTTGTCGGCTTGTTGGGAACGACTCCGTCACGACGCCGTGTTAACACCTCATCAAAGCATTTTTTGTTTCTAAACGCAATTTTTGAGTTTAATCTTTAAAAATTCATAACTTGACTTGTGTATGTCGGATTTTTGTCGTTTTGGTCTTGTTTTGTTTAGATAAATATTTCCTATTTTTTTAACTGGTGTTGTGTCATTTTGTAGTGTTTTCATTAAGTTACTGTGTGTGTTGGTACACATACTTTACACCTAGCACTCTGAGGTTAAGCCTACTGCTCTGCCAAGCTACCAAGGGGTAAGCAGGGGTTAGCTGAGGGTGATTCTTTTTTACCCTGACTAGAGTGAGGGTCCTTGCTTGAACAGGGGGTAACCTGACTGTCAACCAAAGACCCCATTTCTAACAGTACCCAACTGGCACGTAACTCTATAAAATAATAAACCTATTGATATGGGAAAATAATTCCATGCAGAACACAATTGAGCCTCAGATCATCAGATAAGGAGATGTATTTCAATTTTCAACCAAATTATACAGCCTTTTGTCTTTATGGACACATATAGTCACTGAATCTAAGAAGTCCCACATTATTACCATGTCAGACAAACAGGGTTTTTAGCAAAATATACAGCAGTATATGCCTCCTGCACTCTATCACAATTGATTAGAACTGTGGACCAAGTGTTCCATCTTTTACGTTCTAATATACTGTAAACCCTGTACCCAGATAATTCTATGGCCGAATTTACCTTCCACTCAAAACAATATTTTGCTCCATGAGGCATCTAGCAATTCACTGGTCATTAGTCTGGGCACCTTGGTAATCATGAGGTTCTTCATGTCATTTAGTAGAGACCAAATGTTTCTGTCTCAGGTACAGCTAGACAGCAGTGACCCACATAATACAACTTTGGACATTTGGTCAGCTTGTCCATGCTCAGAGACTTGCCATGTCCTATGCTTGACTTTGCGGTTGGATAGATCACCTGCTGAATAAGCTGCGGTTCATGGCTATCTTTCCTTCCTCTAGCCAGAAACTATGTTTGACTGTGCCTACTGCATGCGTGTGTTCCTAGGGTGGATGGCAGAGGACTGATGGGGAGGAGTGTGGATGCTGGTGGCAGCAGGTCTTTTCCTTAATGCTTCTTCTTAAAGCACCCAAAGAGCTGTGATCTGAGGTGGAGAACGAGATTTGTTTGACACTTCATAGGTTGATTAAGTTTAGGCTGAACTCTTCAATTATGGTTTCTTGAGGGTCTGTGAACCTATATGCTTGATTGCATCCCTCATACCATTCATTTTTACACTAATAGTGGCAATCTCAGCACTCCGTGCAATGAGAAGCTGTGGTTAATCATAAAAGGGCCTGTGATTCATGTAGGACTCTGATGAAAATATTAAATAGGAACTGTGATGACTGATTTCTTCTGCAGGCTGAGTATCTGACAACAAATGACCATGGGACACTCATGGCTCTGAGATTCTTTCTCTACTTCTTACCAGTTATGCCCTCCTTTCTCACTGGGCTAATGCAGCCCTGCTGGTGAGGAGTACATTTTTATGTTTAATTAGCACTAGTGGCCTTATTGTTATTTTTCCCATTTCTGTTCCTTCAAGAGATGTTCAGTAGATAGGCCTCATCATCTCTGAGCTTTGTGCCCAAGATGGGGATCAAGATATGGATTGTAATGATGGTGTGTCCTCGACCTACTGTCCTCTCAATTGCTTTAGGGATTTCCTTATCTAATTCTTAGTAGCTTTCTCACCCTCCAGTTTCCTTCTTCTTCTGCTGCTCCTGTCAAGAAAACTCTGAACAAAGTCCTGTATGTGCTGCAGTAATGTACTGGCTGAATCAAAATCATCAATTAACTGCTTTAATGGGCATTGCTCACCTGCTGTTCTTTGTTTTATTTGATAATAGGCGTTCAGTTGTTTCTGTATTCCTCTACATTTAGGATTAGTTGGTTGTGGGGGGACATCGAGGGGGCACTCAGGCTGAAGTCTGGAGAGAGCTGTAAAGGATTTGTCCCTCTGCTCTATTAATAGGAATATTGACTGATGTTTTCCTAGCAAACCACTCCGGAATACAGCACTGTCCCTGAAGTGTCAAGCCATTTGGGGCACTACAAGATGCATTAGTATTGGTGACTTATGGGAGAGTGGCCTCAACTCTAAGGTCTTGGCACCAGCTTAGTGCTGTCACAGCACCCCAGAATTTCCTCCTGATTAACATGTGAGGGCCTAATTACAGGTTTGGCTGACTGGAACACCCATCCGCCAAACTTCCGACAGGGTGACCGCCACTATAGTGGCGACCTCCCCGCCAAACCTATTATGACTTTCCCGCTGGGCTGACAGGTAGAAAGCAAGGTTTCCACCTGTCAACCCAGCGGAAAAGTGGCAGCAGCATTGTCGCTGGGTTCTAATTGAGCCGGCAGCAATGCTGCTGCCCACATGGTGCACCAGCGCCCTCGCAATGCTCACTGTCTGCACAGCAAAGATGAGCATTGCAAGGGTGCTGGGTAGGGGGACCCCTGCACTGCCCATGCCAAGTGCATGGACAGTGCAGGGGACCCCCTGTGGCCCCCTGCACCTGCTCTCCGCCAGCCTTTTCATGGTGGTGAAACCCCTATGAAAGGGCTGGCAGAGAACCAAGTCGTAATCAGCAGGGCGGCGCTGCATGCAGCACCGTCCTGGATGATTGCGACCTTCACCTACCGTCAACCCATCAGTATCACCCATCCAGCGGACATGGTGGTACACTGGTGGTCTGACCACCAGGGTCATTATGTGGCAGTCAGACCGCCACAGCAGTGGCGGTCCAGACGGGCACCGCAAGTTTGGCGGTCTAGTGACTGCCAGACTCGTGATTAGGCCCTTAGTCTTGGCCAAGTGGATTCATTATCTCTATAATGGGTAAAAACATTCTGTAGCATGTAGGTTGTGCTAGTTGACAGGCTGTCAGCATTTATGTAGGAACCACACGTAAAGGTAAATTATTCCTCAATATTCGGGGCAGAACAGAAAACAAGCAACCACCCTATGTACTAAGATTATATTTGGAAATTATTGAATTGGCTTAATTGTTCATGTGTGAACTCTAGGCATGAACCTACCACTTGATTTTAAAAGATAGGTCTTGGTGGGGCATGGCCTGCCAAGATGGCTGTGTAGACTTGCCCCTCACGGCCCTGCTCCAATGGCTGTATTTTCCTGATTCTGCACATCATGGTGGTCATTCCAACCTCGGCGGTAAAAGGCGCTTACCGCTGTGCAGAAGACCGCCATAACACCGCCGCGGTCGCTGTACACCGCCACGGTCATTCTGACCCACAACAGGCAAACCGCCAAAATACAGACATCCACAAAAGTCCGCCACACCAAAGGCCAGCGAGAAACTGGCGATGACCAAACCTCCACCGTCACGCCAACAGAAAAACGCCCATGCCATTACGACCCACGAATCCACGCGGCGGTCTTTCAACCGCGGTATTCCATTGGCGGTACACACCGCCGCACTCAAAATACACACACACTTACAAAACACAGCCACATTGGACAAATCGAAATACACACACCTGATACACATACACACACCACTCCCACACACCCAATACAACATATAACACACACCCACATCACCCACAAACCCCCACTCCTCGAGATTCGTGAACACGCACTGAGAAAAAGAGAACCGAGCACCCAGACGCGCAATTCACTGTCACCCTGCAATATTACCACGCACTTCAAACAACACACCAATACACAGCACCACACTTAGCACCACACAATCCACCCCACACATCACCCACACCACCCCATGGCACCGCAAAGACACCCCAGGTTTACTGACGATGAACTCAGGGTCATGGTGGAGGAAATTGTACGGGTAGAGCCACAGCTCTTCGGGACACAGGTGCAGCACACCACCATTGCCAGGAAGATGGAGCTATGGAGCAGAATAGTCGACAGGGTCAACGCTGTGGGACAGCACCCAAGAAATAGGGACGACATCAGGAAGCGGAACGACCTACGGGGGAAGGTGCGTTCCATGGTATCCAGGCACAACATCGCGGTGCAGAAGACTGGCGGCGGACCCCCACCTCCTCCCCCAGAATTTACAACATGGGAGGAGCAGGTCTTGGCGATCCTGCATCCTGACGGCCTCGCAGGAGTAGGCGGAGGAATGGACTCTGGTAAGTCTAATCTTAACTACTTCATCCCCCCCACCCCACCAGCATGCCAACTCATACCTCCACCCTCACCCTCACCCCCATCACACCTACTCCTTGCAAATGTCTCACCATCAGAACCCACCCATCCCAACACCAAGCCCTGCATGCGACCACAAAGCAGGGACACCCATCATCTAAGCATGCCCACTGCACACACCCCCCCCAAACCACCGTCACAAAAGCCCCCACAAGGGAATGCCAGCACTGGGGTACACGGGCACCCACCCATTGCACGCTATGGCACACACAGAAGCAATAACCATACCTTTATACCCCTGCAGGACCCGAACGCCACGTCACCGCGCAGGAGGGTCCACAAATGTCCACTCCACCCCCAGAAGAAGCCCACAGTGCTGACAGCAGCTCTATCTCACTGGATCTAGATGACCAGCCCGGCCCATCGGGGACCTCTGGACAGTCGGTTCCCCTCAGACAGCCACAGCCCACAGCAGACCTTCCCCCCACTGGGAACACCAGCACAGCACCCACCCAGCGGGCCCATACCTCTGTCCCCAGGACACGTCAATCAGCAGTGTGTCCACCACTACAGGGAACCCAGGTTAACCCACCACCCCAACAACAACAGGGACCTGGGGGCAGTGATAGTGGGCACACGGTCCAGGGGACAGAGGCCCAGGGAAACAGGGGAACTGGGAGGGCTGCTGTGCGACGGGGGGGGACAGGCCCAGGGAACCCACTCTCCACGAGGCCCTCTCCTCCATCATGGGAGCATACCACCACTCCCAGGAGACGATGTCCACGGTCCTGGCCAGGTTTCAGGAGATCCAGCTTCTGCAGGAGCAACAGTATATGGGGTTCAGGGAGGAACTAAGAAACATCTGTTCCGCCATGGGCACCATCGTAGTGGCACTGAATCAGGTAGTCACCACATTGCGGGACACTCTGGCACCACAAAGGGCCCCTGTCACTAGCATGGACCAAGAACTGCCTACCACCTCCGCCGGCGCTAGTGGACAGGAGGCCCCGACACAAGACCAGCAGGCCACCAGAACCCCACCTCCTGCAGAAGGAGAACCACCCCGCAAGCGGGCCCTGAGATCCAGGAAGAAGACAGGGTAAGATGCCAAGACCCCCGCCACGAAAGGATAACTCCCTGATTGTCATCCCACTGTCCCACATTGACACCCTGTCCAACCTTAAACTGCCCCTGCTCCACTTTCCACAGGTATTTGGACATTGCACCTGTGATACTGATAGTCTGGACTCTGCCATGGACAATCCTCCACTATCACCACTCACCGATTTGCAACCACCCACCAATTTAGAGCACTGTAATAAACACACTTATTGCACAAAACAATCAGGAATCTGTCTGTTATTTGGAACAAATGTATTAGATATGACCGTGCCAAAATGCTTATTTTCATTGTGATGCCAACATACCAATGTCACACAGCTGTAGTCCATGGGAAAACAAAGCAGATGTCACGCAGTGGGGCCCACAGCTCTGAAATCTGAAGGGAAAGTCACAACTCAGTTACCATACACTGGGGGTTAAGTAAATGTTATATGCCGGGGGGGATTCTTACCTGTGTGTCATTGAAAATACTGCAGTATTACTGTGCTCCTGTTGTCTATGTCGTCCTCTTCGCCTTTCTCCTCTTCACTCTCCACAGGCTCCACAGCTGCTACAACACCACCATCTGGACAATCCTCCTGCAGAAAAGGCACCTGGCGTCGCAAAGCCAGGTTGTGAAGCATACAGCAGGCCACGATGATCTGGCACACCTTCTTTGGTGAGTACATTAGGGATCCACCTGTCATATGGAGGCACCTAAACCTAGCCTTTAGGAGGCCGAAGGTCCGCTCTATCACCCTCCTAGTACGTCCATGGGCTTCATTGTACCGTTCCTCTGCCCTTGTCCGGGGATTCCTCACTGGAGTCAGTAGCCATGACAGGTTGGGGTAACCAGAGTCACCAATTAGCCACACACTGTGCCTCTGGCGTTGATCCATCACGTAAGGGATGCTGCTATTCCGCATGATGTACGCATCATGCACTGAGCCAGGGAACTTGGCATTAACATGGGAGATGTACTGGTCAGCCAAACAGACCATCTGGACATTCATAGAATGATAACTCTTCCTGTTCCTGTACACCTGTTCACTCCTGCTGGGGGGGACCAAAGCAACATGGGTCCCATCAATGGCACCAATGATGTTGGGAATATGTCCAAGGGCATAGAAATCACCTTTCACTGTAGCCAAATCCCCCACCTCAGGGAAGACGATGTAGCTTCGCATGTGTTTGAGCAGGGCAGACAACACTCTGGACAACACCTTGGAAAACATGGGCTGGGACATCCCTGATGCAATGGCCACAGTTGTTTGAAATGACCCACTTGCTAAGAAATGAAGTACTGACAGAACCTGCACTAGAGGGGGGATCCCTGTGGGTTGGCGGATAGGTGACATCAGGTCTGGCTCCAGCTGGGCACACAGTTCATGTATAGTGGCTGGGTCAAGCCTGTATGTCAGTATGACATGTCTTTCCTCCATTGTCGACAGGTCCACCAGCGGTCTGTACACGGGAAGATTCCTCCATCTCCTTGCATGTACCAGTGGACGGTGCCTATGAAGGACAACAGCGAGCACAGAGTCAATCAAACCACAGGTACGTTCCCACAGCTTGCACATAACACGAATCCCTATGCATTGTATGGCTTGTATGAGTGTCGATGCAAGGCCTAGGTATGTGTGTCGCAGTACAAATTCAGCCATGTGGGCCCTTGAAATGGCGGCTGCCTGACCTGTGAAGTGTGACAATGGGATGTGAGGTCAATGCGCTGGCGTGGGACACCGTGGCGGTAGGCAGTCGAAGACCGCGGTGCAAAGCAGCATTGGTTAACATTGAACCCTATGGGTTTCAGGAGCCAATGACGATGTGCGCCGGCGGTCGCGGTACGCACCGCCGCGGTACGCACCGCCGCGGGCGTAACCGCCATTTTCTATCAGCTTAATCACTCGATACCTGATCTTCCACAGGAGAGGACCTACACTGCAAGTGCTGCTGTGACCTCGGTCTGGAAGAGACAATGGCTCATGCGACTGGGGAAAGGGCCCCTGCCTTCACTGCGGAGGAGTTGGAGAAACTCGTGGATGGGGTCCTCCCCCAGTATGCGCTACTCTACGGTCCTCCAGACCAACAGGTAAGTACACTGGGACCATGCTTTGTGGGCTATGCCTGTGTTGAGTGGGGTAGATGAAAGATGGTGGGGAGGGGAGCGATTGAGGCATGCATCAAGCGACAGATGGGAGCATGTGCCACATGGCAAGGGTGGGGATGGGGGGCCACTCACATGGAGCATGCAGAAGGTGATGATTATACTTCTCTCCCTGAACATGTCACATAGGTCAGCGCCCACCAGAAAATCGACATTTGGCGTGCCATCGCCAAGGACGTCCGGACCCTGGGGGTCCACAACAGACGAGGCACCCACTGCCGGAAAAGATGGGAGGACATCCGCCGCTGGAGCAGGAAGACGGCGGAGGCTCGGCTGGGGATGGCCTCCCAACGTGGGAGGGGTGCCAGCCGGACTTTGAGCCCCCTGATGTCCCGGATCCTGGCGGTGGCCTACCCTGATTTGGATGGGCGCGTGAGGCCCTTCATCTCAAGCACCGCTGCACTGGGCCCTTCATCTTATGCACCGCTGAACTGGGCCCTTCATCTCAAGCACCGCTGCACTGGGCACCGCCGTCTCAAGCACCGCTGCACTGGGCCCTTCATCTCATGCACCGCTGAACTGGGCCCTTCATCTCAAGCACCGCTACACTGGGCACCGCCGTCTCAAGCACCGCTGAACTGGGCCCTTCATCTCAAGCACCGCTGAACTGGGCACGGCCGTCTCAAGCACCGCTGAACTGGGCCCTTCATCTCAAGCACCACTGCACTGGGCACCGCCGTCTCAAGCACCGCTGAACTGGGCACCGCCGTCTCAAGCACCGCTGCACTGGGCACCGCCATCTCAAGCACCACTGAACTGGGCCCTTCATCTCAAGCACCGCTGAACTGGGCACCGCCGTCTCAAGCACCGCTGAACTGGGCCCTTCATCTCAAGCACCGCTGCACTGGGCCCTTCATCTCATGCACCGCTGAACTGGGCCCTTCATCTCAAGCACCGCTGAACTGGGCACCGCCGTCTCAAGCACTGCTGAACTGGGCCCTTCATCTCAAGCACCGCTGAACTGGGCACCGCCGTCTCAAGCTCCGCTGAACTGGGCCCTTCATCTCAAGCACCGCTGAACTGGGCACCGCCGTCTCAAGCACCGCTGAACTGGGCCCTTCATCTCAAGCACCGCTGCACTGGGCCCTTCATCTCATGCACCGCTGAACTGGGCCCTTCATCTCAAGCACCGCTGAACTGGGCAACGCCGTCTCAAGCACCGCTGAACTGGGCCCTTCATCTCAAGCACCGCTGAACTGGGCACCGCCGTCTCAAGCACTGCTGAACTGGGCCCTTCATCTCAAGCACCGCTGCACTGGGCCCTTCATCTCATGCACCGCTGAACTGGGCCCTTCATCTCAAGCACCGCTGAACTGGGCCCTTCATCTCAAGCACCGCTGCACTGGGCACTGCCGTCTCAAGCACCGCTGAACTGGGCCCTTCATCTCAAGCACCGCTGAACTGGGCACCGCCGTCTCAAGCACCGCTGAACTGGGCCCTTCATCTCAAGCACCGCTGAACTGGGCACCGCCGTCTCAAGCACCGCTGAACTGGGCCCTTCATCTCAAGCACCGCTGCACTGGGCCCTTCATCTCATGCACCGCTGAACTGGGCCCTTCATCTCAAGCACCGCTGCACTGGGCACCGCCGTCTCAAGCACCGCTGCACTGGGCCCTTCATCTCATGCACCGCTGAACTGGGCCCTTCATCTCAAGCACCGCTGCACTGGGCACCGCCGTCTCAAGCACCGCTGAACAGGGCCCTTCATCTCAAGCACCGCTGAACTGGGCACCGCCGTCTCAAGCACCGCTGAACTGGGCCCTTCTTCTCAAGCCCCGCTGCACTGGGCACCGCCGTCTCAAGCACCGCTGAACTGGGCCCTTCATCTCAACCACCGCTGAACTGGGCACCGCCGTCTCAAGCACCGCTGAACTGGGCCCTTCATCTCAAGCACCGCTGCACTGGGCACCGCCGTCTCAAGCACCACTGAACTGGGCACCGCCGTCTCAAGCACCGCTGGCCCATTGGCAGAAGGGGCAGGCCCTCATCTGTGTTGGGCAGGGCTGCACGAAGCACTCTGGGCACCAGTCCCCCTCCAGAACCAGTGGAGACTGTCATCCACTTGTGAGACTGTGGCTTTGCACTCCCCAGGATGGCACAGTGGGCAACCCACCCACTGTATAGACTTGAGAGGCTGTGGCTTTGCACTCCCCAGGATGGCACAGTGGGCAACCCACCCACTGCAGAGACTTGAGAGACTGTGGCTTTGCACTCCCCAGGATGGAACAGTGGGCAACCCACCCACTGCAGAGACTTGAGAGACTGTGGCTTTGCACTCCCCAGGATGGAACAGTGGGCAAACCACCCACTGTAGAGACTTGATAGACTGTGGCTTTGCACTCCCCAGGATGGAACAGTGGGCATGGAGGCCCCTTGTGGATCTGGCGTCGTGGACTCATCTGGCTGAGGTGCCCCCCCTTCCCTTCCCCCTGAGGTGCCTGTAGTTTTGCTATCTGATGCCCCTGCAGTGTTCTCTCCGTTGGTGTCAGGTATCCTGTGTGGGCTTTGCCCATGTGATTTCGGCCCAGTGGTCCACGGACAATGCCTGCAAAAATTATCGGACTTTTAATATTTATGTATATAATAGTTTTAATGTGTGATATATTTATAAGCCAGTGATACAATATATTCGACAGTTGATGATCATTTCCTTTTGTCTTTGCATTCTTCCGGGGGGTTTGGGGGTGTAACTGTGATGTATTGCTATGCATTGATGTGTGTGTTGTAGTGGGTGAGGGTGGGGGTGGGTGTGTCGCGTATGTGTGTCCCCGTAATTTTTTCCCTCCTCCCTCTCCTGTGTCGTAGGTGCAGTACTCACCGTTGTCTTCTGCGCCGGCGTTCGTGCTCCTGGTAGAGGAGCAGGAAGACAATAGCTGGGAGGATGTGGAGTTCGGGTTCCATGCTGTCCAGATTCCTCGTGGGGTGTATGGAGGTGAGCGTTTTCCGTTCGAAATGGCTGTTTCCGCCGTGTTTTTATCGGCGGGGCTACCGCCCCGGAAAAGGTGGCGGATTGGTGGGTTGTGATAGGGTGGGCGGTTTGTTTGTCCCGCCGTGGCGGTCGGAGTGTTGAAGTGGCGGTCTCTGTTGGCGGTTTCTGCCAGGGTCGGAATTCCATTTTTTTAACCGCCAGCCTGTTGGCGGGTTGGCCGCCGCTTTAACACCGACCGCCAGGGTTGGAATGACCCCACATGTTTTTTGCATTCACCGACGGTATGGGTCCACGGAGGGAGGATGGAGGACCATGAGAGAGCGGGGCTTACTGCTGTGGTGAAGGCTGTGGCTTTGGCCCTGCAGTGGGGCGGGGACTGTTTCTCTGCGCTGGACCCAGTGCCTAACTTTGGTGACAGATTAAAGTATCTTCAGTGATTCCAGGGAGACAGTGATGTCAATCCAGAGTGAGGCGCCCCGATGATGCTAGGGAGAACCCTGAAAGCTGTGCCCAAGTGACCTTTGACTCCGATGCTGGAAGAGTGGTGAGACATACCCTGCACAGCATTAAAGATACTCAGGTGGACTTGCAGTTTAGTGGGAAGGCTGCCGGAGAGGATATGTGCGCAACACGCCAGTAGGTGCCCCTCCTCCAACCGAGCCTTTCGGTCATTTTATCTCTCCGCATGCAAATGTTTCTCTGCTTCTGTGGGAAAGGGAAACGATAATGGTTGCCTGCATTTATGTTAACTCCCTGTACCCACCATTAATGCTGCGAACCCCCCTACGAAAGGTGACCTACGTTGGTGCACATAACGCCATCGACAGAATCCTTATGCTCTTGCAGCGCTTCCGCTTTATCTGCACAGCAGCTCTTGGACTCAAAGCTGAAATTGCGCCACACATACACTGATGACAACCATTCACGCCACCAAAACGACGTATACAGGAAAGCATTACGACATGTTTTAGCTCTCAGACGCATTGTGGGTCCTCGGCTCTTGGTGGAATTAAGAGAGACACTAAAAATGGATTTTGCCAAAAACTCCGAAGGCCTAAAATCAGATCTCTGCTCAATAGTTAACATGCTGAAAGCACATCTCGACCAAGTTAGCTCTCGCTTGATCGAAATGGAATCAACAAAGGAAAAGAAAAACATTAAGATACTGCTAATCCACACCACAACACAGACTGACGTCACAACGGTGAAATACGAAGACTTGAAAAACGGTCTTCAGTGCAACAATTTAAGTATCAAAAACCTCCTCCAAGAGGGGGCTCAGGACTCAGTCCTAGACATATTCCTGTCCAGCATTTCTGCGCACATCTTATCCTCAAGCCCTCCCCGACATGGAGAGAGCACACGGGGGTGGACGTACCCGAGAAGGCAAGGGGCCATGAACAAACCGAAATGTGTTAGTGACATTTCTAATCTTTAAATCGAAAGAATGATTCCTATTATTGGCAAGGCGGGCAGATTACATCTCTTTTCAAGATCATGGTTCTGAACTATATCGACAGCCCCTGTCACTCTTTAGAGATGATAATCCTTCAACCCAGTTACAGGCATGCTGAAACAGGAAAACATCAAACCCAGGTGAACATTTGCATTCGGCAACGCTTTTGAATGACAAAATAAACCCTATCACTTTACGGACAGGAGACCAGCTGGCCGACTATTGGACATTCCTCTGCAGGATGATGCAGAGAAACAGAGTAACCAGGATGTGCAAGAAGAAGCCATAGGAGAGATGGGTCACCTGATAAAATGGAGGAAGCTGCGTGCGCAAAGACGCCTTGAGAACAGACCTCAAGCTTTGCAACAGAAGACCCTGCCACCATGAATCCTTATTTATATTACACACAGGAAGGTCGTTTGAGATTTGCTTCCTTGAGCATTACTTGTTTTTTTTTCCTCATTGGTGTATAAGGCTTCCGAAGATTTGTGAGACCAGTTGTAATGAGTCCAGCTACTGCTAAGAGGCTATGCATGCCTAGTCTCAAAGGCACCATAATGGCAATCTTTGAGCACTGGAGCTGCTGCAGTTTTGTTCTACCACAAGATCAATATGCTGCAGAGACTCTATTTCACACATTGTAGAAGGCAGTGTCAGCTACTCCTCTTAGAGACTTACTCGACAGGCACAATAGGCTATGGTGGGCCCTTAATGCTGGCTTTGGATGATAATATTTAGTTTTCAAAGATGCCTGAGCTTTTCTCCCTAATTACAAAATGGTTAAACATCCCTCACAAACGCAACAGATTCTGGCAGCACATTTGGGAGGGGGGGGGGGGGGGGGGTGTTAAGAGATAGTCACCGTGCAGAAGACACACCTCACCAAGCAAGATGAACACAATCTTAAGCACAAGCTGTCCCTGACTGTTTTCCACTCATCTGCCGCTACAAGACATAATGGAGTGCACTATTTTCCTATAGATCGTTAAGATTCCAACCAATGACCCATAAGGCAGATAAGGAAGGCTGGTAGATTATAGAAGCAGGCACCTTATGAGGCCAACCTATTGCTATAGAAACAGTTTATGCTCCCAGTATAAATCAAAACACATTTCCGTTTTCCTTCCTTTTCCTTAGGTGATTTTGCCATTAGAGTTATCATACTCACTGAAGATTTTAACTGCGTTTGGGAACATTCTACGGAGAGGATAATTAATCCGTATCCCACCAGGGTGCTTTTTCCAAAACACTTAAGGCCACTCTGAAAGTGCTTGGCCTTAGGGATCCTAGGAAAGAACATGAGAATACTAGAGATCATATCTTTTTCTTGCATAGGTCCTACTCTAGGGCAGACTATATTCTTCTCACCAATGCTCTCCTGCAGTGGGCACAAGAAAGTGTTTTACGTTCAATTTCCTTCTCAGGTCCTGCCCCAGTGGAGCTTGTCTCTCCTGGGACATGCGTCTGCAGAGTTCGGAGAGAGGGATATTTCATCCAACGTTTCAGTGACTGTCCTGAAATCAGAAATGCTCTCTTATATCACTGACTATTTCGCTCATGATCTCCCATAAGTTACAAATTGGGCATGCACCCGTGACTCATTTAAGGTTGTAAAGCATGGTCATTGTATTGCTGCTTTGGCTGGAATACAAACAATGGGGCACTCCAATCAACGATTTTAGAGGATCAACTCAAACACGAAGAAAATCCTCTGGAAATCCTTCAGAGAAAAGTAGGGGCACCGAGGGAAAATTTGAATGCACTGGACTCAAACAAGGCTGATATGACACGTCTCAGGCTTAGGAACAACTCTTATGATCAGGAGAGCAAGGTTGGGGGCATCTAGCCAGGCAGCTTTGGTGCAAACAAGAACCCACCTAAGATAACTGATAATCAAAGAAGGAGCAGGAGGCTACAGGAGACCTCTCATTTTTATAAAGCCTGCTCTACTACATTACCTCTCACAATGTTTAATTCAATTTGACATGAAATAAGGTGACTCCAAGAATGACCAAGGCTCAGATCTCTTTGCTTCTAAACAAGAGACATAAGCGCATTAGTGTTCCCTCTTTCAGGCCCATTGCACAACTTAATCTAGATGCAACGTTATATGCAAAAGGCTTTGTGTCATTATTAATATCCATTGATGTGGAAAAAGCTTTCAAACAGATGGACTTGAGCTTTTTAATAGGCAGCCTTTAGAGTTTTTAACCCCTTCTTTATTAAAATACTCAAGGCTGGTTACCAACCTCCCACATCAAGAGTTCATGGAAACGGGTAATTTTCTGATCCCCTCCCCTTGAAGAGAGGTAAACGAGAGGCCTGTCACTTCTCCCCATTACACTTTGTCATAGGCACTGGGCCACTGGTGGCTACAATAAGACCTGATGAGGATAGCTACCCCTTTTTCTAACAAAGAACACGTTTACACCATTTGTGGATGAGATGCTACTGTGGGTGGCAAATACTGCAGCTTGTGTGCAACAATTACTTCGAGAAATCCTAGAATACAAAGTCTTCTTAGGCTTTAACATTAATGCTGATAAATCAGAAGTTCTTAATATCACTGTACCGCAAGCTGACCTGGCTTCTCTCTCAGCACAAACCTGGCCTCGATGGGCCAAAAAAACATAAAATACCAGGGAATTTACATTACATCTAAACTACATTACCGCTTGGTTGCCAAATATCCAGAACTCCTTATGTGTTTAATACAGGCGTTGGTCCTCACTATTGTTTTCGAGGCTAGGTCGGGTTAACAATCTGAAAATACATTTTATTTCGCAGTCTCTTTACGTCTTTCAAGCCCTTCCATTTACAGTACCTGCTCCCTTTTTCTCAGAACTTAAAACACTGGAGTTGTGCTTTATTTGGCAAGGTCAGTGAGATAGATTGAGATTTAGAGTAGAGCAAACTCCTAAATTAGAGGGTGGGTTAGCCCTTCCAATATTTGTACTTAATTATAAGGCTGCTCTGCTTAGAATATTAGTGGACTGGTCCCTTAGAACCTCAGAGAAACACTGTGTCTGTATGGATCATGCAATGATAGTTAGATCCCTTCGGGAACTAATATGGAAGCTAAAAGGGAACAGACCAACCGTTGCTACCTTAGCACCATTATCAAGCTACACTAGAGATTTGGGACACTATTTCAAGACCACATTTTGACTTTCTTCCCACACTCATATACACCACTATCCAGCCTTCTCTACTACTCAAAATTCAGGTTTTTCGACCACTGGGAGGCTGATAACTGTTGGACAATCTCTGATATGTCTACTAACCAGGAGATATGTCTTTTGGGGATTGTAATTGGAAATTTAATTCACAGCAAAATGAGTGACATATTTATGTACTACTAAGGCACTGGGTTCAACATCCACACATTTGAGCAGCGGTCAAAAGAGAGCTGTTCCGCTTGAAAAGTTCATGAAATCTGGAGGTAGAATCAATGCTTTTTATACGTCTTATTACACATGGTAACTACACAACCTCATCCGTTGGGGTCATGCTGGTTTAAAATCCTGGGGGTTCAAATATCTTACTTCCAATAGCAAATTCTCTGTTGTCATATCACTAAAAACTCCCATAGTATACCAGATATGGAAAACCACCTCACGTTTGCATTTGATTGGTATTAATATCCCACGAGGCTCGATAAACTATCCTGATTCTAGCTCAGTGTGTTGAGAGGCTGTGGTATGGTGGGAGGCTTTTATCATATTTTGTGGGAATGCACAAGGATTAAGCCATTCTGGTCTGACAGTCTAACACCCATAAAAACAATTTTGGGCTACCCCTTAACATTTCATTTCTATTTTGATATACAAGGTCTCCATTCCCACATCCTGTGTGAGGAAGTGATTAGTTGGGGTGAATAGTAGTCTATCATATGTCATGATGTTATTCTTTCAGTTAGGTACAGTAATGGTTTCAGTAACTTTATTTCAGCTCACCCCCTTGTAGCTATGGCACAGAGCAGACAGACGGAACTTCAAGAAAAGGTGTGAAGCATTTATAAGTAGCAAAACAGTTAAAAGGTAAAATCACAATCTCAATAAAATTCCCACACCAAATTATACAAATAGAGAATAATTAATTAACAAAATGACACCACAGCAACAAATGTAAAAAATCTAATAAGAGGAACCTGAGATATGAATTTTTAAAGTTGTGAATGAAAATAGCACCAAAGTGTGTTAAAAGCCAACTGGGTCAAGGGTAAGTTTTCAGGCTATCTCAATGGGTTGTGGGTCAAATACAGGGACCAAGTTCGTCTTGGTGGGAAAGTTGCCTCCTATCATCTGCAGTATTCAGTGAAAACAGGCATTGAGTTTGTGCTGAGCAAAAGGGGTTTAAAATTAACAGATTCCAGTGCTGGGACGGAACCTTGGGGAAACAATTGGTTTTAGGTACAAAAAGCTCTGTCCGAAGAAGTTTGACCTTTCACACCCCAGAGGTCTCTGGTGTAGATGGTTTTTGTTTCGGCAGCAGTGCTGATGAAGCTGCGGTTTGGAACGAAAAAGTGTTTGATATCAATGGATTCCAGTATCAAGAGAAGACTGCAGCAGGAGCTGCGGCAAAGTCAGGCCCAGCAGTGATGCACCCTTGTCAGATCAGCTGGACAGGTTGGTCTCACATTGGTTCTCCAGGTAACAAGTCTGTAAAATGTTTCTAAGTCTTATGTTTTCCCAGAATGTTGAGAGGAATGCACTTTGACACAGCCTTTGGTGCCAGGACCTCAACAGTTGCACTCCAACAGAAACCACCAGCATGATCCAGAGGTGGTCAGCTGGGTTATTTGGGAAAAGTAGCTTCTTGGAGCATGTTCTGTCCCTGTACCTTAACAGGAGGTCAAGCAACTGAATTTTGGAGTCTACTTATTTATCCTGGGTATTTGGTAGACCAGGTCCAGCCTCACTGGACTCAGCAGCAGGTGGAGTCCTTGTTTTTTCTTATACAATTCCACTAGTGTTCTGAAGAGGGTGTTTGGAGTGCCACATTTATCACTGGCAGTAGCCTGTAGATGTGGGTGACCTCTGGCCCGTTCCTAAACAATAGTGAAAAAGTTCCCAGCATTAGCCCTACCCACTTTTGCAATAGTTCCTTTGTGCCCTACTGCAAACAATACTACAGTGCTCCCCTCTACCTAAATCCAGCATAGCAGAAACGTCCTTCCCCTGTGCAGAGCTACTGTGCCTGCCATAGAGGTGTTGCCAGGAAAAAGCCAGGGAAAATTAGCAACTCTGTGGTCACTGTGGTTACTCAAAACCGTGTCTGGGGTCAGCTTCTCTGACACTGAGATTGGTGCCTAGCTGACTAGAGAGACAAAGGAGGGGAAGGTCCAAGTGCAGCTACATCTGCCTGTGGCAGGCAACCCTTTGTTAAGTTAATTATATTCCCGGGCAAAGGAACAGAACAATCCTCACACCCAAAGCCTTTGTCCCAGCTCTGGGAACAAGTTCACACTGCATTAAAGGGTCTATGCCGCTCCTGGGTGACAGTTGGAAAGTCATGCAAATGGGCTTTTAGAGACTTCAGGAAGGTGGAGGGTGACTTTTTAAAGTACCTTTTGTAAAATATGTATTACAAATCCGACTTTACCAGTGCATTTGGCTTATATTAAGTATTTTAAAATATCTAAGAATTAACTTTGTAGGTGGTTCTTAGATGGAGATAACAATATTCATTTTTATTATTGTAACCCAATGCTTTTCCATGGAAGAGTTAACCTTGTTATAGGAAAAATAGCATACAAGGCCTTGTCACTGTAGGGACATCTTTTACATTAAACATTTCTATGTCCTATTTTTAAATACCATGCACCCTAACTTAGGGACCTTTAAGGCCAAATTAGGGGTGACTTTTTATTATTTCTAAGGTATATTCATGCCTGTCTAAAGGTGTTATTTTGAAAGGTTGAATCTGCATTATTAAAACTATTCAATAAGATGACCGTGATTGGCTGGTAGTCATATTTGCACTGTCACTCTAGTGGTGGCACAATATGTGCTGCAGTCCACTTGTGTCATTTAATTTACTGGCACTGGGTGCACTTTGTACCACATAATCGGGACTTATAGGTACGTTAAAAATGCCAGTTAGGAGTATAGCAAATTTTGACATGTGTCAGAGGTCAGAGAACATGTTCCAGTGCCTGGTTAGCAGAATCCTAGTGCAGCGAGTCAAAAACCCAGCAAAATCATTAAAAAAAAAAGGGGTGATCTTACAAAAATAGCCCTACATCCTGCAACATTAAACATGAAATGGGTGAGTGGTCTTGTGGAACTGTTTTGGGACTGCCAAAACAACTCTGACAGTCTTTAAAAAAATAACACAGAGGCCCCAACTATTTCAAATTGGTACCTTTGTTTATGGAACACTATTGCCACGTAGAGGCTAACTTCTGCCATTTCTAGCTTGCAAACCTCATTTGACTCCACTTGGGACCCACTTTTAACCTTTCTTTTGCAGGATATGAGAGCTTTGAATTTGTTCAAGTATTAAAGCTCACTATATGCCTCCTAGGGGGCGAGGGGCAAGCAAAATCTGTCATAGCCTTTTTGAAACCAGTGTACTGATCTGCTATTGGAATTTATTTGCTTTATTCTTCCAATCCAGGCGTATGGGAGAAGGTGGTAGGGTGTGTTAGAAATGGAGTCTTTCGTTGGCAGTCAGGTTACCCCCTGTCCAAGCAAGGACCCTCACTCTAGTCAGGGTAAAAGAGAATCACCCTCAGCTAACCCCTGCTTACACCCTGGGTAGCTTGGCACAAGCTGTAGGCTTAACTTCAGAGTGCAAGGTGTAAAGTATTGGTACCAACACACACAGTACCTTAATGAATACACTACAAAATGACACAACACAGGTTTAGAAAAATAGAATTTGTTTATCTAAACAAAACAAGACCAAAACAATAAAAATCCACAATACACAAGTCAAGTTACCAAGTAAAAAGCAAAAAGAGTCTTCATGTAATTTTAAATCCAATGCTAACACTGTTAGCCTGAAAATGTACATGGATGCATCAAAAATAACCCAGCACGGGTCAGTGTGCATCAAAAAGGGCTTGCAATGCATCAATATCACTCATGAGCGAGACCTTGCGTCGTTACTCCTGTAGTCGAGCCTGCGTGCGTCATTTCTTCTCTCCGCAGGAGAGTGATGCGTCGATTCGAACCGCACTCTCTGATCCGGGCAGGCCTTGCATCGTTTTTGCATGCCCAGCGATGTTGGCGTCGGAAATCCTGCCGCACGATGATCCGAAAACCACGCAGTACGGGTTGCGATCGCACCAGCCTCCGTCAGCAATATTGCGCTTGGTTTCTCCAGCCGCAGGCGTCGATCTTCCTGGCACGTTGCAGGTGAGCGTCGATTTTCAGCCGGCAAAGCCGGCGGCACGTTGATTTTTCAGCCGCAGATCAGAGTCGCGTCGATCTTTTCCCCGCACTCTTGGGCTGCCAGCTTCTCTTCTCAGGGTCCCAGGAACTGGATGGGCACCACTTGGCAGAGTAGGAGTCTCAGCAGAGGCTCCAGGTGCTGGCAGAGAGAAGTCTTTGCTGTCCCTGAGACTTCAAATAACAGGAGGCAAGCTCTAAATCAAGCCCTTGGAGAGTTCTTCACAAGATGGAAGGCACACAGAACTGCAGGATAGCTCCACAAAGCACAGTCACAGGCAGGGCAGCTCTTCTTCCTCAGCTCTTCAGCTCTTCTTCAGGCAGAGGTTCTTCTTGGTTTCCAGAAGTGATCTAAAGTGTGTGGTTTTGGGTGCTCTTCTTATACCTATTTTTTTCCCTTTGAAGTAGGCTTACTTCAAAGAAAAGGATCTTTTGTTTGTGAAATCCTGCCTTGCCCAAGCCAGGCCCCAGACACACACCAGGGGGTTGGAGACTGCATTCTGTGAGGGCAGCCACAGTCCTTTCAGGTGTAAGTGACCACTCCTCCCCTCCCTCCTAGCACAGCTGGCTCATCATGAAATGCAGACTACACCCCAGGTCCTTTTGTGTCACTGTCTAGTGAGAGGTGCAGCCAGCCTAACTGTCAAACTGACCCAGACAGGGAATCCACAAACAGGCAGAGTCACCGAAATGATTTAATCAAGAAAATGCTCACTTTCTAAAAGTGGCATTTTCAAACACACAATCTTAAAATCAACTTTACTAAAAGATGTATTTGTAAATTGTGAGCTCGGGGACCCCAAACGCCACATGTCTATCCACTCCCAGAGGGAATCTACACTTTAATCATATTTAAAGGTAGCCCCCATGTTAACCTATGAGAGGGATAAGCCTTTCTACAGTGAAAACCAAATTTAGCAGTATTTTACTGTTAGAAAATATAAAACACATTACTATATGTCCTACCTTAATCATATACTGCACCCTGCCCTTGGGGCTACCTAGGGCCTACCTTAGTGGTGTCTGACATGTATGAAAAGGGAAGGTTTAGGCCTGGCAAGTGGGTACACTTGCAAAGTCGAATTGGCAGTTTAAAACTGCACACACAGACACTGAAATGGCAGGTCTAAGACATGATTACAGAGCTACTTATGTGGGTGGCACAATCAGTGCTGCAGGCACACTAGTAGCATTTGATTTACAGGCCCTGGGCAATTCTAGTGCACCCAACTAGGGTCTTACTAGTAAATCAAATATGTCAATCATGGATAAGCCAATTACATACACATTTTGTATAGGAGCACTTGCACTTTAGCACTGGTTAGCAGTGGTAAAGTGCCCAGAGTAAGAAAAGCAGCAAAAACAGAGTCCAGCACACATCAACAACCTGGGGAACAGAGGCAAAAAGTTAAGGGACACCACACTAAGGATGAAAAGTCTAACAGGGTGGTAGAGGGGTTTGTTATGTTCCTTTTAAAGTGACATGCAAACACTTGTATTGCAGCTGTACCACTGAGCAATGTGTACTTGTTTTGAAATTTCTAAAATCCAATCAACAGCTATGCTCAAAAAAGAGATGTCCTCAGGGAAGAGCTGCCAGAGGAATTTAAATACAATGCACAACATTTTGAATGCAACATGATCAGAGATGGGAGCACATTGCATGGCTCTATGTGTTGAAGAGGCATGGTGTCTATTTGTTAGCCCAAAGATGGCCTGGTCTGCTGAATCCTGGGTTGATCCAAGAGGGTCTTTAGAAGACTGATGTAAACGCCATTTAATTTGGCCCTAACTACCAGTGCAAAAATGTTTTTGGACAAAAATAGAGATCTTTTTTTAGTCTAGAGAACCCTTCCCTTGAAACCAAAAACTATCAATTTCGTTTTGGATCGATTTAACAGACGATAGCTTGAGTTCATCCACTTCTGTATGCCACACAGCAAATATCACAGCTGTAATGCAAGTTGGCAATATTGTGAAAATGCAATATATACCCAGTTGTCATATACATGAAACGGAGCCACACATGGTTATCTTTAGTAAAAACAAACGGAAGACGTTGAAAAGAGTGGGTCAGGGTTGACCCTTGCACAGTGGCGTCATGAAACTTGAGGGAGCCCCTCTGCAAAGTACCTGTAGGTGACCTCCTTTCCCATTGACCCGGCCAGTGTTCTGTGCTGAGGGGCTCCCTGGAGCTGCCCTCCCCGACCATTCCACGCACCACGGGGCTGCCGGGGCCTTTGTTACGCCGCTGCCCTTGCATAATTCCATGGCTGTGAGTGCCAGGTTCCGATAGGAATAACCATAACTTCACCAACTTTCTCTTACTATTGGGTGAACAAGGTGCAGAGATAATCTAATCAATAACTTCTAACAGATCTCAGGCCCCTTCTTAGTTTCTTAGTAGCAGTTGTTTAAATTATAAGTTCAAATAAATTATAAATAACCAAGTCAGAAATGAATTAATTAAAAGCAACAAAATCAAATTCAACATATTTTTTAAAGCAAAAAAGATTTAGAATGTAAAGAATACAGAAAATTTAAAACCAGGTAGTTAAAAATAATGCAAGGTGAGTGTACGGGGACTGATGGGCGAGTAAAGGACTAGCCAGGGATTGGACAGGAAAGAGTAAGTATTCAAGGATATGCAGAAAGAAAGGAACGAGCCACAATGCCAATGTGTTGCGTGGAAACAGCTAGAATGTAAATATAAGCAGGGGAACAGAGTAGGTGAGGGGATAGAGAAGGGCCAGGGAAACTAGGGAGAGAGCAGTGAATTGCAGGGGGCTTAGATAAAAGGAGCGGGTGAATAGTGGAAAGGCTCCATGGGAAACATTGTAATACTGGAAATTCAAACAGAAAAGGTGTGATATGACAGAGAGAGCCTAGGAAGTCTGGAAGCCCAGAAGTGGTACAGGTATTTAGGCCAGGCAAAGGGGAATACAGACAACTGTCAGAGGAGAGGAAATGTGCACTGATACGAAATCTCAACCCATTTCCTCAACAAGGTCATACATAGACAAAACCATCAGAAGGGCTGATTCACAAGAGCATTTATGAGTACAAGAAGTAGTACTATTAAAGTAACCTTTTACATACTCTTACATTGCATTCTGATTCGGCCCTAAAATGTCCAATCCCCTATCAGTACAAGTGCAAAATAATCTAAGTCTTTTCTATTTGGACTTCTTGTAAATGAATATTTCCTGAATATTCCATTTTTTTTTACATTTTAACTGTTTTGCTGAAAAATTAGCAATGGCATTTAGTATTATGCAAAAGAGTACTACAGGAGTACTATATCATGTACTTTATGATGCCTTTGTGACTAGGCCCCAAAATGTATGGATACCTCTGTAAAAATGCACCATGGAGGTCTGAATATAATTAACTTATCGATTTAAATTGTGTTAAATATTTTAGCAACAATGAATTTGGTCTAATTGCTTTTGTTATTTTTTAGATATCTTTAGGAATCACAGGCAACCATAAATGTTTTCAGTGCTTCCTTTTGTGTTTTACATTACCGTATGCTTAGAGCTATAATTTACCCAGGACTGAAGAATATGAATAAAATCCTACTCCGCTTGGTTGGAATTTATTGGATGCAATCATTAATACCAATTATGAGCTTGCCCCAAATAATGGGGAATAACATGCACATTTTGGTGCTTACTGCTTACCTGCTGAAATGTATCTGGGAAAACTGCAGAAGTGCGATGCTAGCTGCCAAACCCATAATTTCAGTATGTGTGATAACAGAGGTTACCACACATTTCTGAGTTACCTGGCCCATTCGTAATGAAGGACTATGCCATTTTGTTGTAACATCAAATTACTTATAACACCTACGGTACTACAGCCTCCTATACATGTCTATTTTCCAGGCTGATCCATGGATATTTTAATGCCTCTTGTATTTCAGAAAAACAATACACATTTAGAGAATTTGGGGCCAGATGTAGGAAAGGGTTTGCGAGTCGCAAACGGCAAAAACTGCCGTTTGCGAGGCGCAAATCGCATTTTCCTATGCAGAAATGCATTCTGCGAGTCGGGACCGACTCGCAAAATGCGTTTCAGAATCGTAAATAGGAAGGGGTGTTCCCTTCCTATTTGCGATTCCTAGTGGTATGCAATACCATTTGCGACCGCATATGCGGTCGCAAATGGTGTCGCAGTTACCATCCACTTCAAGTGGATGGTAACCCACTCGCAAATTGGAAGGGGTCCCCATGGGACCCCTTCCTCTTTGTGAATGGACCCCAAATTATTTTTTCAGGGCAGGTAGTGGTCCAAGGGACCACTACCTACCCTGAAAAAATACCGAAACTAAAGGTTTCGGATTTTTTTTAAGTGCAGCTCGTTTTCCTTTAAGGAAAACGGGCTACACTTAAAAAAAAAAACTGCTTTATTTAAAAGCAGTCACGAACATGGAGGTCTGCTGACTACAGCAGGCCTCCATGTTTGCGAGTGCCCATAGTCGGTATGGGGCCGCAATTTGCGACCCACCTCATTAATATTAATGAGGTGGGTCATTGCGACCCCATACCGACTCGCAGACGGTGTCTGAGACACCGTTCTGCATAACATTTTGCGAGTTGCAAATAGCGAGTCGCTATGACTCACTATTTGCAAGTCGCAAAATGTTTCTTTGCTACATCTGGCCCTTGATGAGCTATTTTCAAATCCATCAGAACCACATGACATGTGGTGTTCCCTAAAATGTGTTCTATTTGTTCTACCACTGAGCTAACACTTTTTAATAACTAATTTGCAAAGTCAGAGGACAGAATCAGTTTGAGGTTATGACATTAAGCTCATTTCTATTTTTTTTTTAGAATAAATTGTTGGGTACACACTGTTAGAAATGGGGTCTCCGGCTGGCAGTCAGTTTGCACTCTGTCCAAGCAGGGAACCTCACTTAAGTCAGGGCAATGGAGCTACACTCTTAGATAACCCCTGCTCACCCCCTTGGAAGTTTGGCACAAGCAGTCAGCCTTATCTCAAAGGCAATGTGTAACGTATTTGTACCAACACACACAGTAACACAGTGAAAACACTGCAAAACAGATACCACACCAGTTTAGAAAAATAGGCAATATTTATCTAAATCAAACAAGATCAAAACAACAAAAATCCAACATACACAAATCAAGATATGAATTTCCAAAGTAAAAAGAGTCTTACTCCATAGAAAACTATCGAAATGTTGATTTTACACAAAGTACCTGGTTTGAGTAAAAAATAAAGCTGCATGGGCGAGCATGCATCGATTCCTTACTTTCAAGTGAAGCTGTGCATCGTTTTCTTCTCCGTTCAGGTAGGCGATGCATCGTTTTTCTCCCCGCAAGAGAGCGATGAGGGCATCTCGGAGCCATGTAGCTTCACAATGACTTTGACACCCAGCGACGATGCTTGAGAAATCCAGACGCACGGTGATGGAAAACTGCACTGCGTGGGGTTTGCGTCGTTTTCAGCAAACGCTAGTGGGTGTTGCATCGTTCCTCCTGCCGTGTTGCAGGCGATGCGTTGAAATCCGCCACAAGGCGGGTGGTGCGTCGTTTTTCAGATGCGTTGCAGGTGGTGCATTGAAATTTTCCCTGAACAGCTCCCAGTGCGTGGATTTCAGTCCTTGTTCCACCAGCTTCACCTTTTAAGGGCCCAGGGACTGGATAGGGTGCCACTTGGCAGAGCAGGATTCTCAGCAGAGAGTCCAGGTGCTGGAAGAGAAAGTCTTTGATGGCCCTGAGACTTCAAAACAGGAGGCAAGCTCAGTTCAAGCCCTTGGAGATTATTCTCAAGCAGGAATATACCACAAAGTCCAGTCTTTGTCGCCTTCACAGGCAGAAGCAGTAACTGCAGGATAGCCCAACAAAGCACAATCACAGGCAGGGGCAGCACATCTCCTCAGCTCTTCAGCACTTCTCCTTTTCAGAGGTTCCTCTTGGTTCCAGAAGCAAATCTAAAAATCTGGGGTTTTGGGTCCACTACTTATAACCCTTTCTGCCGTTGAAGTAGGCAAACTTCAAAGGAAAGTCCCTGTTTTTCACAAGATCCTTTCTTGCCCAGGCCTGGCCTCAGCCACACACCAGGGGGTTGGAGACTGCATTGTTTGATGGTAGGCACAGCCCATTCAGGTGTAAGTGACCACTCATCTCAGCTCCCTTTGTCTCACTGTCTAGAGGGGATTCACAAACAGCCCAACTGTCAATCTGACCCAGGGAATACACAAGCAAGCAGAGTCACAGAATGGTTTAAGCAAGAAAATGCCCACTTTCTAAAAGTGGCATTTCCAAACTAACAATCTAAAAACCAAACTTTACCAAAAGATGTATTTTAAAATTGTGAGTTCAGAGACCCTAAACTCCACATCTCTATCTGTTCTTAAAGGGAAACTGCACTTCAACGTTATTTAAAGGCAGTCCTCATGTTAACCTATGAGAGAGATAGGTCTTGCAACAGTGAAAAACGGATTTGGCAGTATTTCACTATTAGAACATGTAAAACACATCAGTACATGTCCCACCTTTAACATACACTGCACCCTGCCCATGGAGCTACCTAAGGCCTACCTTAGGGGTGCCTTACATGTATATAAAGGGAAGGGTTGAGCCTGGCAAGTGGGTGCACTTGCCAGGTCGAATTGGCAGTTCAAGACTGCACACACAGACACTGCAGTGGCAGGTCTGAGACATGTTTACAGGGCTACTCATGTGGGTGGCACAACCAGTGCCGCAGGCCCCCTAGTAGCATTTGATTTACAGGCCATGGGCAGTTCTAGTGTACTTTACTAGGGACTTACTAGTAAATCAAATATGCCAATCATGGAAAAACCAATTACACATACAATTTACACAGGAACACTTGCACTTTAGCACTGGTCAGCAGTGGTAAAGTGCCCAGAGTACCAAAAACAGCAGAAACAGAGACCAGCACACAATCAAAACATGGGAAGCAGAGGCAAAAATGACAGGGGAGACTACGCCAAAGATGGCAGGTTTAACACACACCTATTCAGACAAATGAGAATGTCAAAAAGAGTTATTTGTGCTGCTCAGTGGTGAATGGCCTCTGGTGTTTGGTTTACTCTAAAACTCAGTGTGCATCAATCAAAAGGGGTTTTCGTATCACTGAGAAACCTAAGATGAAAAAAGTGGTTATCCTGAAAAACCTGTTCAGGCAAAGCAACTTTCAAACCACCAAAGCTGAAAGGCAGATCAGTCTCCAAGAGAAGTCATCTGGTGCTAAAGAATCAATGTACTTTTACCACAAATCACTCAGAATATAAACAGAAAATCCATAAACTTTGGAGATTACCTACTCAACTCTGGTGCTGTGCAAAGTCACCTAGTTTTATTTACACGGAGAACACACGGGTCACACTAGAACTACGAGTATTATGTGGACTTCTCATATTGTCCTTGTGCAAATATCTGTAGCTCGCCATATTTTTCATTGCAAAGTTTGGTTTTTCTCCAAGAGCAACAAAAAATACCTTAACGACCAACAAAAATCAAAACAGCAATAATTTTGCATGTGGGGCCCAAGTACTACATCTGTACTCGGAGAAATATACATACACCAGAAAAGGCCAGAGAAACACCAGTCACACAAATAAAGAATCAGCTGCATAAACACAGGTGATGGAATAACACAGTAAACTACAGGTAAACCCTGTAAGGAGATCTACATGAAATAAGCTCACAAAATAAAAACAATGCCCTACTCGTCACCCAGTGGCCAACACATTCACAACTAAAACAGTAGCTGCTAAGGTAGTCTACTGGGAAGTCTTATCACGTCTACAGACCTTGTTTGTTGCCTGAAAAGACTTACAGAAATGTAGAATGTTGTCTTTGCTGGTAATACCACAAAATGGCTTTAATAATAACAACAATTTACAACAACAAAGATAGTTTATTTCTGGTCAAGGGCCATAAAACCATAATAATATAATACAATACCACATACTCGACTTGATCAAATATTAAAAGCTAAAAACTAAAAAATTGCCTCAAAATCTACAATAGTCAGAAATTTGGATTATTAAATTAGCATGAACATGACTTTTTCATATAGTGCTTGTTAAGCATGGACGACAGAGGACGCCTTGCCTGAAACTGCAGTCCGGGTGTCCATCATAATCATAAGTACTTAATAAATAACACAAGAACAGTTGTCCTTTCCTGGAATTTGCAAAATAGAGGAACACTTTTAGATTGATCTAAATGTTATTGTTCGTTAAATATCAGGGGCATAGATGGGGGGGGGGTATTACACCCCCTAATAAATGGGTCTTCTGATGAATTGTTGGATACCGATGCTTTCAGTGGGGCATGATGAGGTGTCTGTCGATTTTCACCTAGGATTTCTGCATGCACACAAACACACACACACTCTGTCATCTCTGTTTTGAAAGCTAAACATATGGTTATTTTACTATTGTGTTTCACTCACTTAGTACTCCTACCGAGCCGTATTTCTCTACCTTTCCACTGCCCTTTAAACCCCCCTCCTGCGCCCTGCTCGCCATATAATGTATTATAACATCATGTGCCACCGTGATTGGTGGGAAATCTGAAGCTCCCCCTCACCCCAGTCTTACTGACCGACCCACGCCCCTTCTAAAGATGTTCAATTATTGACTGGTTAACGCTGAGCAGGAAGCTAACCTACATCTGGAAAGTCCTTCCCAATGCGCGAAAGCTGGTGTTAAAAAGAATTGACAAGTAAACGCCCTTAGAAGCAGCGTGTTTCTTGTTGGCAGCCAACCTTCCCCCGCTGAGCCTTCTCCAAGAAGGAAGCCAAAGCCGTGATCTGCAGGCACAGCTTGAAAGGCTGCATTCCGATGCACAAAGACAGTGAGCAGAGCAGGTGCAGAGAAGAAACTGCTGGCGAGAGCTCCCTGGTGACTTCCTGTATGGTGTAGGCTGTGATGTATTTTAACCAGCAACGGGGAAGAACACGGGGCACACGTTCTCCTCCTTCAGTTGAAGACTATTGTTATTTAGGCTGTAAACCCAGTACTGTTTTATCCCGGTGAGGTAATTACTGACGGCAGTGCTCGGTTTCCAGCTTTCTTTACGTTACGCATGTATAGAATTTCGATTTTGAAACAAACCGTGCAATCTTCACATATAAAGGATTAAGTTATTATCACGGTGACTCAGCTTCTCACAGTCTGTAGACCTGCTCCTGTTCCCAACATGTAGGTGCCCAGGACCCTCCTGAAACAAGCACTGGCAAAGTCAACGGGGCTGTCGTGTTTATTGTGAACGCGCTCTATTTACAGAAAGAGACGCACCTAGGCAGACAGGCAATCCGTGGAGGAAAGAGGAGACGGGCAGCGGGAGGCATAACCGATCTGCAGCACTTGTAATGCATCACCTTGGTGCTGCACCAGTTTCTAAGCACTTATAAGTTTACAGACATTAGAAATCTAGGCAGCGAGGTTCTCCTTATCAAGGAATCAGCCTGTCCATGTGGTTGTGCTACTTCTGAATATACTTGAGCTGCATATGGTGCCAGAGGGCTGGCCAGAGTACCAGGACGTCTGAAGATTATTTATAACATTGAAATTGCAAATGTAGGTGACAAATAACGCGGTCTTAGGCAGCGGAGCTACCCTAGGTTTAAAGATATTGCAGGTGATAGAGCGTTCCGACCTAATAAATTACCTGTATTTGGACGCTCTTGGGTCGATGAATCTTTTGACCAAGTGGGGCTCTCTTCACCCGAGATTAGTCAATTTAATCAAATCAATAATCAATAACGAACATAAGCAATGCCCTGATCAACATAACACTTCACAATTAATCCAGAAAACATTTCGGCGAACCATGACCTTCCGGCCATGAATAACCACACCAGTTTATTCAAAGTTAATGAATTTATTTCCCTATATTAACAAAGCTAGCACAATATAAATGTGTCTCAACACCAAATGATATATGTAAATGAACATTAATAGCTGTCCATAACGGCGAAAAAGATGCAATCTATGCAGCATTTGAATAACAATGCATTCGATAACAGCAACGCAAACCACTAAAACTATAATCTATAATGGGCTAATTGCATACATTAGTCAGCATAACAAGGTCTCAAATTGCATCGTGCAACAAATGAATCCTCATCTAACCTCAAATTAGCATCTGCATGTGGGATTTCATGCAAAAAACAATTTAGCAACATTGATTTGGAAAACTCCTGACTAGGGCTCTTATCAAAAATCAGCAGTTGGTTACCTAAAAAGAAACACAATGCAATTGTACATTTTCCTTTCATATTTACCAAATTCAATCAGCATTCAAGGAAGTCTTCGTCTCACAGGTACCGGTTTCGATCAGCATGGGACGGGGGCAAAGGGGCAGGGTGGACGGGGCAATTGCCTCACAGCGGCAAGATAAAAGGACAAAACTACTACTTTATGCAAAGGGGCAAATCAAAGTTAAAGTCTCTAGGGCGAGAATTACTTAAAGTCTCTTTCTCTCGATTAGAGAAAGCATCAAAGTCTCATTCATAATGGCGTTGAACATCAATTGGCATCGTAGAAGATGGCAAAATGACGAGGTCGGCAAGATGGGCCATAATGGCTGCAATGTCCTGAAAATGGCGGGTAATGGCTGCTGGCTAATGGCTAATGGCTAATGGCCTGCAATAATGTCCTCAATGGGTGCAATGGGTAATGGCTGCTTTCTTCTTGTGCACCAGGTTTAAATAAACAACAGTTCAAATCCAGTAGGGTCTTCCATTGGAGGGTTCATAGGTTGGCTTCAAATTGTCCAATCAAAAACAAAAATTCACAAGCTTCTACCTAGGCATACATTATCCTTGGAGTCGGGAACGTAAGTTGCAACATATTTTACCAATTAACTCACTTTCAGAGCTTTCATTGTCTGCACCTGCAGATTGACCTTGGAGCAAAGAAGAAGATGCCAGGCTGGCACGAAACCTTAAAGATAAGCATGTGAACCGATCTCACTGGAAAAGTACAGCTTCAAGCAAGAATACACGTTTTATTAGCACATTAGAAAAACACGAGCATCTAAACCGTGAGACAAGGCAACTAGGCCGAAGCCTCCACTAAAGTTATGCTAAGTTAAAACATTTCAAACAAGCAAATCATGGCACACGTTTACGGTTATGTCAGATTAGTACAATTCTAATACATCACGTTATATAAAGCACGCTTATAAATGTTGGCGAACTACTCTGAGGGCACATTTGTCCCCGTACAATCTTTATTAGTTTGGTTAAAGTCACACTTGATTATTGCGGCACTACGTTTATGCGCTAATAAATGTAAAACCTTCATTTCTGCGTCATCAATCCCTCCTCTGATGACTATTTGTCATCACACAAAACTATTCCCACAAATTTTATTCCATTAAAATTCTGTCAGTTCTCTTTGCCATTTAGTTCCCCTTGTTCTTGTCTTGTATTCTTCTGCCATTCTTTTCATTATTTTCTCTTCCTTCCTTCTTTTAATTCTTGCCATGATCATTAGTATTCCCCTCTTTATTCCCCAAATCCCAAAGATGCAAATTAATACTATTAGTATTCCCTGTATTATTTTTAGTAATATTCCATTCCAAATGCCACCAAGCCAATTTCCCACTGAAGCAACTCCCTTTCCAACCTTCTCCCAAACTCCTGGTTCTTTCAATTCCTTCAAGTCTGCACTCTCTTTTGTTAGATTTGCAAGCATTGTTTTAATCTTCACACTGTTGTCTGGTATATACATGCAACAGTGACGCGCACCAAGCATTTTGCAAACGCCGCCATCCTTTGCTAAAAGAATGTCTAGGGCAAGCCTGTTTTGAAGAGTCATAGCTCTTTCTGCTGCAAGTTCAGCATCCATCAGGATTATAGCACCTGAAAACTTTGTCAACATGTTATCCACTATAGTAGACAACTTTCTTATTTTGATGGAATTCAACACAACTCCCAATGAAGGAATCATGGCTCCAAATATATCTCCTACCACAGCAGCTGCGGTCTCTCTTTTCTGGATACGATGAGATCCAGACGTCTTTGGAATCACTGATAGGTCATCCAGTTGATAAACCTTTGGGAACACTATACCCAAATAACATCTCCCCCACCATCCCTTTGGAAGACGATAATAGGCATTATGCCCACAAATGTAATATACACCAGGTATGACAGGGTCAAGTCCGTTCAGCATGAATGTCCATTTGGCCTTAAAGATAAACGTATGTTTACATTCACTCGCTCCCACGAAAATGTTATTATAATAAGATTCACCACGATATATACAAAATTTCCCTACATGCCAAGCGTCTAAAGCTATTTTTCCTTGTGTTTTTATTGCGGCAAAAGCATAATTATCTACTGAAGTCCTCTTACTTAACTCCTTTTCTAATTTCGCATTCATTTGTGCCCTTCTATCATCCGTGCGATCTAAAAAGCTTATTTCTACTGCAGTGAGCGAGCAGGTAAGGTTTTCCCTATGAGCGTGAGCTGTTTCAAAAGGTTGCATTGGCTCGAAAAATTCCCTCATTATTTTAGCATCCCAATCTTTAGCAATCTGGCTTAGTTGCGTTATTATAGGAACATATGCAAAGGTAACATCATAATTTGAGTAAAAATACTGTATGTTAGTTTGACCATAAAATCTAGAAGTTACTAAACTACATGTAATCCCATATGTAAGAGGCATGTGGTGATAAGTCACCCCTTCCGTTACCGATGTCGGTATCTGTGTACACACATAACAATCTTTTGCATCCATAGTCTCAACATATTCTGTTAGTAGGCGATAGAAAACATTATACGAAAGTTCCTTCTTATCATGCAAGTGTCTCTCATCTAATTCTAGTCTTTTCAATGCGGTTAGTTCAGTGACAGTAACAGGAGCAGAAGTAGAAGCATCAATTTTCTCATTCTCACCCTTACCACGCGTTGCAAGCACTATTGCCATTATTATTAGTACACATGCAGTTATCAAGCCTATACACGCATATTTACAATATTTCACTCTACTGTTTTGTGTAGCGTACTTAGTCATGATCTGTATAGAATCAGAGAGCTAGAAGCACTTATAAAGAAACTATTTAGCAATTAGTTACAAAGCTGAACGAGCGCAATGTTCACACAGTTTTCTTCAGGAGCCCAGTCACTTATCGGTTAGCAGCATTTGTCTCAATTCGGCAATAACTCAGTCTTTCATCAGTTAGCAACGTTGTCTCAAATCGGGTTTAAGAGTCAATCAGGTTATCAAAGTCTTATCAAGTTAGCAAATGTCTCATCCGGTTTAGCAATGTCTCAGCTGGTTGTATCACGTTAGATTATTCAGCAAGTAATGTCATTTATCAGTTTTTTTTTTTTTTTCAGTCAATAGTGTCCATAAAACCTTTTCTTTTCTATTGGTATCTCTTCTTCTTCGTTCTCGAGGCTAAGAGATACAAATTCGTCGGTCCAATCGTCATTGACTACATATGCCCATTCTGGACCGGAATATCTCCTGTTTGGTATCATTTTCCTTTTCAATTTTGCATCTCTCTTTGATTCTGCCTCACTGGTACTTTCCTCTTTGGCCAAGTCTTTTTCTTCACTTGATGTTGGTACCACGACAGACACTTCCTTTCTTTTCTCTTTCACTCTTGGCCCTTCACTGTCGTTCAACGTTTCTCTAGTTCTTAGTTTTACTGGTGATATACTTGGTCTTCTCTTTCCACTGTGTCCACTTGATGGACCTGCGATCTCTTCTGAAGAAGTTTGAACAGTTTCGTTCTGTTCTGCCTTGTCCCCTCCTTTTGGGGAGTCAATCAGGTTTTCCTTTTCTTTTTCTGTACCGTCTGCTTCTGGGAAAGCCCTCCTCTGATCAGGCTCTCCTGCTTCTTCACCTCTTTCGAGCCCTTTGTCACTGTTACTTTCTTCAGGCTCTTTGTCACTTTCAGCTGCTTCAGGCTTTTTGTTACCTTCAGCTGCTTCGTCGCTGTCTGAGGTTTCTCCTTGGTCTTCCCCAAGTGAATCGGTTGTTTCGTCCTCAGAGAATATTTCTCTCTCCTCTATTTCTGCCTGTTCGCTTCTAGTTCTGTTTTGCTCTGTCTCAGCGCTCGCGCACTTTGTTATCAGGTACTGGCAGTTTCAGCGCTTCAACTTCCTCATCCGTGGGACACAACACTTTCTTTGTATGACTGGCGTGGATCCAGTTGGGAACTCTCGCACACTTCACAGCGGTAGTGGTCGTCAGGATCACTTGGAAAGGGCCTTTCCAACGGGGTTCCAGACACGACTTCCTCACGTGCTTCTTTATCACGACCCAGTCACCTGCTTTCAGTGTGTGTCCTGGACCTTGGATCGGTGACAAGGTGGTTGCTTCCACCTGGTGAGAGAAAGAGCGAACCACGTCAGCCAGACCTTTGCAGTAGTCTAACACCATATCATCTGTAATATTAAAAAGTGCGTTTGCGGGAACTGCAGGAAGTCTCATGGCCCTGCCCATGAGAATTTCGTGCGGGGACAATCCAGTCTTTCTGTCAAGGGTGTTTCTCATTGACATTAACACCAAAGGCAATGCGTCAGGCCATTTCAAATTTGTCGATGCACATATTTTCGCCATTCTTGATTTCAGTGTACCATTCATTTGTTCCACCAGTCCTGAGGCTTCAGGGCGATAGCTACAATGCAGTTTTTGCTCAATGTTCAGCGCTGCGCAAAGTAACTTTATCACCTCGTTATTGAAGTGACCTCCTCTATCTGATTCTAAAGAGATCGGGAATCCGAAACGTGGTATCAACTCCCTCAACAATAGTTTTGCAACTGTAAGGCTGTCATTTCTACGTGTGGGTTATGCTTCAATCCAGTGACTAAAAATGCACACAATCACCAACACATACTTCAGACCTCCATGCACAGGCATCTCAATAAAGTCCATCTGCATTCTGCTGAACGGGCCACCCGCCCTGCCAATGTGGCTCACGTTCACAACCGTTCCCTTTCCTGGGTTCATCTGTTGACAAATGACACAACGATGGCAGACTGCTTCTGCAACTTGACGGAATCTGGGGTTAAACCAATCAGTTTTGAACAATCTTATCATGGCATCTCTCCCTAGGTGAGCCTGCCCATGATAGAACCGCGCTAGCTGCGATAAGAGACTATTTGGTAAAACAAATTTTCCTTCATTTGAAACCCATAACTCATCTGGTCTCCTTGTACATTGTGACTCAATCCAGGAAGCTCTTTCATCCTCCCTGACGCTATTCTGTAATGCTTTTAGTTCATCCATTGTATCCACGACCTTCAAGGCAAATGCTTCAGCTGGTTCGAGCTCTGGCTCACTTATCAAATTCCATTCATCCCTGAGCAATATACAGTTCAAGGCACAAAATCTTGCGACCTGATCCGCATATGCATTTCCCAGGGAAACATAGGTGGTCATTCTGACCCTGGCGGTCTTTGACCGCCAGGGCGGAGGACCGCGGGAGCACCGCCGACAGGCCGGCGGTGCTCCAATGGGGATTCCGACCGCGGCGGTAAAGCCGCGGTCGGACCGGCACCACTGGCGGGGTCCCGCCACTGTACCGCGGCCCCATTGAATCCTCCGCGGCGGCGCAGCTTGCTGCACCGCCGCGGGGATTCCGACCCCCCCTACCGCCATCCAGATCCCGGCGGTCGGACCGCCGAGATCCGGATGGCGGTAGGGGGGGTCGCGGGGCCCCTGGGGGCCCCTGCAGTGCCCATGCCACTGGCATGGGCATTGCAGGGGCCCCCGTAAGAGGGCCCCTACATGTATTTCACTGTCTGCTGTGCAGACAGTGAAATACGCGACGGGTGCAACTGCACCCGTCGCACAGCTTCCACTCCGCCGGCTCGATTCCGAGCCGGCTTCATCGTGGAAGCCTCTTTCCCGCTGGGCTGGCTGGCGGTCTGAAGGCGACCGCCCGCCAGCCCAGCGGGAAAGTCAGAATTACCGCCGCGGTCTTTCGACCGCGGAACGGTAACCTGACGGCGGGACTTTGGCGGGCAGCCTCCGCCGCCCGCCAAGGTCAGAATGAGGGCCAAAGTCCTGTCCTTTTGTATGAGCACTACACTTTACCACTGCAATTTCGGCTGGCATCTGAATGGCGTGTAACAATTCCCTTATTCTCTCCCCGTTTTTCACTGGGGACCCTGAAGAGGTCAGGAAACCTCTCTGTGACCATAGTTGCCCAAAGTCGTGCACAATTCCAAACCCGTACTGACTGTCAGTGTAAATGGTAACCTTCATCAATGTAGACAGTTGGCATGCTCTTCTAAGGGCTACAAGCTCTGCTACTTGTGCGGAATAGACTCCTTGAAGCCAGGACGCTTCCAAGACACCTGTTACAGTACATACAGCATATCCTGCTTTCAAAATTCCCAATGCATCTCTTAAACATGACCCATCAACAAAAACAATTTGGTCATTTTCATCAAGCTTAGTATCCTTAATGTCAGGTCGGGGTTTTGTGCAAAATTCAGTCACCTGAAGACAGTCGTGCTCGACGTCTTCAGCGTTCTCAATTTCAGCATTTTCACCGGGAAGCAAGGTTGCTGGATTCAACGTAGTGCACCTTTTCAGCTGCACATTCGGTGAGCCCAGAATTATTGTTTCATACCTTGTGAGTCTTGCTCCAGTCATGTGTTGCGTTCGGGAGCGGGTCAAAAGTATCTCAACTGAGTGAGGGACCATGACTGTTAATGGATGTCCCATCACTATTCCTTCACTCTGAGTGAGGCTGATACCAACTGCTGCTACGGCGCGCAAACACCCTGGCAGTGCTGCTGCGACCGGATCCAAAGTAGCTGAAAAATACGCTACTGGTCTGTTTATGCCACCATGGGCTTGGGTCAAGACAGACAAAGAACATGCATCACGTTCATGACAAAACAATGTGAAAGGCTTTGTGTAATCAGGCATACCTAAAGCTGGAGCCCTTCACATGCATTCTTTCAATTCAATAAAAGCATCCATCTCATCTCCTTTCAGCTCAATTTCATCCAAGGCATCCTTCTGGGTCAGTTTCAGTAAAGGCTTTGCTAGAGTTGAGAAGTTGGGAATCCATTGGCGACAGTAGCTCACCATCCCCAAAAACTTCCTCACCTCCCTCCTCGTCTTTGGTGGACTAATTTGAAGTACACTTGTTATTCTTTCCTTCATTATTCTCCGTGACCCTTTCTCTATTTGATGACCCAAGTATTTTACTTTCTTCTGACAGAACTGCAACTTTGAAGGAGACACCTTGTGTCCATTCCTTCCCGAATGGTTCAGTAGAGCAATGGTGTCGGCTGGGCAGCCACTTTCTGTCTTAGATGCAATCAGTAAGTCATCAATGTACTGTACTAGGGTTGACTCGAATGGCAATTCTAACGCTTCCAAGTCTTTCTTTAGAATCTGATTGAAAATTGACGGTGACTCAGAAAACCCTTGAGGAATTCGACACCAACTGTAAACTCTGTCTAAGAATTTGAAACAAAAGAGAAATTGGCTGTCCTCATGAAGAGGCACCGAAAAGAATGCTTGTGACAAGTCGATGACTGAGAACCACTCGGCATCGCAAGGGACTTGAAACATTATCACAGCTGGATTCGGTACTACAGGGCAGCATTTAATTATGATGTCATTTATTTTCCTCAAGTCCTGCACGATTCGGACCTTTCCACTCGGCTTTATTAGTCCCATGATTGGTGAATTACATGGACTGCTTAACACTTCTTTCAGCACTCCCTGTTTTACAAACTCGTCAATGAGTTGGGCGACTTTCATGAGGGTGTCTTGTGCCATGTGGTATTGTGGGGTCTGGGGAAAGGTTACATTGGGTTTTACGGTCACTTTCACTGGTTCCACTCCTTTCACCAATCCCACCTCTTTTCCTGTCATATCCCACACTTCCTTTCCGACTGTTTCCCGTAATTCAGCTGGAATATCTTCTTCAGTTATCATCGGAAAAAGGTTAATCAGAGGATATTTTTCATCGACAGTTTCCATCTCATCCCCTTCTACACTGTCCTCTTCTTCCCCATCACTGCTCGTCTGAATTCTAATTCCATCGTTCGAACACATAATCGAACATCCCAATTTGCACAATAGGTCTCTCCCTAACAGTGCTATCGGGCTTGAGTCACATACCACAAAATTATGTGACCCTTGATAGTTACCAATTCTGACTGGTACTGGATCTGTGATTGGGTTCGTCAGGTGCCTGTTTGCTACTCCCACTACTTGAACTGTTCTCCCTGAGAGTGGCAAATTTGGTACTTCAATGCTCCTAACAGTTGAACGTGTGGCTCCTGTGTCAACCAAGAATGAAACACGATGACCCATAACTCTGCCCTCCACATATGGACCCTTTTGATCAACTTCCAAGGATGCTGCAAGCACACAATTTCCCTCCTCATCTGAACTTTCACTCTCCCATACATTGTTTATTCCATTCTCACTGTGTAATGGGAACTGTTGTACTGTGCCATTTGTATTCATCACCTGACCCGAGACATGTGGAGGAACCATCACTTGCTGCTGACTCACTGGTGCCAAAGGTATTTGCATTTGCTGATTAGGTACCATGGGAAACTGCTGTTGCATTGGCTGCATTTGCGTCATCTGCATACGGGGCATCTGCATTTGCTGCGGCTGCATGGGCTGTAATCCCTGCAGCTGATTTATGGTCTGAAAATTTGGGTTTGGACCTCTCATTTTCGGTCCCCTCATTGTCTGGAATGCATTGACATCATTGTTTTGCTGACCAACACCTGCACCTTCCTGCACCACTATCGGGCACTCGCGTTTCCAATGCCCGACGATTCCGCACACGTGACACGGCATCACCCTTTTCATTGCCTGCACACCATTCGGAATCGCAACAGGGTTAAAATCCGGACCATTACTCCCAAAGCCTCCTCTGCCTCTGCCTCTCGCCTGTGGCTGAAACACCATATTTCCCTGCGGCTGCGGCTGCGGTATCTGCTGTTGGAACCCTTGTAACCCTTGCAACCCTGTCTGAGCTGCTTTAAGTTGCATCATCATCACTTTCTCTTTCAACCTTTTCTGTTTCACTTCAATTTCGTCGCTACAGTATTTCGCATAATTCAACACCTCATCAATAGGTTTCGACTGCCAACAAATCAAATGCGTCTTTATCATCTGACCTATCTCTGGTCTCAGCCCTTCCACAAATCTAAACACAAAAGGAAGCATGTCCTTCGCCTCTATTGTTTCCGTGCCACTGTAGTTCTTGAACGCCTTCAACAACCTCTCATAGTAACCATGAATCGACTCTTTAGCCTCTTGGGCGGTTCGATCAATCTTCTGCCAATCCACATTTTTCGCGGCAACCTTCGTCTTCAAATGCTCAATCACCTTATAGTACAAGCTCATCACCATAGGTGATGGAGCACCCGTATCCCTGTCTCTCTCTGGTTCACTTATCGGCCAACCTACAGCCCTTTTGCAGTCTTCCCACAAATCTGCCGGAACCACAATCTCAAAGAGGGTGTTCAGGTCTTCCCAAAGACATTTCGCAAGCTTCACAAACCTATCAGTCTGTTCTCTCTCAGTTTGGGAAAATCATCCGTAAAAGACTGAATGTCACTTCTGTGCCACGGTACATGTATTAATTTTCCCCCTGCTGTCTCCCTCATTGGTAACATGGTTATTGCATCACTACTCTGTGGTCTGCTCTGGGACACTATCTTTCTTCTTTTCCTTTTTCTTTGCCCATCTACTTTCCCATTTGTCTAAGCACCTCCACACTTGTGCACTCTGCAGCAATTCTCTAAGGTGCGTTTTCATGCCTGCTGACCTCATGTGTTCAAAGTCTGTGGTCCCGAAATCCAATCTATAGCTCCTGCTCAAGTGTTTTGTCTTGTCTATCTCAACCCCGTTTTTGTCAGCTATCTCTTGCAGCCTTCTATGTACCTTGTTCACGTCTCTCGTAATCCTGGGACATAGATACCTCAGCTCTTCTTCCGAGTAGGACTCTAACCTATTCAAACCCATAGTCCCTTCCACCAATTCTTCTGCTTCCATGTTCAACCTGACCCTATTCAGATAGTCCTCTCCCTTCCCACTGGCTGAGCTTTGTGTGGAATTCAGACTGTTGAACCACTGTGTCAGCTGTTGTGCATTCAACCCCATCAGTGTAGCATTCACATCGACTGCCATTGATGGTTGCGGCAACTTTTCAGTGTTCGATGATAGCGGTATCATCAGTGGGGGACTCGACCTCACCACTGTTGACTGAGCACATATGGGACTAAACTCCATCAAGGACCCAGATCCAGTTGGCAGAGCCGCTATCGGAGTTGTCTCTGGAGTGTTTTCTATGCACCTCCTTTCCGTCCCATTCTGCACCACTGATCCTTGACCGCTCATACCTGAGTTAGGCTGAATGTACAAAGGTACCGGTGGACCTACAGTAATGGGTAGGGATATCGCATCTGGGTTCTGTCCATTCCCCAGGTTCTGAGGCATGTTCATTCCCACACTATGGGTCATCATTGCCAGCATGCCCGTCTGACTCCCCGTCATCTGAGCATGTGCGGTTCCCCCCTGCATCTGCTTTTGAGGCAACAAAAGCTGGGTTGATTCAGCTTGTGCCAATGTTGGGTTGCGACCATTCTGTACTCCCATTACGGTTGGATCTAGAATCATTCCCGTACTGTTGTCACTGCTGTAGTACCTTGGGACCTGCGGCTGATAATTTTCTGCTGTTTTCAATATAGGCACATCTGGATATATTCTCCTAACCTGCGGTATCTGCGGGGTGAACAATAAACTCGGGTCCTTAGATCCCGATGGCGTTTCTGAATTCGGAGTTTCATTATTCTGTACCGGTGCCGGAGGGGCAGAACTGGTACTTGGACCTTGTTCACTCTCTGCATAAGGTGGTGGACGGTCGTTCAGCGATTGCATGATGAACTCCTCATCCTCTGACTCGTCTTCTCTCCTTAACTTTTCCTTGTCCTCTCTATCTTTGGAACACCTCCTGTTTGTCTTACAGGTAGCTTTCTTGCCTGTCGCCTCTTCTTCCTTAGCAATTGCGGGAAACAGTTTTATCCCCTGCAATATATCTGACCTCCACACCTTCTGTGCATTATCCCACCTAGCGTCCGCTAGTGTCTTTTCTACCTTTCTTATCCTGGCCTCGAACTTCTTTTGCTGTTGCTGTCTAGCCATTAGTTCCCAAATCGCTAGAGCCTCAAACTGTGCTGGCCTTGGAGGTACCTTCATGTCGTACATCGCGAATCTCAAATTCTCTAGGATCCTTATATTGAATGTCCCATGGATCGGGAACGCTACGCTCCCATGTCTCTCTGTCAGCTTGTGCCATTGCTTTAGCCAAAGGCACGGAGCTACCCCCCTTTCCTCCATTACAATGTAAGCTGGTGTACCTTCGGGTGGCGTCTCCTCTCCTACGCTCGCTTTAATGTAAGACTCCCCCTTCATCGCACTCTTTAATGCTTTAAAAAATTTCATTTTCTCGTCTTTTATTTCACAAAATTTGTAATCAATAAGTGACTTTAATTCCCGGAATACTCTTCGCTTGCCTTTCCCCTTTCAATCGAGCCCCACGGACTGCGTCCAATCCGTGCGCGACCCTTCTCTGCAACCAACCTATCCCAGCGCGGCTCCTAGTGACGTCACACTCACACACTCTGCGGCTGACAAAGCCTCGCGGCTTGTCCTCCTTCACTCAGCTCCTCTCGTAACAACTTCTGGCATGTATCGCGAGCAACCAAATAATAATAAAACAGATCTGTCGGTTTACTACAGGAAGGGTAACACAATCGCTTCAGGACCTTAGGGATTTTTCACTAGCCTCGGCAGTTATTCCATCTTTCTCGGTCCCCACTTTCGCAATCAAATCCTGACCCGCAGACTCTGCTCTCAACTTGTCAATGATCTATTCTAGTGCACTTAGAATTTGTCAAAGCCCGAAGTCGAAGTTTTCTTCCACTCCCTTAACACACGTACCGACTCGTTGACCACGCCCGGTCAACCTATTAAACCGACCAGACCACAACATAAAACAAGTGTCTCATACACTTTTCAACATACTCCGGAGTCTCTTGACCTCGCAGGGCCCGTCTCAACAACAACAACCACGTGGACCTTTTTCTGCACAAAGCGCCACATGCACATGAAGTTCGACGACTTCCCTACTCTCACACTCGGAGTCGCACCTCTGCTATTCTCTAAAATCCTCGCAACCTTTTCAAACAATCTGCGGCAATAAGCTGTGCAAGCGCAAAATCCTAACTTCACTCATACCGTCACTAGTACCGCCAACGCCGATTTCACACCTCCATTCTCTCCATTCGCAAGCTCCGAGATCCCGGGAAAGTCGTGGGGGACTTAGGGCATCATCATTCTCTCAATCTGTTTTACCCAAGAAAAATCTAATTCAACACCATATACTTCTCGAGTGGGGTCTCAAAGAGCGAAACCGTTACCTCTCGAGCGGGGTCCCAAAGGGCGAAACCGTCCTCTGCTACCATCTACTGATAGAGCGTTCCGACCTAATAAATTACCTGTATTTGGACGCTCTTGGGTCGATGAATCTTTTGACCAAGTGGGGCTCTCTTCACCCGAGATTAGTCAATTTAATCAAATCAATAATCAATAACGAACATAAGCAATGCCCTGATCAACATAACACTTCACAATTAATCCAGAAAACATATCGGCGAACCATGACCTTCCGGCCATGAATAACCACACCAGTTTATTCAAAGTTAATGAATTTATTTCCCTATATTAACAAAGCTAGCACGATATAAATGTGTCTCAACACCAAATGATATATGTAAATGAACATTAATAGCTGTCCATAACGGCGAAAATGATGCAATCTATGCAGCATTTGAATAACAATGCATTCGATAATAGCAACGCAAACCACTAAAACTATAATCTGTAATGGGCTAATTGCATACATTAGTCAGCATAACAAGGTCTCAAATTGCATCGTGCAACAAATGAATCCTCATCTAACCTCAAATTAGCATCTGCATGTGGGATTTCATGCAAAAAACAATTTAGCAACATTGATTTGGAAAACTCCTGACTAGGGCTCTTATCAAAAATCAGCAGTTGGTTACCTAAAAAGAAACACAATGCAATTGTACATTTTCCTTTCATATTTACCAAATTCAATCAGCATTCAAGGAAGTCTTCGTCTCACAGATACCGGTTTCGATCAGCATGGGATGGGGGCAAAGGGGCAGGGTGGACGGGGCAATTGCCTCACAGCGGCAAGATAAAAGGACAAAACTACTACTTTATGCAAAGGGGCAAATCAAAGTTAAAGTCTCTAGGGCGAGAATTACTTAAAGTCTCTTTCTCTCGATTAGAGAAAGCATCAAAGTCTCATTCATAATGGCGTCGAACATCAATTGGCATCGTAGAAGATGGCAAAATGACGAGGTCGGCAAGATGGGCCATAATGGCTGCAATGTCCTGCAAATGGCAGGTAATGGCTGCTGGCTAATGGCTAATGGCCTGCAATAATGTCCTCAATGGGTGCAATGGGTAATGGCTGCTTTCTTCTTGTGCACCAGGTTTAAATAAACAACAGTTCAAATCCAGTAGGGTCTTCCATTGGAGGGTTCATAGGTTGGCTTCAAATTGTCCAATCAAAAACAACAATTCACAAGCTTCTACCTAGGCATACATTATCCTTGGAGTCGGGAACGTAAGTTGCAACATATTTTACCAATTAACTCACTTTCAGAGCTTCCATTGTCTGCACCTGCAGATTGACCTTGGAGCAAAGAAGAAGATGCCAGGCTGGCATGAAACCTTAAAGATAAGCATGTGAACCGATCTCACTGGAAAAGTACAGCTTCAAGCAAGAATACACGTTTTATTAGCACATTAGAAAAACACGAGCATCTAAACCGTGAGACAAGGCAACTAGGCCGAAGCCTCCACTAAAGTTATGCTAAGTTAAAACATTTCAAACAAGCAAATCATGGCACACGTTTACGGTTATGTCAGATTAGTACAATTCTAATACATCACGTTATATAAAGCACGCTTATAAATGTTGGCGAACTACTCTGAGGGCACATTTGTCCCCGTACAATCTTTATTAGTTCGGTTAAAGTCACACTTGATTATTGCGGCACTACGTTTATGCGCTAATAAATGTAAAACCTTCATTTCTGCGTCATCACAGGCATATAATATTTCCATAAGAGAGTGCTTGCTCTCAAGGCAACAATGTCTGTACTGTAGTAATATGGAGTTGGCATTGATGAAAGTATGGTCACAGTCAAAAGTTGCAGGGTGTACCAAAATTAAAATGTTCAATAAAACCAGCTGGAAATAGGGTTACAGACATTGCCATAATGCCTAGAGTTTGCCATAAGTAAGCATAGACAGGCAAATGCTGCAATTCCTTAATTATGTGAAAACTCCGTGGGCACAAAACCCCATAACTCAAGTGCCCACGGGCACTGTGTTGTTTTACTTTGGAAGAAACGTCATGACAATGTGTTGCCTTATACTACGAAACAACTATGCCATTATAGTTAAAATAACAATATAAACATATTCCTTTTTGTAATGGAGTAGAAGACAGCATTAGAGAAGGGGTGTCTAACGTGCGTCACAAAAGGAAAGACATAGGGCCTGATTTGCAATGTATGCAGAAACTCCCAGACTCCTTACTTACTCCCTTGTGGCTATTCTCTACACCACAGAACGCATGGTGAGGGCTTGAATATACATGACCCCATCACCTCCATCATGATGGAACTCCACCGGCTCCCCATACCAGTCCACCCCATCTTGAAAACAAGATGCTTTATCTACAAATTCATCGTGACTAACACCCTTCCTCCCCTTCTATCTGGTTGACAATCGCATCACCTCGGGTGGCTCTCAGCACAGCCACGCTCAAAAACTATTGGGTTGGAAATGAAAAAGTGAAAAAAAGACCAAATACAAGACGATAGGCTTTGTGCATCTATGCACCCAATGTCTGCCACAACATCCATCCTGGTATCCATCAGGACCACGCCAACCCTCGTTCAATTTAGGGAACAAGTCCACTTCCTCTCTCAGAACCCAGCTACCCCTCCAATCACTCACTGTATCTTAAGCTTTTACCCTGTAGAGAGCTCAGCTGCATTTGAGTTAAGTTTGAATTGTTAGAAATGGGGTCTCTAGTTTGCAGTCGATTTGCACCTTGTCCAAGTATGGACTCTCACTCTAGTCAGGATAGGGGAGATACCTGCTCAGATAACCCATGCTCACCCCCTTGGTAGCTTGGCATGAGCAGTCCAGCTTATCTCAGAAGCAATGTGTAAAGTATTTGCACATATGTTGGAATTTTCCCTTTTGCAGGGCCATCCCCAGACTTTTTACCTCCTTCCTCCTATTTTTTCTGACCTGTTTCTGTTGGCTTTTGAACTCTGAGCACTTTAAAAAAATATATTTTTATTGATTTTATGTTTCAGATATGCAATACAAACCGTTCAATTTTCAACGACAGGATCACTCAGAGCATTATCTAATATCAAAACCATTTAACAATCGCAAACCCCCCCAAAAAAAACACAACACGGAACACTACCAGTTCAGCCGTATCCTTTATAGCTGCACTTGCCATGAGTTTATCCTTTGTTATCTATCTTTTAAGGTGTTCGTGCGTGACCAGTGTGGGCCCTGTTTTGCTGAGTAAAAGTTTCCTGGCCGCCTAATGGGGGCTCCAGGCAGAATAGTGAGCACGGATGCCTACCCGGGTGATGCTGCGCCCCATATGTCGTTGGTAATCTTGTGTTGGGGAGCTGGTGGGTTGTTACTACATGAGGAGGTAGGGGGTGAGGTGTATGCACTGTAGTGTCTGGGGGCCCGGCGGGTTGTGTCTCTGTGATGGGGGAAGCAGAGAGATTTATATTGCAATTATTGCAGGTATATGTTCCCTGGTTCATGGGGGCATCTCGTCATTTTTGGCCTCCAATTTGGTTACCAGATTTTCCCAGGTGGTGCACCCTGTGTGTTGTCGCCCCTCATGCACCATTCTTTTGAGTACCTGATATTCAGTGCGAGCCCAACGTAATATTAGAGTATGCCAAGATATACGATCAGGAGCTTTGGGGGCTTTCCAGTGTATCGCTATTAATCTTTTGTACATTAAATAGGCTAAGTCTACAAACTTGTGCAGGTGTCTTTGTTTTTTTGGTCTTTTTCTCAGACCCAATAAGCAGGATCCGGGATCTGCTGTCAACGAGAGCCCCGTTAACTCGGACATCTCACCTACCACCTCCGCCCAGGCAGTTTGTATATTGGGGCAGTCCCATACCATGTGATAGAAGGGTGCTGACGGTGTTTTGCATCTAGGGCATACTGGCTCAGAGTTGGGGAACATTCCCTTTATCCTGGCTGGGGATAGATATGTTTGATGCGTGAAATTGAATTGGGTGTACCTAAATCTGGGATTCCTTGACACGCCGCGGGCGTGGGACAAGGCTTTTGGCCAGTCCACTTGTGTGATCGGGGCGGGGAGTACAGCGTTCCATCTCATCCAGGCCTTCCCCGCCTGTGGCTCGGGAGCTTTATTGAGAGTTCTGTAAAGGCTGGATATTATTTTTATTTGGTCATTATGTTGAAAGAGGTGGTGAACCACAGGGGAGACCGCCGGTTCCGAGACACCTGCCCCCCATATTTTTCTAATTTCGTGGCATATAGCGTGGTATGTCAGGAACTGGCCGGGGCTTATCTCTGTGAGGGCCTGGAGAGCCTCGAATGACATTAGCTTGCCATCTTCAAAGCAATCTCCTATTGTCTGTACTCCTGCTTCACTCCACGCCCGCACAGCTCGCATTCGGGCTGCGGTCCCCGCCAATAGATAATTCAGTGGTATGTGTGGGGAGTAAGGAAGCTTATCCTCTCCTTTTTGCACAAATTTAGCCCAGCACGCGTGCGCAACTGCAAGCAGTGGGTTGACCTGTTATGTCTTGGGGAACTTCGATGTCAGACATCTTATCAGGGGGGTCCCCTTCAGCCGGGGCTCCAGGCACGTGGATTCTGCATGTTCTGGTCTGTGGATCCAATTGTGGACCCACTGAAGTTGTGCAGCTGCATAGTATCGTTCAAAGTTAGGGGCTCCCAGGCCGCCATTGTCCACCGGTTGTTGCAGCATCATTAGAGCCACCCGTGCTCTGCCTCCGCCCCAGATGAGCTGCAGCAAAGCTGTGTTTAAATTGATAAAGAAGCTTTTGGGAATAGTTATCGGTAAGGCCGGAAAATAATATAGCAGCCTAGGTAGGATCAGCATGTTGGCGATCGCCACCTTTCCAGGCGGCGAGAGCGGGAGCTTGTTCCAGAACTGTAATGAGCCTTTTATGGAGGTTAGCGCCCTCCCCAGATTCCCATCTCTTAGATCTTCTGTGTCGTGGTATATGTTTATCCCAAGATATTTAAATGTAGCCGGACACCACTTAAGGCGCCCTATCTGAGGGGCATCCTGATTATTGGGTGCCCTCTTTACCAGGGGAAACGCACAGGACTTTTCCCAATTCACCACAAGACCTGACAGGTCTCCAAACTCAGCCAGTAAGGATATTACTGAGGGAATAACTGCACGGCCGTTCCTGATGTATATTAAGGCATCATCTGTGTATAGTGAAATCGTGTGATGTAGCCCGCTCCTGATTATTCCCCATTCATGTTCCATGAGACGTATTCTTGCCGCTAGCGGTTCCATTGCTATGGCAAACAATAGCGGGGGTAGGGGGCAGCCCTGCCGTGTGCCTCGGGAGATCGAGAAGCTGTCAGAGATCACCCCGCCCGTCCTCACCCTCGCGCTTGGATTGGAATACAGTGTCCGGACCCAGCGAATATAATTGGGGCCTATTCCCATGCGAGCCATTGTGGCCAGTAGGTAATCCCACTCAAGCGTGTCAAAGGCCTTTTCAATATCTAATGATAGCACCATTTCCTCTTGTGCGTCACGGGGAGTGTCCCCCATTATGCTCAGTAGTCTGCAAATATTTAGGAAGGTGTTGCGCCTAGGGATGAAGCCGTTTTTGTCTGCATGTACAAGTAAGTGCATGAGGGGAGCCAATCTGTTAGCTAATATTTTGCCTAATATTTTGCAATCTGTGTTTAGAAGCGATAATGGTCTATAGGATTTGACATCTGTGGGGTCCCGGCCCTGTTTAGGGAGTACCACAATCATAGCTTCCCTTTGGGATAAGGGCAAGCTACCGTTAGTCCACGCTTCTGTGAACACTCCCAGCAGGTGGGGTTTCAGGCAGGATAAGTGGGCTTTATAATATTCCGAAGGGAGGCCGTCTGCCCCAGGCGCTTTATTCCTGGGCAGCTGTGCAAGGGCTAATTCTATTTCATCCATTGTCATGGGGGTTTCGATTATATCTCTATCTGTTTGTGGTAGTTGGGGCAGGAGAGAATCGGCGAGAAAAGCCTTGAGTTGTGTAGCAGTGCATGAGGTACGTTTGGTGTATAGGTTTGAGTAGTATTTCCTAAATGTCTCGTTTATTTCTACTTGTGTGGTAGCCATATCCTGTGCGCCCACTCGGATGGCACCTATTGGAGTTTGCTGTCTGTCTTCGCGGAGCAGCCATGCTAACATTCTGCTTGATCTATCCCCTTCCGTTTGCAACCTGGTTAAGTAATAGTTGTAGTCATGGCAGCGGAGTCTGCTATCTGCGTCATTATATTTTGAGCGTTTTTCTTTTAGGACAATATTGGAAATTTCCCCTAGTGCTACCGCTATTTCCGCTGCCCTGAGTTCCTTCTCTAGTTTGCCAATCTCTGCCTGTAAAGAGCGTCTCACTCCCCACGTGGTGGATATGCATACTCCGCGTGCTACTACTTTGTGGGCGTCCCACTCTATTGCCCGAGTTGCTGCGGACATGGCATTTATATCCCAATACTGGCTTATAGATTCTTTCAGTGATTCAGCAAATGCTTGGTCCTGTAATGCCTCCGCCTGGAACCTCCAGGTGGGGACTGCCTGACGTGTTCTTCCCCAATTCAGTGTTACTCTCAATGGCGCATGATCCGACAGTGTCTTTGCTAGGTATTCCGATTCGCTAACCAATGCCCCTATTTCGCGAGTGCCCCATATTATGTCTATTCTAGTGTGGGTGTTGTGTGGTGCTGAGTAAAATGAATATTCTCTTTGTTCTGGGTGGCCTAACTCTGAGCACTTTACCACTGCTAACCAGTGCTAAAGTGCACATGCTCTATGTGTAAATTGTGTGGTTAATTGGTTTATCCATGATGGGCATATTTGATTTACTGGTAAGTCCCTAGTACAGTGCACTAGAGGTGCCCAGGGCCTGTAAATCAAATGCTACTAGTGGGCCTGCAGCACTGATTGTGCCACTCACCTAAGTAGCTCTGTAATCATGTCTCAGACCTGCTACTGCAGTGTCTGAGTGTGCAGTTTTTAACTGTAAATTCGACTTGGCAAGTGTACCCACTTGCCAGGCCTAAACCTTCCCTTTTCCTATATTAAGACACCCTAAGGTAGGCCCTAGGTACCCCCAAGGGCAGGGTGCAGTGTATGGTTAAGATAGGACATATAATAACGTGTTTTATACAGGGAGTGCAGAATTATTAGGCAAATTAGTATTTTGACCACATCATCCTCTTTATGCATGTTGTCTTACTCCAAGCTGTATAGGCTCGAAAGCCTACTACCAATTAAGCATATTAGGTGATGTGCATCTCTGTAATGAGAAGGGGTGTGGTCTAATGACATCAACACCCTATATCAGGTGTGCATAATTATTAGGCAACTTCCTTTCCTTTGGCAAAATGGGTCAAAAGAAGGACTTGCCAGGCTCAGAAAAGTCAAAAATAGTGAGATATCTTGCAGAGGGATGCAGCACTCTTAAAATTGCAAAGCTTCTGAAGCGTGATCATCGAACAATCAAGCGTTTCATTCAAAATAGTCAACAGGGTCGCAAGAAGCGTGTGGAAAAACCAAGGCGCAAAATAACTGCCCATGAACTGAGAAAAGTCAAGCGTGCAGCTGCCACGATGCCACTTGCCACCAGTTTGGCCATATTTCAGAGCTGCAACATCACTGGAGTGCCCAAAAGCACAAGGTGTGCAATACTCAGAGACATGGCCAAGGTAAGAAAGGCTGAAAGACGACCACCACTGAACAAGACACACAAGCTGAAACGTCAAGACTGGGCCAAAAAATATCTCAAGACTGATTTTTCTAAGGTTTTATGGACTGATGAAATGAGAGTGAGTCTTGATGGGCCAGATGGATGGGCCCGTGGCTGGATTGGTAAAGGGCAGAGAGCTCCAGTCCGACTCAGACGCCAGCAAGGTGGAGGTGGAGTACTGGTTTGGGCTGGTATCATCAAAGATGAGCTTGTGGGGCCTTTTCGGGTTGAGGATGGAGTCAAGCTCAACTCCCAGTCCTACTGCCAGTTCCGGGAAGACACCTTCTTCAAGCAGTGGTACAGGAAGAAGTCTGCATCCTTCAAGAAAAACATGATTTTCATGCAGGACAATGCTCCATCACACGCGTCCAAGTACTCCACAGCGTGGCTGGCAAGAAAGGGTATAAAAGAAGGAAATCTAATGACATGGCCTCCTTGTTCACCTGATCTGAACCCCATTGAGAACCTGTGGTCCATCATCAAATGTGAGATTTACAAGGAGGGAAAACAGTACACCTCTCTGAACAGTGTCTGGGAGGCTGTGGTTGCTGCTGCACGCAATGTTGATGGTGAACAGATCAAAACACTGACAGAATCCATGGATGGCAGGCTTTTGAGTGTCCTTGCAAAGAAAGGTGGCTATATTGGTCACTGATTTGTTTTTGTTTTGTTTTTGAATGTCAGAAATGTATATTTGTGAATGTTGAGATGTTATATTGGTTTCACTGGTAATGATAAATAATTGAAATGGGTATATATTTTTTTTTGTTAAGTTGCCTAATAATTATGCACAGTGATAGTCACCTGCACACTCAGATATCCCCCTAACATAGCTAAAACTAAAAACAAACTAAAAACTACTTCCAAAAATATTCAGTTTTGATATTAATGAGTTTTTTGGGTTCATTGAGAACATGGTTGTTGTTCAATAATAAAATTAATCCTCAAAAATACAACTTGCCTAATAATTCTGCACTCCCTCTATGTCCTGACAGTGAAATACTGCTAAAGTCGTTTTTCACTGTTGCAAGGCCTGTCCCTCTCATAGGTAAACATGGGGGCTACCTTTAAATATGATTAAAGTGTAGATTCCGTTTGGGAGCGGATAGACATTTGGAGTTTGGGGTATCTGATCTCACAATTGAAAAATACATTGTTTAGTAAAGTTGATTTTAAGAATGTGTGTTTGAAAATGCCACTTTTAGAAAGTGAGCATTGTCTTGCTTAAACCATTTCTGTCACTCTGCCTGTTTGTGGATTCCCTGTCTGGGTCAGTTTGACAGTTGGGCTGGTTGCACCTCTCACTAGACAGTGACACAAAGGGAGCTGGGGTGTAGTCTGCATTTCCTGATGAGCCATCTGTGCTAGAAGGGAGGGGAGGAGCAGTCACTCACACCTGAAAGGTCTGTGCCTGCCCTCACACAATGCATCAATTTTGAGTTGTAGGGGTGCCACCTGGCCGCTCCCTACCTGGTGTCCCAGTTACACCACTGATCCCTACCCTATCTGGCACTTACTGGCCTTGATAGTGAGGCCTGTGGCTTGCAGCACCTTCAACACTTCCCAGAGGTGGTGCAAGGGTTCCTCCCAACTGGAGCTGAACACAGCAATTTCATCATGATAGGCAGCACTGGAGTTTTCAAGCCCAGCCAGGACCAGATTGACCAACCTCTTGAAGGTGGCAGGGGCATTCTTCAACCTGAAGGGCATGACTCGGAACTGAAAGTGCCCCTCTGGTACTGAGAATACTGACCTCTTCTTGGCCCCCTCGGTCAAGGCATTCTGCCAGTACCCAGATGATAAATCAAACATGCTGAGGAACTTGGCTACCAACCGATCTATGAGCTCATCAGCTCCGGGGAGGGGGTGGGCATTTGTTTTGGTGATGGCATTGAGCCCCCGGTAGTCCACACAGAACCAACACTCTGGTGTGGCACTAGGTGCAGCAGCCTTGGGGACCAAAACCACTGGGCTGGACCAAGGGCTGCTGGAGCGCTCAATCAGAACTAAAGCTAACATCTTGGAGACCTCCTCCTTGATGCTGGACTTCACTTTGTCAGCCAACCTGTAAACCTTGTTTTTCACAGGCAGGCTGACCTCAGTTTTCACATCATGCATGCATAGATGGGTGACACCTGGAGTGAGTGAGAACAGAGTCAACGTGTCCCAGTAACTGGTGACACTCACTCTGCTGTTCTAGATTCACAGAAGGGGAGAGGACTACGCCTTCTACTTGCCCTTCCTGCTCCTTGGCAGACAGGGGGTCAGGGAGAGATTCACTCTCATCATCTGCCCCATCATCCGTAGCCAGAAGCATGGTTAACTCAGACCTCTCAAAGTGTGGTTTGAGGCGGTTCACAAGTAGAACCCTCAAGGGGGTTCCTTGGAGTCTGCAAGTCCACCAAGTAGGAGGCATCACTCTTGCGCTCCTTTACCTCAAATGGCCCTGACCTCCTGTCCTGCAGAGCACAAGGCTCTGCGGGGTCATGACCCACACTTTCTGGGCAGGCTGAAACTCAACCATAGTGGTGTTATGGGTGTACCAGCATTTCATGTCCTCCTGGCTTGCCTCTAGGTTCTCTTGTGCGAGCTTCCTGAAGCATGCTGTCTGGTTTCTGAAGGCCAGAATGTAGTTAAATGTATCCTAGTGTGGCTTCCTAGGAGCTTGCTCCCAGCCCTCTTTCACCAGACTCAGAGGTCCTGTGACCGGGTGCCCATACAACAGTTCAAAGGGGCTAAAGCCAGCCCCCTTCTGTGGTACTTCCCAGTAGGCAGAGAGAAGGCATGGTAAGAGGATGTCCCACTTATGCCTCATGGAGTCTGATCGACCCCAATCATGCCTTTCAAGGTTCCGTTGAATCTCTCAACCAACCCGTTACTTTGGGGGTGATAAGGAGTGGTGACTTTGTAGTTCACTCCACAATCCTTCCACATGGCCTTTATGTTCATGGGCACACAGTTGGTACCCCGGTCAGACACCACCTCCTTGGGGAAACCCACTTGAGTAAAGATCCCCATCAGTGCCCTGGACACAACCAGAAGCGTCATTGTCCTTAGAGGGATAGCTTCCAGGTACTGGGTGGCATGGTCCACCAAGACCAGGATGAACTTGTTGCCTAGGGCTGTCTTGGGTCCAGGGGCCCCACTATGTCAATGCCCACCCGCTCAAAAGGGGTGCTCACGACAGGAATGGGTTGGAGGGGGTCTTTGCATTTCCCTCCTCTTTTGCCACTTGCTTGGCAAGTCTGACAGGATCTACAAAATGCATCTGAATTGTTTCTCATTTGGGACCAATAGAATTGGGTTTCAAGCCTGTCAAAGGTCTTGCCCTATCCTAAATGTCCTGCCAGAGGCACACCATGAGCCAAACCCAGTAGAAAGGATCTGAAGCGCTGAGGTTCCACAAGCACACCGGCTGCCACAGGCTCAGCAGCCTTAGGCTCGCTACACAGTAGATCATTTTCCAAGTATATTAGGAGATTCTTGGGCTCAGCGCCACCTGCCTGGTCCTCGGCCTGCTGCCTAAGACCCACAAGAGTAGGGCACACCTTTTGCTCTGCGCAGAACTCCTCCTTGGTGGGCCCCCCCTCTTGCTGCCAATGGGTCAACTCAGGTAAGTCTCCCAGTTTGGCCATTTGTTCCCCTGTAGGTGCTGGGGCGTCCCCCTCGAGGTCAGCCTCCTCGCAGACTGTGGGAAATTCTGAGGTGGGTTTCCCGCACCCCTTGCTCTTTCTCTTGGCAGTCACCTGGGCCACTGTTTCAGGCTCCAGGTCTGTTTGATCACCCTGTCTGGCTTCCATGGACCAAGTAGTCACGCATTCCCACTCTGGCAGCCCCAACATCCCCAAGTGCGACCTAAGCTCCACCTCCTTCCAGGTGGAAGTCTCCAGGTCGTTGCCCAGCAGACAGTCAACTGGCCTGGTGGGACTCACAGCTACCCTCAAGGAACCTGAGACCCCTCCTCACTCAAAGGGAACCTGCGCCACCTTACATTGGTGCTCAAAGTTGTCCACTGTAACTACTTGGTTAAATACACCAGGGGCTATTTGCTCTTCAGACACCAGGTGACACCGGACCGTGGTCACGCTGGCTCCAGTATCTCTGAGAGCCTCTACCCTCTGCCCATTGATGGTCACTCACTGCCTGTATTTCTTAGTGTTATCAGGCATTACGTTTCTCTGCACCTTCTCACTGTCCCCTAGTGAGACAAGGGTCATCTTTGTGGGATCCCCACACCCACCTGGAACCACCTCCTCCCCAAGCGCTAAACTGGTCAACCCAGTGGTCTGCCCACTGCTGGGTGACGGTGTCCACTTGGGACATTTGGGATCCCCCTTCATGTGACCCTCCTGGTCACAAGCAAAGCACTTACGGTGCTTAAGGCATTCCTGAAGAGATCCATGGTTTCTTATCTCCCGGGGGGGAGGATTTCTTACCCGGGTTACTAGATTGGTGCCCTTTGGATGACTCCTTTTGTTTCCCCTTATCCCCCCCCACTCTGCTGCTGGGAACCCTGTCCACCTTTGGCAGAATCTCCCCCATATACCTTTTGTGGACTCTGGTACTCACCCGGCAGCCCGCCTCCATAGCAAGCTTCCTGGGGTCAGTCAGCTTACTCTCAGTCAAGTGCTGGTGCAGCTCTGCAAAACACAGACTAGACAAGTGTTCCCATGCAATTAAATTGTACAGTCCCTGAAAATCTGTCACATGACTGCCCTTCACCCAACCATTTAGTGCTCTAGAAAAAGAATCTACACATTCTAACCAGGTCTGGGAATCAGTTTTCTTACTCTGCCTAAACTGATCCCAGTACTTGTCAGGAGTGAGACCATATCTAGTGAGAAGGGCCTCCTTCATGTCAGCGTATGTGAGGTTGTACCCCTTACTGAAAGCTAGCAAAGTGTTCCTCCCCTCCTCTGTGAAGTGGTTCCACAATCCTGCCCCCCCAATTCTTCTCAGGGACCCCATTCATGTGGATGGATGCCTCATATTCCCTGAAACGACCTCTATATGTTGTCTCCCTTCTTGTACTCTTTCCCTATGTTCTTAGGAATGTGCACAATTCTGTCTGACTACACTGAGGAATTGCTGCCACCATCATTGCTGGATCTGCTCCTCACATCCATTTCCTTTACTCTGAGCTCATGGTCCAAAATCATTTTCTTTTCCTCCATTTTCAATCTCTCCAACTCAATCTGGTGCATCCTGGCTTCTCTCCTGTCCTCCAGTTCCTCTGGAGTCAGGCTCTAAGACCGACCACTGCTGCTTGACCCAGGTGGTACCCCACCCCCAGCAGCTCCTACACTCTCAGCACATCTTCTCCTGGTGTTGGGTCCACAGACTCCCCCATTGGAACCACGGACTGCCCACTGGCAGTTCCGGCTGTTACCTAGGCCCTCAGCGCCTTTTGCAGCTCCTCCTTTTTAGTGAGGCCTCTGACCTGGACTTTGAGGTTTTTTCAAACTGCCTTCAGTTCCTTCACGGGATAGGTTTCCAACCTATCCTCCTCAAAAACTAAATCCTGGGATGCAACTGCTGATGCTCTTGACTGAGACATGATGGAGTTCACTTGAACTTGAAATCAAAAATAGGTCAAAGATTAAAAAAAATCAAAACCAAAAATCTGTATGTGGTACGTAGTGGTCTGCAATAGGGTAGTAGTGTACACCAATCACCGTAGGTCAATTGAAAATGCAAGTCCTATCCTAACCGCTGACAACCAATGTTAGAAATGGGGTCTCTAGTTGGCAGTCGGTTTGTACCTTCTTGAAGTAGGGACCTTTACTCCAGTCAAGATAAGGGAGATACCTTCTCAGATAACCCCTGCTCACCCCTTGGTATCTTGGCACAAGCAGTCAGGCTTATCTCAGAAGCAATGTGTAAAACATTTGCACATAACACACAGTAACATAGTGTAAACACTGCAAAAGAACCCCACACCAGTTTTAGAAAAATAGCCAATATGTATCTGTGTAAACAGGACCAAAATGAAATAAAATCCAACATACAGTGCTAAAGATATGAATTTTGTAAGATTTAGGTTAAAAATAAAATTCCTTTAAGTCGATAGCTCCACCTGGGGCTATCACGGTGTCGTGTTCAACAAAACTAACAGTTCAGGCCGGCTGCGGCGAAGAGGGCCAGCTACCATGTCAGGAAGACCCGCAAACAGTACCTTTGGATTTGCAGGGCATCATGATCCTCACGGTGAACTCCAGAGAGAGGCATTGCTGGTGTTGCGGTGTCGGTTCCGGAGTCGGTGCAAAGTTGTCGGGCCCTTGAAGTCACACACGTTGCAGATCGAACTCCAGGCTGATGAAGTGGATGGCATCAGGGCTGTGGTGCAAAGTGGGACAATGCGACATGCGGTGCCCACAGGTCACGGTGCAGGCAGCAGTTCGGTGACGTCATCCAGCGGCATCGGTGAGACCAGGACAGCGATGTGAAGCGGGGCGGTGCAACGAGCAGTGTCACCAGGTCACGGTTCAGGTAGCGCATCGCCTTTGCCGAAGCGCTGTCGTTGACAGGTCCAAGACAGGGGTGCGGGACAGGACAGTGCTTCATGACCCTCACAAGCAGTGTCCACATGCCACGGTGCAGGCAGGGATGCCTGGTGATGACATTCGAGTCAATGGTGCTGGTGTCGGTGGACCGGGGCTGCGCTGCAGGACTGTGCTCCCGAGTACCTCATGAGTGGGGTCCACAGGCCATGGTGCAGGCAGTGGCGCTGGTGTTAGTAGGAGCGGCGGCGTCAGGGATGCCCAGTCTGCGGTGTGAGCAAGTGATGCCAGAGTGAGGGGCCAACAAGTCGCAGTGCGCTCAGTGGCTCGTTGAAGTCGTCTGATGATGATGTCAGTGAGACCAGGGTCACGTTGCGAAGCACAGCAGGGGGGCTCCGTGCAGCATCGGCACGTCACGGTGCAGGCCAGCAGCGTCATTGGTGGCGTTGCAGTGGTTTCTTCTCTTAAATAGCACAAAACACACAGTTCTCAGTGCTGCAGGTTAAGGAAACTGAAGTCTTTGGTGTCCCTTAGACTTCGAACTGGAAGCAAGCTCTACTCCAAGCCCTTGGAGAACTTTCTCAAGCAGAATGCACAGCAAAGTTCACACTTTGCTCTCTTTTCAGGCAGAAGCAGCAACTACAGGTCAGTCCAACAAAGCAACACAGCAAAGGGACAGTAGTCCTCCTCCAGCTCTTCTCCTTGGCAGAGGTTCATCTTGATTCCAGAAAGGTTCTAAAAGTGTGTGTTTTTTGGTCCAATACTTATACCCCTTTCTGCTTCTGAAGTTGGCAAATTTAAAGCAAAGTCTCAAGTGTTTGCAAAATCCTTCCTTGTCCAGGCCAGACCCCAGACACACACCAGGGGGTTGGAGACTGCATTGTGTGAGGGCAGGCACAGTCCTTTCAGGTGTAAGCAACCACTCCTCCCTCCACTCTAGCTCAGATGGCTCATCAGGATATGCAGGCTACACCTCAGCTCCCTTTGTGTCACTGTCTGGAGGAGAGGTGTAAACAGAGCAACTGCCAAACTGACCCAGAGGAGGGAACCCACCAACAGGCAGAGTCATAGAATGGTTTAGCAAGAAAATGCCTACTTTCTAAAAGTGGCATTTTGAAACTCACAATCTAAAAAACAACTTCATTAAAATATGTATTTTAAAATTGTGAATTCAGAGACCCCAAACTCCATATTTCTATCTGCCCTCAAAGGGAATCTGTACTTTAAAGTTATTTAAAGGCAACCCCCATGTTAACCTATAAGGGAGATAGGCCTTGCAACAGTGAAAAACGAATTTGGCAGTATTTCACTGTTAGGACATGTAAAACACACCAGTACATGACGTACCGTTTAAATACACTGTACCCTCTCCATGGGGCTACCTAGGGCATATCTAAGGGGTGTCTTACGTGTACCAAAAGAGAAGCTTGGGCCTGGCAAGTGGGTACACTTGCCAGGGCGAATTGGCAGTTTAAAACTGCACACACAGACACTGCAGTGGCAGGTCAGAGCCATGTTTCAAGGGCTACTAATGTGGGTGACACAACCAGTGCTGCAAGACCACTAGTAGCATTTGATTTACAGACCCTGGGCATCCCTAGTGCACTTTACTAGGGACTTACCAGTAAATCAAATATGCCAATCTTGGATAATAAACCAATCATTAATATAATTTACATAGGGAGCACTTGCACTTTAGCACTGATCAGCAAAGTGTGCAGAGACAATAAACCAGCAAAGACACTTTCTGGAGCAAGCAGACAGCATTCTGCTTGAAGTTGAATAAATGATGAAAATGAGGACTTTGAAATGGTACTTGTTTGCATTATTAGTCTGGTTGAAACTATTCAACACCATACTTCAATTTCTCAAAAAAATTGTTTTCGAAACGAAAATAACACATGAATTATAATTCTGTAAACCTTACAACCGTTAATAAAAATAATATAGTGAATTTATCACCAAGGCAATTTTTCTAATGCATTCCATTTCTCCATCAAAGAACTGTACTGCCCATCTTAAGTAGTGCATGACATGTTATACCCATAGTCCAAGCAGGAACAATGTCCCGAAGCATAGGAATATGAGGTGAACGTTGTATCCTTGAACAAAATGCGAAGGACATGATGCTTATACCTTAGGATGACTGAAGATGTTACATTTTTGGGGTGCCCCCTCCACTTCTATATTCCTTCGTTCACAAAGCCTGCGCCCATTACCAATTGCCATGGTTCCGTTTTACTAGTTTGTAGACTATTCTACGACAGGGTGAGGTAGTGGGTTCAGAGAAGAAGTAATCACCATGATACTCGTTTTTGTTATCATTCTTTTAGCCTCCTATTCATACCTTCATTTTGTTGTTGAATGTCACATGTTGTGAAAGTTGTGAGCTTAGGCGACAGCTTAGACATAACAAAAATTCAAACATAGAAATTATAAGTAACTGCCTGATCAAAAGAAGTCCCATGCCTTAAAACCGTGCATAGGGTTACTGTCTGATCACTAAAGCTCAATATTTCCTATGTCCACAATGACTTTACTTTTCTTTTACTGCAAGTCAAGACCAACTTGTGAGATTGTTGGACTTCTCGAGTAATATCAAGTAACACTAACGAAGACTTTGGTTCCGCTACACTGAAGCAATACCATAAGGTAAAAAATAATTCTCCGTAGCACAGCAAGTGAGAGGGCACCAAGGAGGGCACTAAGAAAATGCAACAAGCATGGGACAGAACCTCACCCCCAATACTCGCCTCATTACAAACAAAGCGGCACCATAAAATACTTCCCCTAAGTATTTTTCCTAAACAAATCTAATGTGGAATGACGCCAAGGTTACTGAAAAAATAGGTACTGACTGCTGTTTGGTTCTATGTTTAATACCCAAAAATGTGTCAAACTATATTATCAGCAATTCAAAACTGAACTTGAGATATAAGGTAGGAAATTAACAGTGTTTTCCATTCAAAATGGTATCCAAAGTGTAAAAAGTCGCAAGTGGATTGTTTCCACTAGGCTCATGATTGGCTCGTGTTTCGTGACCAATTAATATTATCCTATCTTTGGTACAACGAAGGAGGGACTTTTATAGCTTGTTCAGATATAATTTAACAGCTGAGAGCAGCACAACTCCGATGGGGCTCAGGTTTATGTGTTTTAATGTGAGTCCATTCAAAGGCCCAGTAAATTGACATTCCTGGGCAAGGAGGAAATTAATCCAATGCTATTTATCTGTACAGCCATTCCAAAATATACCATTATTTGCTTTGCAGTGCAATGGCATTGCAATGGTCAGACTGTGATGTGCTTCGTTTGGCAGGTTTGAAGCATTTCTGTGGTTGCATGCCTGTTCCTTCTCTGCCTGCTTCTAATCCCCATGCAAGTTTGTGACTCTGCAGCACTCTCCATAAACCTCAAAACCCAAGAGTGTCTTGCTGGCACTAACCTTAAAATCAGCAGGGTAACCCGAAACAGCAGGGATTAAGGGTGGTTCACTCACGAGATTATCAAAGGTCCATCCCACATAAACCAGATGGTAAACTACTCTATTTGTTTGTGAATGAGTCTGAGTCTCACACTGAACAAAAGAAGACAATACTAACATTGTCTCAGCCAACCACATAGCTGGGCTCATGCACATTGCCAACTACTCTAAAAGCCCAGCCTTCACAGGAAAGGGGCAGCAAATGATTGTCTTTGGTCCAAGATTTTAGCAAAGAGACACAACTCTCAGTGCAGAAATACAAGACCATGTGGGGGTGATATTATCTTACATCCCTCTTCTTCCTCGGTGATATCTACAAATGCATCCCCTCCTAGAGCAACTTGATTTCGAACAGAAGGAAGTAACAGGTCATTGGAGAAACATTGTTTTGTTGATGTCTAAAAGCCACCCAGACTATTAAATAGTAGACTCGTCTGCACAACATCTTTGTGGGTCAGCATTTACAGTTGGGAGATGCTCATTTCCACAATACCACTGTTATATCCCTCTGTGGATGGAGAGCTCATCTCCAAGGCCTCTGGTCAGCAAAAGAGATGTGCCTTCACATAAGCGTTTTGTAATTAAGAGTGCTGAGACTGGCTCAAAAATCCTTTCTACTTCAGATGGAAAATCATCAAGTACTAATAAGAACAGGCAACATAGTAATTTTCATTATATGAAAAGGCAAGGCAGTATAGGATGACAAATCCTAGCTCAAGAAGCTCATTTTCAATTGCACTGTGTCTTCTGCACCACATTGAGCTGAAAAGGATTAATGTTCCAGGCCTGGAGATTGGGATGGTGGGTGCCTACAGCAGGCTCCACTGGAACTACCATGAGTGGGAGATACAACAAGTATAACGAGTCTTCAACATTTGGGGTGCACACCCCTTGTCCTGCTTTGCCACTAAAACAGGGATGCCACTTTTTTTCGCTGGCCTCCATAGAAAAACTGTCCAGCCCCGTAAAAACTGGCTGAGGTGGCAACCCTACTCTAAAGATGATGCTAAATTCACACATTTTTTGCAAGGAGGCGGTGGTATTCAGGTTTTCTGGGGCAAGTTCTTCAATTCTTTGGTCAGGGATCTGTGTGTATGCCAATCCTCCAGCTGTCTCATGCTGAGAGTCCTCTGACAACTAAAGAGGGTTGTGCAAGCTGATCCTGAGCTTGGGCCAGTGAGTCCTTGTATTCAAATTCCTCCTCACCTCACTTTTAAACTGATGGTAAGTGAGTATGAGGTAGATATTGTACTGACATAGGCAGTGCTAGTTCAGTTTAGGGAATTAGTGCAGGGATAAATAGGCTGTCTCATGGAGGAGAAAACTCTCAGAGGGTCTTGAAAACAAAAACTAATTAACTTGCCTATTATATTACCTAGGTCTTACACAATTATGGTCAGGCTACATGTACATATTTAGCACCCAGTTCAGTGCCTCATTAACTGGATAGTGGACAGTAGAAACATGCTGCACCCTCGAAGGTTGCCATTTTTAAAGGGACAAATGGGCAACATATGACCAGACCATGGGGTAATTAAACAAAAACATGAATAGAGAGATGTCCTCTGTGTATGTTTGGGTGAAGAAAAATACCTCCCTACATATGGCAATACATTAAGATTGAAAGGAGACCCTAAGACAACAACCGACTGGACAAGGATCTCACGCTATATTAATTTATATTTACTTGTTCAAATCACCCATGAAAAGAAGCCAGGCATTGCATAGCCAAAGTAGTGTGGCCCCAGAAATAAGTCCTCTGCAAAAGAATAATCCTTGGAAATGGGACACACAAAAAGTACTTTTTGCCAACATTTGTTTAAATAATATTTGAGACTCAGGGGTCAGGTGTACCAAGCCATTTTGCAATTGAAAACCCTGTTATTCACGAAAGTCACTGGGATTTCGATCACTAAATTGCATTTTGGCAGGTATTACGCTTATTTTGCTAGCTGCCTTGCAGAATGAGTTTAGCCACCTATACAGAGTTACAGTTAAACAGGAGCCTGAATTGTAATCATAGTATCAATGATCTGCAGTCACAATTGCCTTCGTACACCTTCTTTTTTAGGGGCGAGCGCAAAGCGCTCCGTCCCGTGTTGAAATCTCTCTTTGGGCTTCAAACCACGCCCATGTCACATCAGTCTCTTTCTCTAGTTCGTGGGCATGTCTTTTAAAATGTGCTTGCTTTCATTAGTGAAAGACATGCATAAGTCATGCCTTTTCTGGTGTTTAGCCCTCCTCAAGCGCAGTATCCAAGTACTGAAAACATACAAGGCTCTGCGTTTTCTGTCTGGTTTCTGGACTACTTTTTCTCTTTTTCACAGCGCGATCTCGCTGGGCAGAAGTGGAGCGCTTTGCATGACATCGACCCTGTTACATAGTTAGTTGCACTTTTGCCGGTTACATGGATAATTGTACTTTTGCTGATAGGTTTCACTACAAGTGAACTTTTATTTCCCTTTGTGTGTCTACTTTGCACTGATGGTGGCCGTCAGCTCGCTTATGTAGAAACTTTTATTTTTCAGTTTATATGGCAAGAAACGTCCGATTAGGTGTTTACAATGCTAATTGCTCTAGCTCAAGCAAACGCGAGACCCACTGCATTGCAAATGCTTGTTTTGTATGGTGTCAGGCGACCTGTGTGGGGAGCAGCCATTGGTCTCTGATATCCTTGTTAATGCAGCACTGGTCCTTTAGGGAACCCGGGCTGCTTTAGAAAAAAAGTTTCCTATTTTAGAATGCAAACAGGAATGGTTGTCTGCTGTTCTCTACAGGCTTTCCGCCCCCAGGCTCTGCTGTTAATCGCAGGTGTTGCAAATAACAAACTGTCTAATTAGTATTCACTTGGAAGGTCGGTCAGTGCCCCCTGCCCCCTTACTGGACATGTTGCAAGTGACTAAATAGTCCACAAGTCGTTTCGCGAAATGAGAGATTGGTTGCAAAAAAGGTTGGTGTGCAGCGTGTGACCTCTTTTTGCAACCAGTTTTATAGTTCATCTCACCGAGGCTCCTGAAAGAACCATGACCGATAGATACCATAAAATAACTGAATTTAGGTCAAATATCTGGACCTGGGTGGTATGGGAAATCAGTATGAGTTGTTTTGTACTCAAGCAGAAAGACTTGGCCCTGGTACTGACAACCCGATCTCTATGTTAATGCATGAAAGCCACAGAATGAGACCAAAGCAGTACTCGGATCACTGATCGCACCAGGGAGCGAGGGCGCCGAGTATCGGTTGCTGGAAAAAGGTACTTCCTCTTCTCCATGGACTTCTTCTTTCCTTCAGTGAGCTCTGGGTGAATGTTTAGGGCAGAGAAGAGCTACCTGCAAGACCCAGTGCAAGACTATCTACAGAGTATTCCAATAGTTGTTTGAAAAACAAACGCCCACCAATGTCCAATGTCTAGAAATTTGTGCGCTGGGGCCCTTATATTTTGAGATCTGTTTCAGATGCTGGATTCGGCAGTGCACGGTTAAAACAGCAATTTTTTAGTGCTCTGAAGTGGCCTATGTGTTGGCTAACGTTATACCATACTAAACATTAAATACATGTTTTATTAGGTTGATGTATTGCTTTTCCTTCTCACAAATTCTTGTACATTTGATCTTACAGTTACACCGCTTTGCAAAATAAATACTTTGTCGGAGCACAGGCTGAAAAATTGGTCCTCATTAATAAATTACTACTATTTAGCTTTGATTGGAATAGGGACCTGTCTACTGTTATCAATTTAAATCTCATTCAATGAGCCCTGGGACACCCGCCTGACGCCTTTTAACCGAAGGTAATATCAAATAAGGTGCTCAAACCCTTTACAAAACAGCTGTTGAACATAATGCTGCCTTCTGATGAGCCAAAACAACAATGGGACAGCGGGAATCGTCAAGGGAGTCCTTTGAGATCAAACATAAATCATAGCTTTTCCAAGGGAAGTAAAGATGGATAAATCCTATACAACTTCAATTCACTGCATGGCGATTTTATCTTTTAGATTACACACGTAAAAGATCCAGGAACTGAAATCCATCGTGTTCTGTACTGCATCTTTTGCGTTGCGTAACATATTTCATTCTAATAAATAATCTAAAGGGATCATCCAGTGATCGATGTCATAAAGGGTCTGAAAACCCAAGAACATCACCAAACAAAGGAACAATCCGGAATGCTTATTGATGGAGATTGTTAATGGTGTAGAGCTGGGCACAAGTGTATTTTTCTCTACACTGGATGGTGCCTTCAATAATTCAGTAAAAGGGAAGCTGTTTTCTGGAGATATCCAGAAGATGCAGGTTTTCCTGACTTGGCTTCAGAATTGAGTTCGTCCAAACAGGGAAAGTTATCCCTCCCCCCAAATAAACTGATGATCCGCTGGTAAGATAGGACAGCAGTCCCCCACCCCACCTGCAGATATCTATGCAGCCCTTCATTCTGATGACATCCAGGATAGGGGTAGTATGGCAGACTGTATTCTCCTCTGACACCAGTGCTCTCACCCTTCTGAGAAAGGAGAAATAGCAAAAGTTAACACATTGTAATCTCTCTTTTCAAATGCGAAATAGGGGTTTTGATGTATTGAACACATACCTATAATTATTATTATCTGAATGATTTCAAAGCAGGCACACTTTCACTCAGAACTGTTCTACTCAGATCACTTAGGAATTTCAGCTAGACAGTAAAGGTTTTGGTATTCTTATTTAGAAATCAATACAAATGTAACACAAATCAATCATCTAAAAACGTATCAGTAAGTTAACATAAAATCAGAAAAAAGATGGCTATTTAGTTTACTACTTGGCCAATGTTATAAGAAGAATGATGGGCTTGAAAGACAAATTAAAAAACACTGGATAGCCCATGACTTTAGAAAGAAATGCAATAAAGACAAGCATTAACAAAACCCATAGGTCCTGTCTATGCATGATCTATTGGCTTGGTCAATGTTTTAATAGCCAAATTGTACAGCAGCGCTGCTGTTGCAAGCAAGCGCGTGGGGGGAGGGAGCAAGCTACAACAAAGGATGGGAGTTCCGGGGACCGGATGCTGGCAACAATGCAGAAGTGAGGCGGCAGGGGCTGGGTGTAGAACAAAACAGGAGCTGGCAGGAGGAGGAGGGGAGGCGACCTGCAAACACATGCCCTCTTATAGAGTACTACAACTGAATTTAAAAAAGAGTACTTCTAGAAGCATGTGACCAGAGGAAGGACACTGGCTGCAGATAGAAAGCTGTGCATGGTCTATGCTCCACCGAAGGAACAAATACATAAAGAGAAAGTGAAACTGGCATGTGCTGCCTTATAAAAACCAAGGAAATGAGAATGATGATAAAGCCAACCAATTGTAAGAAATGGGCAGTCACTGGAGAGAGACAGACTTACGACATAGGAGGATGCTGGGGTAAAGACACTGGGTGCACTATTTAGAGAGGGATTGCTGCAACCACTTCGGCTAGCTGCAAATTGAGTATGACGTCCCAGTGGGCCACTTCCTGGCCTATGGCGCGCTGGTAGCGGAACTAGGACGCATGTGGCACATAACTGACATGGAACCAGATCAGCACCGACTGGTGCACACACTGTATATCGTGGGAAGTGGCCACATACTCATTACCTGGTTCTTCGGAGCCATGTTTCACATTAGTTAGGATGAATTATTAGCAACCAGGAGATGCTGGGAAAGGGATCTGGGCCACCCATTTACACCTAAAGAACGGAAAAGGGCACTCTACTATGCGCGGAAGGTATCAAGGAACACCAAGTTTCAATACATCCAACAAAATATTCTTCACAGGGCATATCTTACACCAGCAACCCTACACAAAATGTTTTGATCCACCTCCCTTTGCCTCCGATGCCAAACACCAAATGCTGACATGTTGCACATGTTTTGGAATTGTCCAGTGGTTGCAGCCTTGTGGAGAGCGGTCACGGACACCGTATGCACTGTCACTGACCAGGAGAATCTATTCGTGGCAGAGAGGATGATTTTTGGTCTGTTCAAACAAAAGAAAATGCAACTGGTCACTAATAGGTTCATTGAATTGGCATTACTTATTACCGGTCGCTGTATAGCCATGCACTGGAAGGCTGCCTCCCTAACGGGATTGCTACATTGGTGCACTGCTGCACTTAAATGAGGCAACAATGAGGCAATAGTGCTTAGACCCGAAGAAGTGTGGGGCTTGCGCAGGATCCCCATAGCAGCCTGCTGGGACACTGTTACTTGATCTACAAACTTTCCGAGACACCCTCATAGCCTCTTACTCTTACCATCCACCTATTCACTCCTCATGTGCATTATTATCATCAGGGAGTATTATGACTGGGACATAGGTGATATCTGATATACAACTGAGCGAAACAATCTATGAGGGGAACCTGTGGGAGCAAGGGATGGGAAGTTATGGAAATTCCTGAGATTTCTTGATGTCATGTCAATTGTTTCTATTTGTTCTTGTTAATATAACAATATTATGAGCCAATTCGTCCTACCAAACTACTGACCCACATGCTGCTCTAAGGCATTCATGCTGAGCTCTGTATCTGGTTTGTACTTTGTACTGCTGACTACTCTTGGAAATAATGAAATTGGTTAAAAAAAAGTAATGGGCAGTCACTAAGTCTTTTTTCTATGTATTTTAATTTGCAAAAGATCTCACAAGCGTCAACACATGCTCTGTTTCAGGCAAGACCTAATAAACCAGGTTTACACTGTATTTGAGGAAGGAAGTGGGACATTAAAAAGTACAATGTTACTCTAAATTGATTTATAGAACCTGAAATCTGGTGCTCACAGCTGCATGATTAAAACATGGCAACAAAAATTGCAAAAAAGTCCACAAGATAAAAAATTGAGAAATGTTTATTCAATACTTCTTGTTAAATAATGTAGCATAAATGTGGCTACAGGGCGCAAGTGACACATTGATCTTCTTGCACTTGTGAAGAAAGGTGATGAACTTGTGAAGAAAGGTGAGCCGCTTGATTAAATATTCAATTGGACAAATTAAAGAAAACAAAGTTTGCATCAAAGCATTCCGCACAGGCAAGCTCAGACAACCCATATCTAAAAACTATCAACTGAATTTCAAACCCTCAATTATGAATTGGTGAGGTCATTATCATGACAAGAAAGATGAAACAACCCTTGGAAGCATAAAATAAACAGGGGTGGACACAGCGCCGAAAAATGGATAGTCAGGACAACAGCCACTCAAATATGTGCCTCAAATTAGATGTCATAGATGGTTCAAGAACAGCTGCAGGTTTGCTTCAGTGTCTGTGAAATATCTGAAATTTCCATAATTTTGATTTATCAAAGTGCTGTCTGTGCAAACTTTAGATAAAAAAAGAGTTATTGTCGTAAAACACAGAGATACGATTTCAAGCCTAAGATACACAAGCAAAAAAATGTACTTCATATCATAGGATACCACTCATCTACCTTCTTTTACCTGGCACTTGTCAGCCCTCTGCAATACTGCCAAATATGCTTCACAATCTAAACCAAAATAGCACAACCCTTACTTCATGAGACACTATGGCCCTCATTCCTACATTGGCGGGCGGCGGTTGCCGCCCGCCATGCCGGAATCTCCAATCTGCCGCCATGCGGTCAAAAGACCGCTGGCGGCATTCCGACCTTCCCGCTGGGTCAGCGGGCGCTAACAATGTTAGCGCCCGCCGGCCCAGCAGGAAGGGGGCCTGCAACATTGAAGCCGGCTCCGAATGGAGCCGGCGGTGTTGCAGGTGTGCGACGGGTGCAGTTGCACCCGTCGCGCTTTTCACTGTCTGCTAGGCAGACAGTGAAAAGCAGGCTGGGGCCCTGTTAGGGGGCCCCTGCACTGCCCATGCCAGTGGCATGGGCAGTGCAGGGGCCCCCAGGGGCCCCAGGACACCTGTTCCCGCCAGCCTCTTCCTGGCGGTGTAAACCGCCAGAAACAGGCTGGGGGGAAGGGGGTCAGAATCCCCTGGGCAGCGCTGCTTGCAGCGCTGCCCTGGCGGATTTGCCCAGCCGGGGGAAATCTGGCGGGAAACCGCCGGACCCGGTTTTCTGACCGCGGCGTCATAATGGGCAGGGAAGAACCGCCAGCTTGTTGGCGGTGCTTCCGTCATTTTAGCCCTGGCGGTCTCGGACCGCCAGGGTTAGAATGACCCCCTATGTCCAGTAACAAGCTCCAATCTTAGAGAACACTAGGAACAGGGGAACATCAGAATGGGCCCCCTCACCTGTTAAAGTTTCATTGCCCAGGTTCTCATATCCTCTAGGCAACCCTTCACTTACGCAGGGTACACACTGGCAATGTCCATACCACACCAGGTTCTCCTGTCACCTAAAGGAAATCCTACCTTATGATACACAGCTGCAATATACATGCTACTCTCTGGTCCTCATATGGGTTGGTCAAAATCTCCTCTTACCTGGAATACATCACAGCTATAGTTAAACCACTCCAGAGTTTTCACAAAACTAGTGTCAAGTACCGGAAAGGGTAAAGATCTATTCAGTTTCCTTTTTGACTGCTTAAGGAAAAAGTGATATTGAGTATCTCTATCAGAAATAATGGTATGGGGTAGCCCAGAAAGATGAAAAATATTTGTCACAAAACAGTACAACATTTTCTCTTCTGTGGGTAACCTGGAAAACGAGAGAAAAGGACATTTGTGAAGAAATATTTTCTGTAGCCATGATTGCTTGTCATCCCTCAGAAAGGGGAAGTTTGTTATAAAGTAAGGGTTTCGGGAAAAAAAAACTCCAGAAGAGAATTAGGTAACATAGGTGGGAAGGTGAACATGGCAATGGAAAATACAACGATGGAGAAAGAGACTTCTTGGGTTTTGTTGTAAGGTACCCTGCCCAGCCTCTACTGAGCTCATATTTAACTTCCAGGTGCGATGAGTAAGACCCTTTTGGAGGTTTGTGTGAACCAAAGAGTATTGTCTGGCAAAATTGGTTGTTTCAACTCCTTTGCTTTTCAAACCAGTTCACATCCTTATTTCAATCCCTCGCTTTTGTGTTTTTTTCCCCATTGTCTGTTCCCTTAGCCTCCCTGTGTTTTTCTTCTCAGATCTCCTGAATACTTTTTATTTAAGTGTGTTTTGAACTTTTGGTTTGGACCATTTTTATGTCTTTAGCAGAAATTGGTTTCCCAGTACCGTGAACCTCTTCCCAACCTTGGTTCTAGGCTAATGTTCCTAGTTTGCTTAGGGGCTAGTTACAGTGTAGCTTCTAGCTTCACCGAGTAGGCATTTTCTGTGTTTCTGCTAAATTCTAGTACTTGTGAAGGCCTTATTTATAACCATTTTTTAAACTAGTTTCTGTCTTTACATATTGACAGATAAGTTGTTTTCCATATCTCCCTACTGTGATGCTATACCATTGTGAAACTGCAAGACTCTGTTTCAGGCCTTCCAAAAACCAACCTGCTTTTGTGAGTGTCTTTCTTTTTTTTATTCCTATACCCCTTTTCCAAGGGTTTCTCCACTGTCCTGACATATATATAGGAAGTAAGATAACCTACAGGAGGAGAAAGTGGGATTTACCTCTCTGTCCAACAACCAAGGGTCCTGATAGATTGTCAGGCCTAAAATACATGAATGTCATGGTCAATCCATGTCATGGCACAGGCGATCACTGAGACACAAGAGAAATGTAATCACTTAGTAGGAAGGGAACTGGCCATCAGATTTATGGCTAGTAATCCACCAGATACCAGGTCCAGTAGTACTGCAAGTACACCTAACACCCTGGACTGATAAATTCTGTACCAGCGGATACATTTTGCCACAACAGTTATAGCTCCATCAGAACATTTTTAGGAAACTAACTTCAGTTTCAAGCTTTCTGGCTCAATGTAATCTTTACTTCCTGGCCAAACTAGAACAATTTAGTACTTATCATACTTAGGTTAATTTTATTATTTTGTATTTGGCCAACAGCCTTGATACTGAATTAGAGTGCCTGGATTTCTAACTTCCTACCATTTGTACATTTATCACTGCTATTTTTTAGTACAAACAATGCTAGCCACTCATACAGGGTTGTTGATACTTCCACAAGGGTCAATAGCAACAGTTGATGGTCAAAGTGGCTCCGATAGTTGACTCAGCTGCTGCAGCTTTATATAAAGCCCTCTGTGAAGACTTACAGTAGGCATTATCTCTGGTAGTGAATCACCCACCACTACAGATGTACTCATAGATCTGAACTAAAAGTTGATACTCTGAAGAAGCAGAGAGGCCAGGAGAGTCCCTTATTTTAAATGAAATTCATTGTTAAACCTCTCACCAAGAATATGGATGGCACATCCTTGACAGTAAACCAATGCAAATAAGTAATATTCAAAAGACTCTGATGGTTGAAGAGAGTGAGAGAACATGCCAAAGGCTATTTTATTTTTATTGTGGAACTGCAGGGCATTTTGTCAAAACCTGTCCTCAGCTGGTGGGAAATGACAGGACTCAACAGTGAAAGACGAACCATAGTTGGGCTCCCATCAAGAAAAGAAGTTTGATGGTAGAATTGGGAAAGTCCCACTTCCAACTCTCTATCCATATGTTAACATCCAGTGGGCCTTTGAGTCTCTTTGCCTTATTAGTTTGCGGTGCATCAGGTTGCTTCATGGATCAGTCTTTTTACCAGCCGTGGCCAGTCCATTGGGGCTGAGAGACCACACCCCCTCACATTTTGCCCCTCAAAAGGAGTGTCTGTCAGGCTGATCAAATGACACTCCTTGCTTTCAGGTCAGGCAGCCAGGAGCCAGACAAGCACTAAATGTGCAGGCTCCTGACTGCCTGAGCTGAACTTTGCTGGGCTGAGGATGTCACAGCTCCTGTGGGGGTGATCTCCTCAGCTCAGCAAAGGTCCTTGAGTGAAGAGGAGTAGCATCACTTATTGTCTCAAACCTGGGCATTTCAATTTTAAGCCCTGAAGCTCCCAGGGCCGAGTGTCAATCAGTGACACTTCATCACAGAGTGGGGTGGGGTCAGCAGTCTCAATGACCCCATCCCACTCTGTGACGAGGTTGGGACTTCTGCCTTCCCTCAATGGCTGACCTACGGTCAGCCAATGTGGGAAGGCAGCAGTCTCGACCCTTCTGGGGCCTCCAAGGCCTACGACTGTTGCCTTCCCTCATTGGCAGATCTAAGGTCAACCAATGAGGGAAGGCAGCAGTTCCAACTCTCCTGGGACCTCTGAGGCAGAGCTACAGGTAAGTGTGTGTGTATGTTTGAATATTTGGTAAAGAGCGTTGTGAATGGATGCACGTGTGAATGAATGGGTGTGAGTGAGTGTGTATATGTGCGTGTGTGGCCAGCCCGCACCCCCTCCCCCCTCCTAAAATTACCGGCTGCCACTGCTTTACATGAATTGCTGAAAAAAGCAAAAAACAGCCCCAAACTAATTTTTGGAACTAATGTATCTTTATTGGCTGGAGAAATTTCTTTGAAGAGAACTGAGTTGACCATGGCGTTAGACAATGGGCATCTAGAAAAGATTTCACTTGACCTTACTGATGTCCCTACATTCACAGTTGTTCCAGGAACTAACTGGCTCCACCAACATATTTCACAGATTAATTGAAGTTGCAGAATGAAGAACTTCAGTGTTTCCCACAAGAAAGTTTAAATCAAGCCCCTCCATTAACTTGTGAATTACAGATAGAAGTTTCTGCTTTGCTGTTCTGCAAGAAGGGTGGAAGATCCTCATTCCAGAAGTCAAGATACCCTATAGTCAAATTAATACATTGCCAGTTAAAGAAGATGAGGTGCTTCACAATTACTGACATAAGAACCTATAAAAAGGATTCATACGCCACTCTGCCTCTTCAGCCAGTGCCCCAATCTTCTTTGTAATAAAAGCAAGAGGACAATATCGCCCCTGTTATTAACTATAAAGAGATTAACTCCATCACAGTCTATAATCAATGCCCTTTGCCACTCATTTTATTCCTATGTATTCTCCAAATTAGGTCTGAGGGGTGCGTACAAGCCAGTCTGTATTAGAAAAGAAAATGAATAGAAGCCTGCATTTAACGCTCAATATGGACACTTTGAATACTTAGCAATGGCATTCTCTTCATGCAATGCACCTGAGATATTTAGTACTTTCTCAATTATATTTTAGAAACATTTTAGATGTCTTTGTTGTGATATAATTAGGAGGCAACTTAATATTTTCTGAGTCATTAAAGGAATATTAAAAACATGTAAAGGAAGTACTCACAAAGTGAAGACAACACTCCCTGTTTGCAAAGCAAAAGAAATTCATCTTGAAGTCTATGAAGAGGTATTTTGGTATTTGTAGGCTTCAAGACCTCAGATCAAGAGATCCGTATGGATCAAGGAAAGCGTAAGGCAGTACAAGAATGGCCATCTCCCAACTTGTTGAAACAGAGTCAATGATTTTGCAGCTTTGCCAAATTCTACGTTCATTTTGTACAAGTATTTCCTGAAATTGGGAGCTCTATTTCCCGACTCACACAAAAAGAAGTCATGTTTTATTAGGGACCTGAACAATTATGAAATTACTTATAGACCTGGTAATATATAAGGGAAGGCACGTGTTCTGCCACATCATTGTGTGGAACAAAAAGCAACCATAAACATTCCCCTATTTTGGTGCTCAAAGGAAGACAGAATAAAGAGGTAGAGATTTTTTTTACAGTAACTTAAAGACACTATCTGACCATCAACATGCCAGAGGGGATTATTCAGAGGAAATTCGAAAAAGTTATTTTATATCTCAATGAATGATGAAAAATCAGCTCCTCATCTGAAGAAAACGTCTTCAGACTGCCACACTCAAGGTGGCGGTCAGGACAGCCGCTGTTGTGGTGGTCCAACTGCCACATTAAAACCCTATCAGTCAAACTGCCAGGGAACTGCCAGCACCGCCAGGATCCATTATCTCGGCGGCCTCGTCGTGTTGTAGACCGTAATCTGCCAGGACAGTGCTGCATGCAGCACTGCCCTTTGGATTACAACCTTGTTCTCTGCCAGCCTTTTCATGGCAGTAACACCATCATGACAAGGCTGGTGGAGAACAGGTGCAGGGGGGTCACAGGGGTGCCTCTGCACTGCCCATGCATTTGGCATGGGCAGTGCAGGGGCTCCCCTATCCAGCACCCTCGCAATTTTCACTGTCTGCTTTGCAGACAGTGAAAATTGCGAGGGTGCTGGTGCACCCTGTGGGCTACATTACTGACGCTGTCTCGATTACGCTCCGGAGAAAATGCTGTAGCCTCTGTCCCGCTAGGCCGGCAGGCGAAAACTGAGCTTTCCGCCCACCGACCTAGCGGGAAACTCTTAATAACACTGGCGGGGTGGTAGCTACGAAGGCGCAGCCACCCTGTTGGGAGTTTGGCGGATGGGATTAGGTGAAAACAGTGCTGTTAGATCTGGCATCCTTGGCGTGGTCTCCCCTAACTTTTTGCCCCTGCTTCCCAGGTTGTTGCTATGTGCTGGACCCTGTTATTGCTGTTTTTGTCACTTTGGGCACTTTACCACTGCTTACCAGTGCTAAAGTGCAACTGCGCCCTATGTGAAATTGTATGTGCAATTGTCTTTTCCATAATTGGCATATTTGATTAACTAGTAGGTCCCCATTAAAGTGCATTAGAGGTGACTAGGGCCTGTAAATAAAACGCCACTAGTGGGCCTGCAGCACTGATTGTTACACCCACGTGAGTAGACTTGTAAATATGTCTCAGACTTTCCACTGAAGTGTCTGTGTGTGCAGTTTTAAATTGCCAATTTGACTTGGCAAGTGTACCCACTTGCCAGGCCTAAACCTTGCATTTTCATACATGTAAGGCACCCCTAAGGTAGACCCTAGGTAGCCCCATGGGCAGGGTGCAGTGTATGTTAAAGGTGGGACATATACTGATGTGCTTTACATGTCCTATCAGTGAAATAATCCCAAATTCTGTTTTCACTGTTGAAAGGCCTATCTCTATCATAGGTTAACATGGGGGCTGCCTTTAAATATTCTTAAAGTGGAGTTTGCCTTTGAGAGCAGATAGAGATGTGGAGTTTAGGGTCTCTGAACTCACATTAAAAATACATCTTTTAGTGAAGGTGGTTTTTAGATTGGTAGTTTGAAAATGCTACTTTTAGAAAGTAGGCATTTTCTTGCTTTACCATTCTGTGGCTCTGCCTGTTTGTGGATTCCCTGTCTGGGTCAGACTGGCAGTTGGACTGTTTGTGAATCTCCTCTAGACAGTGACACAAAGGGAGCTTGGGTGTAGCTTGCATATCCTGATGAGCCATCAGGGCTAGAGTGGAGGGAGGAGTGGTTACTTACACCTGAATGGGCTTTGCCTGCCCTCACACAATGCAGTCTCCAAACCCTTGAGTGTGTCTGGGGCCTGGCCTGGGCAAGGCAGGATCCTGTAAACAACAGAGACATTTCTTTGAAGTTGGGCAACTTCAAAGGCAGAAAGGGGTATAAGTATTGGACTCAAAAGCCCATACTTCAGATCTTTTCAAGATCACTTCTGGAACCAAGAGGAACCTCTGCCAAGGAGAAGAGCTGAGGAGAAGTGCTGCCCCTGCTCATGACTGTGCTTTGCTGGGCTATCCTGCAACTGCTGCTTCTGCCTGTGAACGGGGACAAAGACTGGACTTTGTCGTATATTTCTGCTTGAGAAGAATCTCCAAGGGCTTGGATTGAGCTTGCCTCCTGTTTTGAAGTCTCAGGGCCATCAAAAACTTCCACTGCCAGCACCTGAACTCTCTGGTGAGACTCCTGCCCTGCCAAGTGGTGCCCCATGCAGTCCCTGGACCTTTAAAAAGTGAAGATGGTAGAAAAAGGATGGAAATCCGCACACTGGAAGCTGTGCGGGGAACATTTTGATGCACCACCTGCAACATGGCTGAAAAACGATGAGCCACCCACTTCGCGGCTGAAATCGACACCCCATCTGGGGTGATCGACGCATCACGGCTGGAGAAACAACGCAACATCTGCTTGCAGCTGCTGATAACGACACAAACCCCATGCATCACGGTTTTCCAACACCGTGCGACCGGATTTCTCATACATCGTCGCTGGGCATCAGAGTCATCCTGACCCTGTGCGGATCAGAGGTGCCCTGTCTGAAAATCGACGCATCGCTCTCCTGTGGGAGAGGACAACGACGCATTGCCTACCCGACCGAAGAAGTAACGATGCACGGCCTCAATTGCAAATAAGGAATCAAGGCATCACTAACGTTTGCGATGCACGCTCACCCGTGCAGCTTTATTTTTGACGTAAACCAGGTACTTTGGGTAAAATCAACATTTCCATTGTTTTCTATGGAATAAGATTCTTTTTACGTTAAAAATTCATATCTTGACTTGTGTATGTTGAATTTTTGTCATTCTGGTCTTGTTTGATTTGATAAATATTCCTTATTTTTCTAACCTGGTGTTGAGTCATTTTGTAGTGTTTTCACTGTATTACTGTGTGTGTTGGTACAAGTACTTTACATGTTGTCTCTGGGTTAAGCTTTCCTGCTCCTGCCATACTACCAAGGGGGTGACAGGTGTTAACCAGGTGTGTTTCTCCTTTGCCCTGAGTAGAGTGAGGGTCCTTGCTTGGACAGGGGGTAACCTGACTGCCAACCGAAGACCCCATTTCTAACACCTCACCAATAAAAGTTGGGTAATACAATTTTTTTCCACTATCTACCATCCCCAGATGGGTAGACAAATAGAGAGACTGAATCTTGGAGAATTTTTGAGATTTTTTTTTAATGTATCAGTCTGAACGGTGGGTGCAGTGGATTTTAACTACATAATTTACTTTTAACCTCACCCTCCACACATACCTAGGGTACATTCCTTTTTTTCCCCCTGGGTTTGATCCTCACATTTGGTCACCTACACTCTCCACTGCCTCGTTCCAAAGACAGGTTGCTCATAAATGAGAAATGTCTCAGGATAATGACGAGACACAGTGCCATCCAAAAAAATATTGCAGCCATAAATATAAGTGATTGTGAAACAGAACTAGGAAAAGAAAAAGCCCACAGAGCTTGTTGACTATTTTGACTGACTATGTTGACTGATAAGCACATCTTCATGATTTAAAGTTCTATTTTTATAACACAATAATTCCATTCCTAATGCAACAGAATACAGCATATGTAATTCAATAAATGTTTCTAATCCAGTTTTGTCTTGTTTTTGCAACAATACTGCTCCACAAGCTCTCTCAGAGGCTTACATTTCTACAATTAAATTCTACGCAGTACTAGGACAGCATAAGATTGATGTTGTTTAAGCATCCTCTTACATGTCTTAAAAGTCCTTTCACCTGGCTTGTCCCATAAAAAAACCCTTTCTCATATTTTCTTTTTTCAAACCATGAACGATATCATTAAATAATTCTGCAAAGTTTTTAACAATGTGACATTGACGTTTGTGAACAATGAAAACTTTGTGTTTTGTTTGACATTAGTACAGGAAGGCATCTCTAGAATTGCTAAAACCTTTTAGGGTTCCATGTAAAGGCCAGAGGCATTCAATAAGAATATAAAATATTCCACTTTCTGTTTCTCAAAGCCACACTTCTTGGTTTACAGAATAAATAATGTTGCTGAGGTCTTGATACACTAGATTCATATCTTTCTGATGTTCTACAAGAGTCTTAGAAAACACCAGAATGATATTGAGGTAGAGCAATATAAACTGATTCAAAAAATCTAGAACCCATAAAACACTTAAACATAAGTGGGGCATCACACAACCAAAATGAAATTACCAGACATTCAAAATTCCCCAATGTGGTATAAAAGGCCATCTCACGTGTTGCCCTTCTTTATACACACCTCACAAATGAAATTTAGAAAAGGCTTGTGTTCCTTGAACAGACTCCAAAACATCCTATATTTAGAGACAAAGGCTCATTATGCCCCTAATCATAATTTGGTTTAAACCTCTCTAATCCACGCAAGGACGGAGGTGCAGCATGTGGTGAAGATGATGGTTAGCCTATTTTGTAACTGCTTAAGCCTCAGTGTCTCTCTGTCTCTCTTAGCGCCAGATTTATTTGGAATGGTGCAATCATATTCCATGTGATGGAGAAGTGAGTTAACCTTAAGCTTAGCAAAAACTAGAGAAAAAGCAGTGACACTGGCTTTGAAGTGGCACTATAGCAATGTAAGCCACAATCAAATTGGAGGTGAACCATTAGGTGACCAGTAGCTTTGTGAAACATAACAATGATCATGGCAAAACACTGATGATAAGGATCTTGTTTTGGTAGACCCGTTAGCATGTGGGTTATGCCTCTTCAACAAAGGAATATCAGAAATTACAGCTTACTTAAGAGAGGGTATAAAATAAAAAAAATAGCACTTTGGTGTAATTTGCAAAAGTGTCTCGTAATGGTAATGAGGGTTTATGAAGCAGGCCTGAAACCAATGTAGAACCATAATTTCAACCAATTTCAGGAGCTATTTTTTCTCTTTCTGGAATATTAGTCTTAGTGGCCGAATTCTGATCAATTAACATTCTGCAGGCACAACAATCAAACAATGCAGAAGCATTATTACCTCTGGTAAAGGGAAGAAATGATTACCACTGTTATTCATAGACAATCCACTATATAAGGAAGCCAACATACTTCTTTTTTTCTCCTCTTTTTTAAAAGATGATTGGGGATGTTTGGACTATTCCAAAAGTATTTCAAAATTCTTCTGTAGATAATTTGCACACGCATGAATCAGCTATCCAGGTTCACCACAATAAGGCATAGGCCAGCTTTTTGCCGACATTCCTTTTCACTCCTATACAAAGGACCCATTGCTCATCCTATTTGTCTAGATATGTCTTGAGGCTAAGTGAGTTTCCACTGGAAACTTGCCCAACCTCTGAACTGCTTTATTTCTTTTCCTCTTGCTTATAACGTTAGTTATATTAACAACACTTGCCATGTTCATAAATAGAAATGGGAGGTTAGGAGTGCTCCAACGCATCCTTATTTTCTTGTTTCAACTGTTGTCAAAATAGTCATTTGAGTTCTCTGTAACAAAAAGGTTTTGAATACCAATTGAGGAAAACGAGTCACTTAAGTAAAAACATCCATTCCATGTTGCTGAATATCACAAAAGGCTTCCTCAACTGACTACTCCCATTGAGGACATTGAAACATCTTCTTAAAAGCAAGCAGGAAGGAATACATTTCCAAACAGGCATCAGAAATCGTTATCAGAGGAGGTATCCCAATCAAAAGTGGGTCCAGTAAGGCAACAAATAAGGTAACCCACCTTTCCTCGTTCTTGATTAAACTGTGCAGGGAGAAAGGCAAGATGCACTGTCTTATATTAATTTTTAAATCCAGAAAGGTTTGTTAAAATAGTTTATAAATGAAATAATAAATATCTTTTGTTTTTATCTTTTTTTTAAACTAGATTATATTTATTTATATTGATAACTATTTAATTAACATCAATTAATTGAACATTATTTCCTAGCAAGTTTTATACAAGTTCATTATTTTCCATGAGAGAACAGTTTGTATGAGAGGCCTTGTGTGGTGCTGGTCTTACTTTAGCTCTGATCACAAGTTATTTCCTACTGGTTTGAGTCCTTTTTGGGTGTAATACCTTTAGAAATTTAGGGGCATATTTCCAAGCCCCTTGCATCTACTTGTGGCACACTAGCGTCATTTTTTTATGCTAAAGTGGTGTTAAGAAGGCCATTCCCTTGCGCTATATTTGCAAACTGGTGCAATGCATGCATGCGCCACTTTGTAACCATTAGCTCCACATGTATGTAAGGGGGGCGTTCCCACGAAGGGAGGCCCATAAAAATGACATAGTAAAATTTACAAGCTTTCACTGCACCATTTTTAGCATACTTTTTCCTGTTTGCCTGGGGTAGGTGTTAAAGGGACACTGCCATTGTTTTCAATGGGCCTCCCTTGACTTTGTAGGATTAGCTCCATAAATTTTGGCACTAATCCTGCAAAGCGCCACAATAGCGTCAACATTTTTGACGCTATTGTCCTTACATGTGGCATGGTGTGCTGTATTGTAAATTTAGTGCACACATGGTGTTGTTAGGGGGCGCAGGGCGACGCAACAAAAGTAGCATATCAGTACTGATGCACCACTTTCTTGTAAATATGCCCTGTAGTTTGTGAATAGCAGTGGGATTACTCTTTTGTGGGCGGGTAGGTGGATGTCTCTCCCTAATCCTTTTCATTAGCCCTTAGCCCTGTCCCTAAGTCCTCTCACCTTTAATCATAAGTATTTCCCATTGTCAAGCCAGACCCCTCTATTCCTCCCAAATTTGCTACTAAAATGTATACTTACATGTGTAGAGACAATGCAGTAGTGGTGAAGATTTACACACAGAAAAAGATATGAGAGGTGAAGGAGGAACCTCTGCATGTAAGTCTGTGTTAGAAATGGGGTTTTTGGTTGGCAGTCAGGTTACCCCCTGTCCAAGCAAAAGCCCTCACTCTAGTCAGGATAAGTCACACACAATCCAAGATAATCCTGTGCCCACCCTCTGGTAGCTTGGCACGAGCAGTCAGGCTTAACTTAGAAGGCAATGTGTAAAGTATTTGTGCAATAAATCATACAATACCACCATATAGCACCACAAAAATACACCACACAGTGTTTAGAAAAATATATAATATTTATCAGGATAATTGTAGGTCAAAAAGAATAAAGTTGCAATGGAAAATTGTAGAAATATCACGGAAAAGTGATATAAAGTGTCTTAAAGTCTTTAGAATATAAACAAAGTCTCTTTCAAGCACAAGTACCTGGTTGGGAGTGGAAAAATCTCCTCAGAGGGCCACAAGAGAAGAGGTGCGTGGAAAAAGGGTGTGTGCGGCGATTTCTCCCCAGCACACACGGACTTGCGTCGTTATTTTCCACGCGGGGAAGTCGGGCGTCGTTTTCCGGCGCGCGGACAGTCTCTTTCTGTGGATCGCGGGGATTACCAGATGTCCCGGGCCTGTGCGTGGATTTTCCTGCTTGTTCTCCGGCTGCGCGTCGGTCTGCGGGGCTGCGCGTCGAAATTACGATCTCACGGCAGGCGTCGTGTCGATTTCTCCTCTAGACTTCGATCTGCGGGGCTGCGCGTTGAAATTACGATCTCACGGCAGGCGTTGCGTCGATTTCTCCTCTAGAGGTCGGGCGGCGTTGTCCTTGCGAGGCCGTGCGTCGGATCTTCGATCGTCCCAAGAGCGTCGCGTCGATCAGCGTCGGAGTGCAGCGTTTTTCTCGCCGCGAAACAAGCTGTGCGTCGAAATTTTCGGCGCACGGAGCGTCCAAGTAAAAGAGAGAAGTCTTTTTGGTCCTGAGACTTCAAGGAACAGGAGGCAAGCTCTATCCAACCCCTTGGAGAGCACTTTCACAGCCAGACAAGAGTTCAGCAAGGCAGCAGGGCAACAGCAAGGCAGCAGTCCTTTGTAGAAAGCAGACAGGTGAGTCCTTTGAGCAGCCAGGCAGTTCTTCTTGGCAGGATGTAGTTTCTGGTTCAGGTTTCTTCTCCAGCAAGTGTCTGATGAGGTAGGGCAGAGGCCCTGTTTTATACCCAAATGTGCCTTTGAAGTGGGGGAGACTTCAAAGAGTGGCTAAGAGGTGCACCAGGTCCCCTTTCAGTTCAATCCTGTCTGCCAGGGTCCCAGTAGGGGGTGTGGCAGTCCTTTGTGTGAGGGCAGGCCCTCCACCCTCCCAGCCCAGGAAGACCCATTCAAAATGCAGATGTATGCAAGTGAGGCTGAGTACCCTGTGTTTGGGGTGTGTCTGAGTGAATGCACAAGGGGCTGTCAACCAAGCCCAGCCAGACGTGGATTGTAAGGCACAGAAGGATTTAAGTGCAAAGAAATGCTCACTTTCTAAAAGTGGCATTTCTAGAATAGTAATATTAAATCCGACTTCACCAGTCAGTAGGACTTTGTATTACCATTCTGGCCATACTAAATATGACCTTCCTGCTCCTTTCAGATCAGCAGCTGCCACTTTAACAGTGTATGAGGGCAGCCCCAATGTTAGCCTATGAAGGGAGCAGGCCTCACAGTAGTGTGAAAACGAATTTAGGAGTTTTACACTACCAGGACATATAACTACATAGGTACATGTCCTGCCTTTTACCTACACAGCACCCTGCCTTAGGGGTTACCTAGGGCACACCTTAAGGGTGACTTATATGAAGAAAAAGGGGAGTTCTAGGCTTGGCAAGAACTTTTAAATGCCAAGTCGATGTGGCAGTGAAACTGCACACACAGGCCTTGCAATGGCAGGCCTGAGACTAGAAAAAGGGGCTACTTAAGTGGGTGGCACAACCAGTGCTGCTGGCCCACTAGTAGCATTTAATTTACCAGCCCTATGCACATAAAGTGCACCTTACTAGGGACTTATAAGTAAATTAATAGTCCAATCAGGTATGATTCCAGGTTACCATGTTTTAGGGGAGAGAGCATATGCACTTTAGCCCTGGTTAGCAGGGGTAAAGTGCGCAGAGTCTATAAACCAGCAAAAACAGTGTCCAAAAAGTGGAGGGAGGCAGGCAAAAAGTTAGGGGTGACTACCCTAAGGCTGTCAGGTCTAACAGTCTGTAAACAGCATTTTGTAGAAATATATTGTAGCACTAAATAATGTACCACAAAATGCAGTTTGTGAAAATGCCGTTAGTCCTGACATCCTTGGCATGATAGCCCCCCCAAACGTTTTGCCTTCACTCCTCCTGTTGATGAATTTCTTTTTGTTGGTTTTAGGACTCTGCACAATTTACCACTGCTAATCTGCACTGAAGTGCTTGTGCTCCATCCCTAAAAATGGTAAATGTGGCCTACTCTTAACTGGTACTTTTAATTTACTTGTAAGTCCCTAGTAAATGGTACTCCATCCCTAAAAATGGTAAATGTGGCCTACACCTAACCAGTACTTTTAATTCATTTGTAAGTCCCTAGTAAATGGTACTATATGTACCCAGGGAGTGTTAATTAAATACTTCTAGTGGGTCTGCAACACTCGTTGTGCACACACTAAAATAGCATTTGACAACATGGCACAGGTCTGCCACTGCAGCCTGCAGTGCAGTTTTAAACTGCCATTTCAACATGGCAAAACACATCTTTTGTCAGGTCTAAACCTTCCTCTTTAATACATATAATTTATCCCTAAGGTAGGCCTTAACGTCTCATAGAGCACGGTGTAGTTTATTTAAAAAATAGGACATGTGCGTTTAAGGTTTACATCTCCTGGAAGTGAAAAACTTGTTAAACTGTTTTTCACTACTGTGAGGTCTATCTCTACCGTTGGATAACATTGGGTTACCTTGTTACATTTAATATGTGATAATGTTTGGTTGGGAACAGCTAGGAATGTCATATTTAGACTCAGATTAATCAAAATTTAACATCACATCCTCTTTAGTGGTTAGGCTGGATTTTGATTCACAAATGGCACTATTAGAAAGCTGGCATTTCCGTATCCTAACCCTTTGTGATTTTTGCCAGTGTCCTAGGTCACATGAATGAATGCCTCTGCTGTTGGGCTTTGTGTGTTCTTCCCAGACAGTGAAACAAAAGTGAACTAGGCATTGGCAGGATGGGCCATCCAGCCAGGATGGTTGGAGTGGAGCTGTGGCCAGCTTCGATAACATTTTAAAGGGTTGTGCCTCCAGCATACACAAAGGATCCTGATGCTAGTCTTTTGTCACTCCAGATTTCTTTGAGACTTGACAGAGGAAGGGAAGACTTTCCAGAAGTAGACATTGGGTAGTGAAGGGAATTCTCCTATTTCCACATCAAAGACTGGCACCAGATATAAATATTAGACCCTCAGAGCACCAGCTCAGTATACTCACGGACCTGCAAACAGTACAGATGAAGGGCTGCCTTGTTCCCCAGAGGACTGCCCTGCTGCTTGAGGCCTGCCTTGTTCCCCAGATGACTTCTCTGCTGATCCCAGAGGACTGTCCTGTTGCTTGAGACCTGCTCTCTGAGAAGCGAGATTGGACCTGCTTCCTTCATCCCAGGCTAACCTGAGTAACTTCAAGGGTCAGTTGGCTGCCCTCCTATTTTGAGTTGCCGGAACACAACAACTTCAAGAGGTGTCCCTGCAACTGCCCAGCTGACCTTCTGCAACTGGACCTGCATGAGGCCTGCTGGCCCCTGCCAGAGTGAGTCCCTGGTCCAAAGAGGTGAATCCCTGGCCCTGGGCCTTTGGCTGGCATCACAGTGAACTCCCCTTCAAGAAAAGGAGAAATCCTGAAGTTTTGGGCTCTTAGCGACCATGAATGGGCTCTTTCACGCCAAGACTCTGCCACCCATGATAACCACCAATGCAAAGCTCTGGTGAACTTGATCTGCACTACATGCTACAGCAACAACAGCCCATGGTGACCACCAGAGTGGAGCTCCACTAACAACTGTCCACGATGCCTGACGATGCCTGACCAAATATTCATGTTACAGCTACAACCATGCCAGGCCTAATCTTCACCCTACAGCAATGACCAACTGCGATGCTCTCCCTGCTCCTCCTGGCCTCCTCCACTGGGAAAGAACTCTTTGTACTGGACTTTTAGAAGGTAACTTTAGCAGCTGGACTAACCTGCTCCTTGTATCTGGGCTGTGTTCCATTGCAGTCGGCCTGAACGTGAGACTTTCCCCCAGTGTAGCCTGACTGTATGAACAAGTGTGGCGCTTTGTGCTTTTAGGCACTGTACCTACCTAAAACTATGAAATTGCATATTTCTGGTTCTACTGATTGGATTTTTGTCATTCTGGTAAAATTTTATTTATTCCTTTTTATATTATAGTTCTGAATAGGTTCCAAATCTTTCTTGTGTTATGTTCCCATGTCATTACTGTTTGTGTGCTGTATAAATACTTTACCCTAGAGGTTAAACAAGGATAATTTAGTGACTTTTGTGGTTTAGCCTGACAAGGATTGTGTTATTGCTTGAGTGGGGCTTTCAACACCTTCAACCAATAAACCAAATTTTGTACAGCCACAAAATGTTTACCAAAATGCACCCTGGACTTCCCAAATGGCCAAGTGGAGGTAATGTATTGATGGCGTACTGGCAGTACAGAAGGGCATTGAAAGTGAACTGGAGGGCTTTAGAAAGCAACTGTTTATGGTTCGTTCTTCAATTAAATTCACTCTGGAGAAAGATGATCTTATGATCCATTTGTGGGCTACAACTATGTACCACAAACATAACTAACTGTGTAATGATTCATGTGTCAAAACATAGGATAACAACAGCCTCTTGAGCAGCAATGCTACTTAGAGCCTGATGCACTGTTCGGTAGGCCTTCAAAATCTAGCGTTGTCCTGTTAGAGCAAATATTTTCTCAACGAGTTTCTGTACTTTATAATGGGAGCTGCTTTGAGTAACAAAATGACATTGCATTGACAAACATAACCAGTCACCCTGACGCTCTGAAAGTTTTCTCCATGCATATGGGAGCATTCGTGGACAGGAAAAATGCAAGAGGAAATGGCATTGTTGTTGATGTGGGTCTGCTCTGTTATGGGAAAAAACATTGTAATCCCACCTCTAAATGTGGCAGCTCACCGATGTGGGCATCGCATATTCAGATTTATGGCAGATATCACGTTCGTCTTTGTGCACAATGGTTTATTCACAAAGCAATTTCTGATGTCGCAATGTACGCATTCACAGCAGGTGACATTACGCTCATGTGCAATATTACCCTATGATGGTGCAACATGTACGTAGCAATGGAATACGGTAGAGCAATTGCGCTTTAAAACTTTTTTGATCCACAGTGGACATTAATTTTCTCCTGCCTGTCTTTGACACGAGTAAGTATCCCACCATATCCACAATGGGAATGAGTCACTTAATGGTTTGTGAATATGTGGGTGCGCGTAAATACGCCAGGGCACGCCCACTGAAGAATGCTGCTGTAAATACCACATCTTATTATCATTACATCACGTAGAGTTTGGAACCTCCATTTGTTGAAATCCTGGGTGGTCCTCGGAAGTCCAGGGAGTTACGTTTGGATTTTGATTAATCAAATATAAACATTTTACTCGAACTTCGTGTGTTCGTTTCAAATACATTTTCCTGACATGTAGATTTACGTGTAAATGTAAGGGTGGGTAAATCTGTTGATGAGTGTAAATAAGGCTTTCAGAACACTAAAAGAGCAATTGCAATCATAATTGGAGCTATTTGACCAACAAAGTTGTTAGTGGCGCTTCGATTTTGCCACTCTGAATATTTATTTTTCCGACAATGTGCATCAAGAGGTATACCTAAACACCAAAACTAAAAAATGGTTTAATTAATGGGAAATAACAGTTTCAATGGTATGTTGAGTAAGTTTAGGGAAACAAAAACGCAGGTGCGGCCCGTCCTTTAGGGCGGAGGGGGCCACGCCCCTCATCTTTTGCCCCTCATGAAGAGTGTCTGTCAGGGTGAACAAAGGTCAGCTTGACAGACACTCTTCATTTTCAGCTCAGACAGCCAGGAGTGAGACATGCGCGATTTGCGCAGACTCCTGGCTGCCTGAACTGAACTTTGCTGGGCTGAGGAGGTCACAGCTCCTATGGACGTAACCTCCTTGGCTCAGCAAAGGTGCCCCGAGGCCCTCCCCTGGGTGACGAGGAAAGCGTCACCCATTGACTTCGACCTGGGCGCTTCAGGTTTAAGCCCTGAAGCGCCCAGGGCGAGTGTGACACTTAGTCACAAAGTGGGATGGAGTTAGCAGTCTCACTGACCCCATCGCACTCTGTGACGAGGCTGGGACTGCTGCCTTCCCTCCAGCCAATGAGGGAAGGCAGCAGTCCCAACCCTCCTGGGACCTCGAGGCTGAAGGTAAGTGTGTGTGTGTGTGATCTTTTAAAATTTATGTTTGGTGCGTGCGTGCATGTTTGAATGTTATGAGTGTTCATGGATGTGCGTGCGTGTGTGAAAGAAAGAGTGTGTGTGATGTTTTAAAATGAATGTTTGGTGCGTGCGTGCATGTTTGAATGTTATGAGTGTTGTTAATGGATGTGCGTGTCTGTGTGTGAAAGAATGAGTGTGTGTGTGTGTGCAGATAATTTTCCACAGAGTGGGTGTGCTTTTGGCATAAATGCATGCTGTGCAGGCCGACATGTCATGTCACGGCAGGCTGCCCAGCGTGTTGTCATGCAGAAAAACTCTAAAGCAGGGGTTTCTTTTTGCAGAGCAAAACGTAAATATCCTGGAGATGTATTCATTTTACTTTTATTTTGAAGTATTTGTAGAGTGCAAACACATCACATCACAGCGCAAAAACTGGAGGGGGGGGATTTATTGGATCAGGTCAGTTACTCTGGGACGAGCCATGTTATAAGCTTTTTCCTGAAGCTCAGGTAGTCACTAGTGAGGTGGAGGTTCCAGTGGCCGCTTCCAGATGGGTAAAGGAGCGGTCTCCGGCTCTAAGTTTTTTGATGGGTTTAGTTTTGGCTAAAGCTAGTGCTAAATGGATGTTCAGACACCGTGGTTGTGGTACAAATGTAAATATGTATTACAAATTTCCAGGAAGAAACAGCTCAGCCATCCAACTCCACCGTTAGCCCCTTACATCTGTCCTTACATTCTATAGAATCTCTCACAATTCTATTCTGAGCTGATGTCAGGTTTGCTGCACGATCAGCTCACAATACCACAAAGCTTCCTTTTATTATTTTCTTTTAAAAAACACAAATAAAGACTGTGCCAGACAATATAGAAGAATATACAGCACATAACATATTAAAGAAAACAGTCCACTATATCAAAAATACCTTACAACGCTATAGTCATACTAACATAGTCACTTAGATAAGCCAGATTTTGTTGCTATATCATATGTGGATGAAAAACACTACAGTCATATCAATATTGGGAACTAAACATAGTCACTTAGATAAACCAAACTTTGTACTTTCCTGCCAGACTTCCTTGGTAATTTTCCATCTTCGTTTTTTATACTAGTATCATCCTCGTTTCTCTTGCAAGCCAGACTTATTTTTGATTCCAATATCAACATCCTTTTACTTGTCAGTCCTTCCTTGTTGGGAATAGCTGTCAGCATTATTCTACATTTTCCCTTTACATATCACCACTCTGTTAAGATCCCAAACACGATGATATTCAGGTCCTATGGCATTAGTGAAAACTTTGATAACTCTCATTGGTTTCGACAGTTGATTTCCATTCATATGCCAACCTGGTTGTCTTAGCATAACAGCATCACCCACGTTTACAGTTGTTGATTTGACAGTTTATATCAAAATGTATTTTACTGTTTCTCAGTTTCAAGGCTTCTCTTGTCCTCCACTGCTTGGATCGAGTTTTATTTTTTTACTTCCCAAAAATGTATTCATTGAAGCAGTCGGGGCTCGCAGGGGTTACAAGGGATGGGGCAGCTTGGGGTGGGCGGGGATTTATTACTATAAAATGAATATTAAAAAAAGTTACCTGAGCGCTGTGCCATCACTCCTCTGTCCACTTAGCAGCCAGAGGCTCCCAGGGCGCTCCGGGAGACTGTGCCTTTTCTCTCCAGCCAGGCAACAAAGTGCCAGGTTGGAGAGAGCACAGTGCGCATGTGTTTTGGCCAGCCCGAGATGGCCAGCCATACACACATGCGTACTGAGGGGTGTGTACAGTGCACTCCCCTCGTCCCCGTCATACCCATTGGCCCGCCCCTTTAACATTGAAAGGATAATAAGCAGAGTTTATTATCCTTTCGTTATTAAAGATTTGCAGCATCTGCTGCTGGCGGGAGGCGACGCTCCTCTGCCATAGTGGAGGAGCCGCTGCTGCACCCAAGATTGTTCTAGTATGGTATTGGGGTGCCTCCCACAAAACAATACAAATGGGGACATCCCCGTAGTTGTGTGAAGTGTGAACCTGTACACCCCAACTCTTTTGGATACTTCTTCCTGCCAATTTAGGCAGTTAATTTTAGCCAGCGAAATGGTCTCTTTTACCCCCGATTAAACTATCATTCCACTGGATTCGGAATGATATAGAGCACATTTTTTGTGCATAATTCCACAACCTTGAAGAAAATTCTCCATTTCCTTAGAAACCAATTCCACCCCATTGTCTGTCAACAATGTTTCAGGGAAACCCTCCTCCAGAAAGAGGTCTTTCAAAAAATTAATCACATGATGTGTTTCGATGCCTCTGGAAAAACATATTTCAGGCCATCGGGAGTACATATCCATCACGACTATGACATTACTCTCATGGCCATCCCCATGTATGGGTCCTAAAGTGTCCAAGGCAATGTATTTCTAAGGCTCATTGGGCCGATTTCTAATTATCATAGGTTGAGTCCTTGGTTTCATGCTTTTTTCACTCAAAGCGCATTGCATGCATTCTCTCACCAAACATTCTACTTGAGTATCCATTCCCGGGCACCAATAACTTGACCGTAATCTTTCCTTGGTTTTTGAGATGCCTAAGTGACACTTATGTGCTAGATCCAACAACTCTTCTCCTAGTTTAACCAGAGGAACTAATCTAGTACCTTGTAACAATAAACTATCATTAGAGGATAACTGATCTTTCACCAGCAAAAAATCTTTGCACTCCACACCCCCTTGTTGTCTATATTTACAGCCAGTACAGAAAAGATTTATCACCTTTTGTAAAGTTTCATCTCTCTTTACTTCCTCACGCCATCTTCTGATATTATCTCCTAAACAACTTCACAAACTCTGTGTAATCATTGGTAGCATCAATATCTTGTTCACCTTTCCCTTTATGCACTAATCTTGACAATGTATCTGCTATCACTTTTTCAACACCTGGAATATACTTAACACTAAAATTATATTATTGTAAACTTACAACCCATTTGGAGATTCTAGCAGAAATAGGGTCAATACCTTTTCTATTGAAGACCTCACACAAAGGTTTATGATCTGTCCTTACTTTAAATGTACTCCCCCACAAAAACGTAATTCACGTTTTTGTTGCCCACTGAAGCACAAGGGCTTCCCTCTCTGTCATGGAGTACTTGCACTCTGCACCTTTCAGACTCCTCGGTATAAACATGATAGTATTTTCGGGGCCACATCCTCCTTGTTGTAACAGTACCCCAAGACCTTTGAGGCTGGCATGAATGGTAATAATTGAGGTTTTTTTTGGACCAAAATTCTTGATTTTGGCAGCCTGTGCCAATTTGCACTTAATTTCATCAAATTCTCTCTCACACTCAGCATTCCATGAAAAACTGACTCATTTCTTGTTATAATACTCTGCCATCCCTAGAAAACGCATTAGTTCTTCTTTAGTAGTGGGAGGAACCATTTTCTGAATGGTATTTATGGGACCTTCTTTAGGAGCTACTCCTTCACCTGTTATTGCCTAAATAATCAATGGTATTGGTGCCAAACTTGCATTTGTCTAATTCTGTGGTAAGATCATGATCACATAACCTGCTCAAAACTTATCTGACTTTTGTACCATGTTTGGTTTTATCTTTTCAATATACAAGTATGTCATTTTATTATACACAGACCCCATCTATTGCTTTCAATATCTTTTCCATAACCCGTTGAAAAACTGGTGCGGCCAATGTTAAGCCAAAAGGGAGTCTGGTACATCTAAAAGTTCAGAACGGTGTTATAAACGTGGTAAGGTCTTTAAACATCTCCTCTGACTTTATTTGATGATAGCTGAAGCAAGATCAATGGTACTAAAGACCTTTTTTTCTACTACCATTGGTAATAATTGAGATGCATTGGTTAATGGATATCTGTCTACTAAAACACATTTGTTTAATTGTCTACGATCAGAGATCCTTTTGATTTTCTGGCAGCAACTACTGGGGTTAGCCATGCATGTGAGCAAGCCTGTCATCAGCTCACAATACCACAGCTATGTTTCATGATCTCAGGTTTGTCGTAGGCTTGTAAAACTCCACAAGACCGGAATCTTGGAGAGCCTTGTGTGTGTTGCAGAGAAGCTTGAATTTTGCTCTTTTTTGGATGGGTGGGGTAAGGGAAGTTTCACTCAGTGCATCTTAAACATTTTTATGTTTCGCCTGAGACAGCACATGTGCTGTATTTGCAAGATCTTTTGTTACTTAAAAATACTAAAAAAGGCGTAGAACCCGTCCATTTCTCAGCACTGGTTGGCTTAATCGTTATTCTCTTTACCTTGCTTCTCATGGGTCAGCACGTGCCTCTTTCACTTTTGGTCTTGTGTGTTTCTCTCTTCAATGGACCATGGTCCAAGTATTGGTTGATGTCTTTAATAATATCCTTTCATTACTTGAGCTTAGATTCCGTTTTTGTTTTGTTTTTTGTTGATGCTTCCTCCATTGTTATTGCGTCCTCGTCCTCGTTGCTTGCTCCCTCTCACCTCCCTTTATTGTTGTTTGACTCTTTCCCCTCCAGTTGTTGTTGCTTGCCTCCCCTCCTGTCATTATTCCTTGCCCCCTCCCCCTTATGCCATAAAAAAACAAGCATTGGCAAAAAAAATCTCTGGCTGGATAGGCCAGACCTATTTGTCTTGTCAATTCTTTTTTTTATTGCCTTTCAGAGTTTTCACTGATAATTACTACTGGAACTGGCTCTTTCTGCAGGATCATCCCTAAACATTTTGCCTTCACTCCTATTTTAACAGAATTTATTTTTGTTGGCCTTCGGACTCTGCCCACTTTACCACTGCAACCAGTGCTAAAGTGCTTGTACTCTTTTCTTAAAACATGGTAGAAATGGATTATACCCAATTGGCATATTCAGTTTACTCATAAGACCCTAGTAAAGTGGTGCTACCTGTGGCCAGGGCCTGTAAATGAAATGCTACTCGTGGACAAGCAGCACTGATTGTGCCACCTACTTGAATAGCATTTTCAATATGTCTCAGGCCTTCCATTGCAGCATGGGTGCAGTTTTAAACTGCTATTTGGACCTGTGAAAATAAACCTTTTGCCAAGCACAAACTTTTCAATGTATTTAAAAGTAGGACATGTGATTTTATGTTTTACATATTCTGGTAGTGAAAATCTCCTAAATTATTTTTTTCACTACTACAAGGCCTACCTCTCCTCTAGGATGACATTGGAGTTACCTTGTTGCATGTAATAAGCTGAAATTTCCAAATGGGAGCAGAAAATCAGTTCATGTTTGGTGTTGTTGGAATGGTAATGAAAAATCCTAAATTATGGTGAAGTCGGATTTTAAATTACATTTTTGAAAATGCCATTTTTATAAAATTAGCATTTTCCTTCCTTAGCCACTTTGTGCCTGCAGCCTGCCTCGGCGTCATATGGCTGAGTGTAGCTGACAGTTCGGCTTTGCATATTCCTCCTAGTCAGCCACACACAATAGAAAGCTTAGGTGTGCCTTGATGGGCCATCACCAGCAGGTTGGGAGGGAGGAGCTGGGCACAAGCCCATTTCCACTTAAATAGGGTGTGTCCGGCTTCCACACAAAGGGCTGCATATTCCTTGTAGTTAGTCCTAAGCCAAGGTAGGGAGTGCAGGGCACCTGTGCACTTCAAAGGCATGCCTGTAGAAGCATCTCCCTACTTCAAAGGCACAACTGGGTTTACATACTAGACCTCAGACACCAACTCTTCAGTACATTTCTGAACCTGTGGATATTCTGCCAGGAAGGAACTGCTGTGCTGCTGAAAGGACTGCCACTCTGCTGGCTGCTGCCCTGCTAGACTACTCCCACGCATGACTGCTTCCTTGCTGGATTGCTGCCCTGCTGACATGCTTCCTCCTGCCTGAGACAGACGGATTGGACCTGCACCTGAACCCAGGACCCCCAGAGGGATTCAAAGGGCCAGTCTTGCTTAGAGCCACAGGAACATAATAGGCTCACAACCACCTGAATCAACACCTAGACCCAGTTGGAGCACGCCTCTGACCCCCAAGTGGTGCATCTCAGGTCCCGGACCCTGTGTGACCTCAGAGAGGCTGAATTTAATTTTTTGGGCTCTCAGCGACAGCAAACGGGCATGTTGGCACCAAAACCTCATCACTCGCACAGTCCGCCAACGTGAAGGTCCGCCAGCTCGCCCTTTGTGTCACACCATAGACTGCTCACGGGGACTACAAACACAAAGCACCAGCATAACTGCTTGCAGTGCCAATAGGATCTTTGCACTACAGCAACGCCCATCCATGATGTCAGGCCTGCTCTTCGCATTACATCAGCAACCGTCCCCGATGCTTCCCTGCTCCTCACGGCCCCTTACACCATGAAAGGGACTCTTTGTGCTGGACTGAAAAGGTAACTTTTCAGTGGGACTAACCTGGACTCTGTATACAGCCCATGCTCCAACATGGTTGGCCTGCACTTGTGACTTTCTCACAGTCTGACCCGATAGCCAGGAGTGGCACTTTTGGCTTTTTGGCACTAATTCACTGAAATCTTTAAAACTGCAGAGCTTTGGATCTACTGATTGGATTTTTGTCATTTTTGGTCTTGTTTTATTTATTATAAATAACTCTATTTTCTAACCTGGTGTGGGATCCTTTATGTGTGGTGTTTTCACTTATTTTGTGTTTGAAGTGTTGCACAAATACTTCACACTTTGCCAGAGGCATTTCAAAACTTGAGGTGCATCCCCTGTACAGTACATGGATGGGCCCCTCTTCGGACACACTCAGGAGATCTCTGTCAAGGGTAATGTGCTGAGGAAGCCTCCTGGAGCTCGGGCCCCTGCCCCGCAGGGGTTGCGGGGTACTTTGTTACACCACTGCACACTGCCTTTAAGTTAAGCCTGACTGCTCTCTGCCAAGCTATCAAAGGGTTGGGAACAGGTTAATTTAGAGGTGGCTTCTGCCTCACCCCGACAAGGATTATGGTTGCTGTTTGAACAGGGCTCCTACCACAGTCAACCAACAACCCAATTTCTTACAATTTCTATTGGTTACTGAGGAAAATAAATTGAGGTGCACACCATGAAATGTAACTCCTTCACATGAGACTTTTCAATATGGGTGTAGAATTGGTGAAAAAGCTTACTTGAGAGTGACAAGGCATGTTTTGCTCCATAACAGTGCCTACTGCTCATGCGCCCCACAAGTTCTACAGATGCTCTTCCCATCAATTTTTGCTGCTTTCTCTGCTCAAGAGTGCTAAATTCCTGTAACAGCCGTCCACTTGTGCTGTCCGCGAATGCTGGATACTCAGTGCCCACTTTGACTTTTCACTTTACCAACAACTACTAGCTGATAGTGCTGCCTATTACTGGTAGATGTCAATTGCTCATTGACTGCTTATACTTTCCACAAGTGCTAGATACACGCTGCCCACCAGTGCTGGCTTCTCACTCTGCCTACCAGTGCTAGATACTCACTTCCATCCCTGCCTGGCTGCTCACTCTGCCCACCAGTTCTAGAAGCTCACTCCACCCAGTGCTGCCTGCTTGCTCTGCTCATGAGTACTAGGTATCCAATGGCCATCGGCACCTCGTGCTGCCTACAAGCGCTAAATAGTGCAAGACAGAGGGTTGGAACTGCACACTCTGACCACTGGTGGCTTCCTGTGCTGCCCACCAGTACCCCATTCGTGCAGTTCCCACCCATGGCAGAAGCTCAGGCTGCCCACCCCTGGGCAAAACATTAGTTCTGTTGAAAAGGATGAACTGCAACGGCAGCTCCTCCCCTTCATCGCCCACTGCCAGCAGCAGCAGCTGTAAAACTTGAAAAATAAAATGATAATAAAGCATGTTTATTATTGTTTTATTTTCTCCATAGCGTTGAATCTAGAGGGTGAGGCTATGCAGATGACAGGCACGAGTGGAAGTGGTAGGTGCACTGTTGTAAGTGTGCATGTGGGTTTGGCTAGCCGTCTCAGGACGGCCAAACTGACATACGCATTGAGCTGTCTCCAATCTGAGCTGCATTGCCTGGTTGGAGACAGTAGGCACAGGCTTCCAGGTTGTCTGGGAGTGCAAATCAAGGGTACTCAGGCCAATCCTGATGCTGCTTTCATGCTGCCCCCAGTATGAGAGCAGTGTTAAGATTGGCAGCAGGGCAGTCTGGGAGCCTGTGCCTGCAGTGGAACCAGAAGAGTGGCAATGCAGTGTTTTCTTTGCTCCCCCCACCACAACCCTGCCCTTTTGCACTGACACAAACTGCGACTGATGAACTGATCATTGGATTCCATGGTTATTGGCACCTTCCCCTCTCTGCTGAGATTGTAATGTACTCATGGAGACATCTTTCATCTACTTAATGACTTGCACACATCTTAAGCTGAAACGCTATAGGATTTATAGTAAAATGAAATACATCATTACAGTTTACAAATGAGATACGAGGTTGAGTCTCATTTGGTGGCCCTTGTCTTCCTGCATCACCCTTGAGTACGGAGGGTGGGCGGTGAGGGATCATAGCATACATGCACCCGAGAGTGACTCTGAACACTATCTAATCTGTCTTCATTTAAGAGGATTGAGCCTCGGGTGCAGGTCTGGTATGCAGCCTGTCTTCTGGAATGTTTGGCAGGTGCATGGCAGGTACACTTTTACAAAAAGGAGAATAGAACTGTACATCCGATGGCACAGGGAGCGGCACTTTAGGGGGCATATTTATATTTTTTGATGCAAAACTGCACTAACGCACTTTGCATCAAAAAGTTTAGCACCAGCATGCGCCATTCCCGAGCGCCAGCCGGGTGCCATATTTATGGAATGGTGCAAGCCAGTGCAAAGGGTAGGCTAGCATAAAAAAAATTATGTTAGACGGGTGGGGTGGTGGTATGAGAGAAGGGGGTTTTACACCAAAAAATTATGTTAGGCTGGTTAGAGGCAAAAAGAATGCCTCTAACCAGCCTAGCGTCATTTTCTGATGCAAAACCATCCATACCACATGACTCTTGTCTTAGAAAAGACAGGAGTCATGCCCACCACCCCAATGGCCAACACGGGGGACCAGTGTCCCCTGGGCATGACCACTGCACCCTGTGCCATGCAGGGGACCTCAAGTCGGGCCCACAATGGCACTTTATTAAAAAAAAAAAAAAAAATTACCTATACTTACATGGGATGGGGTCCTCCATCCTCCAGTGTCCCTCTAGTGTGGGTGGGGGTGGTCCTGGGGCTTGAGGAGGGCAGGGCACCTGTGAACTCATTCCATGGTATTTAACCATGGAAATGGATCCACAGGTCCTCTAACGCCTGGTCTGACCCAGGCATTAAGTAATAGTGCAAAGTAAGCTTTGCACCATTACTGAGCCCCTCCTCCCACCCATGCGTCATTTTAGCACGGGGATAAATATGGGGCTATGGGATTATGACCATTGTTTAAATGGGAACGCCTACCTTGCATCTCATTGACGCAAGGTAGGTTCACGCATCTTAAAAATGGTGCAAACTCTAATATTTTTAATAAATGTAAATATGTAGTTAGTTTTGCGCCAAATTTGCGTAAAAAATATGTAAATTTGGCACAAATTGCGCAAATTCTGTGCAAATTGAGTATAAATATGCCCTTAAGTGCTTTGGTAATCTGAATCTGGCGGGATAGCCTGAATCATAGCATGAGAAATGAAGCCAGGCCTGGAATTGGATGGCTGAGGTCTGCCTGAAACCTTTTCTCTGTATCTGCAGCACCGTCTCGTTGTCCAGAGACATCATTTAGCACACTTAGCACTGTGGTGTGTGCACAGCACCATCATCGCTGACGTTTGCACTTTTCAAGCAAAACAAAAAAACATAGTCGTATCTCTGCACCTATTGAGCAGTGACTCGAACCTTTATTTCTAGTGTGTGCTGTCATATCAGGGGCTGCTGAACATTAGGAATGCGCCAGGTCTGGGTTGAAGCGCATTGGCGGCAGGGTCGGAATGGCCTGTGGGGCACTCAGGCAGTGCCCGAAGGGCTGGTCAGACGGGGCAGCTTTTGGGATGGTTTTTAGTCTTTTGAGGACCTGTTTTGTGATCTGCTTGGCCGGTTTTTGCTGTTGATTTCCCTGATATTATCACAAGCATTGCTTGCAGCAAGCACAAATTACCCGGCAATGGCTACTTATAGACGCACAACATTTGCTCTCTGGATTCTACGGAGATGCAGAACACGGATTCACTTCAAGCAGGCAGACAAAAGAAATGGCTTCTGAGGGCTGGGCCGCTTGTTGTCAACACCGGTCTTGGAGCACTGGCTCTTCCGGATAAAACACTGACTCTTCCTGATGTGGCTCTTCCAGATGGAGCACTGGCTATTCCAGATGTGGCTCTTCCTAATGGAGCACTGGCTCTTCCTGATGTGGCTCTTCCAGATGGGGCACTGGCTATTCCAGATGTGGCTCTTCCTGATGGAGCACTGGCTCTTCCGGATAAAACACTGACTCGTCCTGATGTGGCTCTTCCTGGTGGAGCACTGGCTCTTCCAGATGGAAAACTGGCTCTTTCTCAGCTCCTCTTTCAGATCGGCCCAGGGTGTCTGAACACAAATACAATGTCTCACAGTACACCATAAATTCACTACAATAATATCTAAGCATACTTCATATATGACAGACAAAATGCCTACCTTCCGAGCGTCTCTGTGAAAAGCACTTACCTGCTTGTTAGCTTCTGTGTACTTACTTTAGAGCTGTTTTAATCTGTTGTTCGAACTCCATTGATAACATTCCTAAGGTCGCAATGCTGGGTGGGATTGGCCACTTCTTTTAATGTGCATTTTTCAGTGGGCAGATATTGGGATTTGATGTTTACACCTACTGTTGTTCAGGTATGTTCTGTTGAATTTAATGTAGAGGAAATGTATGGCCAAATGTCGCAGAGAGGCCACGAAGTGAATGTGTATAGCCTATCACCTCTTGACAAACTAGGGCAGGTCGGCGGAAGAGCAGTGTGCATGTGTTATTTTGCGGCCTGTCTGCCCTTGCCCTGTGTTTGCCTGATGATTTGTTGTTGCATGTCCAAAGTTGCTAGAGCAATATCCAGAGGGGGATGCAGCCAGCAGTAATATGTCACTCAATTCATATGGATTGTGAAACATCCAAACATCACACAAAGAATAAGTACAGCAAATGAGCCTTGCAGGAGAGTGTACAGCGTAGTATAAAGCTGGTGGCGCATTTTGGAGCACACTATCACAAATGTATTACTAAAGCATGGTGTGGTAGCATACCGTCATTCACAGGTAGCAAATGAAATGATCGCTAAATTGCAACTGACGTATAGTTTTACTGACAACATTAATAATACCACATATCACACAAAAGATGTGTGAAAATTATCACCACGTAAAGTGTCTTGATTTGTTTTGACCCCAATAAAATATTTGTTTCTGTCACACGTGAGAATTATAAAAGTGCATAAGTTCCACTTTCCTGAACGCTATTTCTATTTTCAAACATTCTTACAGTTCAAATGTTGTGTTAGAAATAAAATTACCATTCCTCAGCCTTTCGTTTCACATTCAGAAAGATTGTCACTTAATTCACACCACAGTATACTCTCACTGTGCAGTCAGAGAAAGAAAGGTAACGCCAATCTTCATGTTAAAAGAAGAACACCAATCTCCCCAAAGAATAAGCAGCAATTTATCAAAAGACAGGGCCAGACAATTGACCTCTATGACACAATAAAATGTAAAGGCATCTGTACTGCTCATTTACCTTCTGAATTCCACCATGGCTATTTTGGGGGTACTGCACCACCCCCCAAAACCTCTACTTCCAGTGCCCATGGGCATTTCTTAGTTGGATGCCCAATTCCAACCACCCACCAAACCATCCAGCGTGATCACACTATGTTTTTGCTGTGTCAACTTACTATGCTGTCCGCACAAAAATGATATGATGCTTGGCCCTTTCACTGCCATCATCCTCAATGAAGAGTTGCTGACTTCTGTTGCTTAAGGTGGGTCAGAGGGGTAATGAACTTGTTGCATAGAGCTGCGTCCAATCTGCGGCTCACAGTTTTGACTACCGTCGTAGCTTGCACAACTTTGGGGGCCCATGAACTGGAGAACAGTCACACATTACCGTGTTAAGTCTTTGTGGCAAAGATTACCTACCACCAGATTCATATGTTTTGCTTGAGAGCAAGTGTGGTTTTTCATTGTGCTGCTTTAAAAATCAAGCATTGGAAGCCCCAATAGGCCTCGCCTATCCGAGACCTATTGTCTTTTTTTCATGTTTCTTATCCATGTTGTACAGCAGCGTAGCTGCTCTGCTGCATGGTTGAAAGTAAATTTAAAAAGTGCTATGACGCTGTCAACATTGGCCACGTCATATTCCTTTTTTTTCTTTCAACTACAACACACGGCAGCTGCGCTACTGTACAACATGAATGAAAATTTTTTGAAAAAGCCAAATAATTGAACTAATTGGAGTTTTAGCCTTGTTGTACAGCAGCAGAGCAATTATGCAGCATAGTTGAAAATACATTTTAAAAACGGCTGTGCAACATGGCCAAGAAAAAAAGTTAACAAAGCCAATAATTCTCACATAGGCAAGAACTATTGGCTTTGCCAATGTTTGTTCTTTCACTCCTGTCAGGGTATACATCCCTTACAAGGCTACGTAAACCAGAAAATCAGCATTAGATATATGCACTAAATGTGGTTGGCTTCTGATGCTGTTACCTGAGAATGTGTGGCAGATAGGCCACTGGAAAGTGCTGTCCAATGGCAGAGACAGCTGACAATCTGTCATCGGATACCTATTGCCCTATAATGTGTGCAAACAGAGAAAGCACACATTATTACATTGAATGCACTGCACCCAGGCCAGCCGCTAACTCGCGCTGCTGCAGGATATCGCATCAAGTAAAAAATAGAGCGGCTGTTTTAAAGCCACTGCGTGTTTCACTGTGCAGGTGGCAACCCACCTGCACTTTTAAAGAGAATTAGACCTCCCCTTGCAGGGGAGTGCAATGAGTGACTGCACCAGCCTGCAAGGGGATGTCTGGGGGATCTCTAGGACCCCTTTCCCCCTCCAGATTGGCTGCCATCAGGGGGCACAAAGACAGTGTGCCACCTTTTAGGTTGCGCCCTGTGAAGGCGCCTCCTGACAGCTTCTTTGCCTCTGTGCCCGTGTCTATAATATGGCGTAGGTGCAGAAGCAAAGTGATTCCCTCATTTGCCTGGGGCCACGCCCCCATGCAAATGAGGGAACACCCTTGGGTGATAGCGATGTTGCTGTATGTGTGCCAGCACTATCGGTATTACTGAAGGGGCAGCACAAGCATCTGTGGCCCTTTCCAAGATAATAGAGTGCCACAGGGGTGCGCTAAGCAGGCACACACTCCCATTGTGCCCCTGAGGCACATTTATAATACAGCCCCTGGTGGTTTCTCCACCTTCAAATGGTGATTCAGATAAACTGACTTCTTACAACAGTTCAATCTTTTCATCAATTTCTAAATTACCCCATATATTGTAAGTAAAAGTCCCGGTTCTGGGGCCACAGGGCAGACAAGGGCTACTCTGCCACAAGCATTGTGGTTGGGGTGGATTGCTTCTGGTGTTCTGGGGCCTATTCTACTGTGGCTCTGCAAACGGGCGAAGTAAACCCATTAAGCACTTGACACTCTGGCGGTCATTTAGAAATCGGTGGACAGAAAATCCCATCTGCCAAAGTCCAAATGGGCAGATTGACGCCAGTCAGTCTGCCTTCCTGCGAGCCCCATTGAGAGTTCCCCACTGGGTCAGCTGGCCCAACAGTAAAAGCCCTACAGCATTGTCTCCGGCTCATAATAGAGCTGACGGCAATGTGTAGTACATAGGGTGCACCAGCAGACAGTGAACATCGTGACAGAGCTGGCCGGGGGGGTCCTGCACTGCCCATGCCATGTGCATGGGCCCCCCTGGGGCCCCCTGCACCTTGTCTCCATCATCCTTTACATGGTGGGGCTACTGCCATGTAATCGCCAGTGGAGAAAGGACTCGTAATTCCTAGGGCAGCGCTGCTTGCAGTGCTGCCCTGGTGGATTAGAACCGCCTGCACCGCCAGCACCATCAGCACCTCAAGCCCCTCCTGTGGAGGAAAACTGGTGGTCCAACCGTGGCGGTAGCGCCACGGTCGTAATGTGACTGTCTGACCGCCACATTGGCAGCGGTCTGACCGCCACCACAGCAGCCAAGGGCTTATCAGTGTTGTATGGGGACAGAGACTCAGAACTCAGTCAAACAACAGACACTATCATTCACCAACCCAATGTGTATCCTAGTAAAAAAAAAGGCATTTCAAAGTCCAAGCAAAACAAAATTCTAAACAATTTAATAATGTGATCTTTATGGGAAGTGTTTCCATATTGTGTGTGATGACCAAGGAGTTAAGATTGTTGTGTTATGGAGCGCAGGGCGTAGCAGTGTGGTGGATGATGAAGCATGAGAAACAGATATGCACTTTTATGGTTTTCAGTGCACTGGTAGTTTTGAAGAGCTGTTTAGGAGCCTTTACAGCACTTTTTATGATATAGTGTACTTGGCTGGTTTCTGCACTAGTACTCCAAAATAAACATGTACTCTAAAAAATAAACAGCGAGTACCATGTGTAATAAGAGCCCATAGTGCCAACTCGGAGCTCAGGTCTGACTTTTATAAACCACTCACTCGGCCTTCATCTTTGTGGTTTATGATTTCACCAGCACCTTCGATTGCTAAAAAGGGCCATATTATATGGTTTCCCAGATGTGGTACTCGTGCTTCCTTTCGAGAAATATATATATATGTATCCCACCCCTAACAGGGCCACGAAGCATGACATTAGGCATCAGATTCCTACGTGCCTATTCGCAGAATACAGTTGAAACAGTGTTGAATAACATGTTCTACAGGCGAACTGTTATGTGAAGTGCGTGAGGTTTAAGAGGTTGTTTCAAACTCTGTGCACTCTCCGGGGAGGTTATTCATTAATTAATGCAGTAATAAAGTGTGCACGGGCCATTGCTGCCTCACATTGTGTGATCTACTCTAGGTGGGAAGGAGCTGAGCTAATAATGGGCGAAGCAGATCCTAATGAGGCTTTGGGGGGCAGCCAACGGGGGGATGTCTCCCCCCGGAATTTTTGGGGCAATGGAGCAGTCCATGACTGCTCGGGCTATATTTGGGCTTCTTTTTGGGCTTCCATGTCGCCGTCTATATAAACGTCCATCTTATGATTTTTGTCACCATTTTGGTTTTAGGTGACACGGTGGCTGGCATCCTCCGTAGAAGCAAAAATGTAATCCCTCCCTCCCATAGAATTTTCAGGAATATACAAAAGGAGGTTTTTCTGCAGCATTAGTGGGATTCGTAATACAGAAGGGATCTTTTCTTGAGGACAGGTGTGTTTTTTGTTACAAGATAAGCTATTATGTTGAATTGTTGTCGCTTGGAGGCTGGTGCTATGGCGGGGGGCAGGGACAGTTGGCACGGTTTGCGCAGTTTTAGGCTTGAAAGCGGCAGCCCAGGTGGGAAACGAGAGGGGAGACTGGACTTCGCAGGGGCGAGCCACGTTGTTAAAATGTTCGACAGGAAGTTAGAGTTGTTATAGTTGCAGAGTGATAGCATCTTGAAAGGGGTTTTGAATATAGCTATTGCAACGAGAAAAACAAGAGGACAGGATTGCAATACTGTTGTTGGGAGGGGGGAGGGTAGGGTAGGGGCGGGGGGAGTGGCATAGATGAAGCGCATGTATAGTGAGGCAGTTAGTTTTGTAAGGCAAAGGCCAGGTTATAATGTTAAGGGCACCTGTCTTCAATAATGCGGCCTTTTCCACACAGTTCGGTGTCAGTCTTGGTTATGCCCCCATTTTCCCCAACACATCTTGGGCCTGACGTATTCACCTAAAAACTCCGCCCAGTCAATTTACAGGAGAGTACTTGTGGCGAGCAGATCTAGTGCTCATTGTATGTCAAGAAGCGACCATTGGTTGGAGAGTAGGCCAAGAGGCGCTGAGAGAAGCGCCTGGGAGTAAGAGAACACACATCCGAGCCGTTCGATCTGCCTCAGCAAACCAAAACAGCCATGCATGTTACCCAGAACCGAAACATGGCGTAGAGCAAATACCCACCTGCACACATTCCCTCTTAGTCTACTGTGTTCATTTTATTTTATGTTGTATGTCAAGGCGGTAATGTGTCACCACACGCTACTACTAGCTCCTGTCCACTCCAGCCCGTCCCCGCGTCTTTCCCCAGCCAGCTAGCGGGGATCTGTGGTTCCGACTACGAGAAGGAGGGGTTTCGGTGCAGCTCACATTTGAAGAGCTGCATTGCAGTGAGAGGAGACTAATTGGAATTCAGCAAAGGAAAGGCCCGTGGTGCGAAGGGCTGGCACGCGGGGGGGACGAGGCAGTGTGGGGTGGGTGGGAGCTCAGCGAGTCGAGTGGGACTGAGACGTCGGGGTAGGGGGCTCCTGCACAGGAGGAGGTGTGCCGCCACAATGGAGGGAAGGGGCTGGCAGACTCGAACACGGTGTTGGGGGAGCACACTGGATGGCGTGGAAGGTGTCAGTATCTTTGGATACTGCGCACAGGGAGCCATGTCGGGCTGTGATGTCCCCGCTCTGCGAGAGCTTGTAAGGTCGGTGAGCGCCGGAGCACAGACAATGAAGACCCGGCGAGCGAGCGGGACTCTGCCGGGAACGAGGGAGGGGTGAAAGGGGACTCCATGGAGCACGCACCCGGTAAAGGAACAAAGAACATAAAAACAATGAGCAATTAAAGACAGAATAATAGAGACACAGCAAGAAAAATACACGAATCAAAAGAGTACAAAGCTCCCCTGAAAGAACTCACAGAAAAAGGAACAGATAAAATCACAGCAGAACCAGTATGTGTAAGAACAGCAAAGGAAACATACTATTTCAAAAGCAGACACATACAGAGTTCACGAATGACTGCACTTCAAAGCGAGACACGCGACAAACGAACCGAGAAAATAAACGCGAGAAAAAATGCACACTAGTGGAAAACAGCCACAGCGAAGGAACACAGTACTGAAAAGAGAAACAAATACGGGGTGATGGGGGGTGGACGGGGGGAGGGGGCAAATGCAGAGCAAGATAGCACACGCTGAGGCAATAAACCTACACCAAAAAATATGAAAAGTACGCATAGCATAAACAAGCATACTGTAAATTAACAACTGAACACATAAACACAGCAAGGGAAACAGCAAAGAGAAGATGGAAATACACAGCAAATATCCACAAACAGAGGCAAGACAAACCCATCGACGAAAAGGCAAACTCAGAGACGAAGACTGAACAGAGACCAAATGAACAAATATACAACATTTGTGTATATATTGTATATATTGTGTAAATATTGTGTATTACACAAAATACGAAGCAAACACTGCAGATAGTAAAGAAAATAAATATAATGGAAAATAATAAATATACATCAGTAGAAGGAAAGAGCGCAGAGACAAGCACACAGAGCAATGGGTTAATACTTCGAAAATGAACAGTATAGTAAATTGAGAAACATATCAAGATATAATTCAGCACAGCAAATACTCAGGAACACATAGACCGAAAAAGAACATGTATACAGCAAGGGAACAAATGCTTTAAAATGCTGAAGTGCACAGCAAATAAATACGCATGTTGCAAAGGAAGAATCACACAGCACTGGTACAAACGTAGAGCCATCGGTCAAGCAGAGGGCAAAGGGACCTTTACACATCAAATCAACTAGGTGAAAGCATAGGAATACGCTATGAGGAGTGGAATGACTATGCAGGAAAGCAACACATTAACACAAATCAGAAAAACACGGAAAATAAATAAATACGCAGTAGAGGGACAAGTACACCTCAAAAGAACAAAAAGGCAACTGAGAGGAGTAAAATACAACTAAGACATGTTGTACGTGAATTACTCGGCTGCCATATGCCCTGGAGAATACCTTCTTAAAATACTTCCACGCAACGGGCACGCAAGATGTAGCAAGATCATCAAAGTAAGGGATGGTTTTTTGGGCGATGTATGTCATTTTATATATTTACAGGTCCAGTTCTCCATACATTGATTTATGTTTTCTTCTACCCACGGCATCAAGAGAGCCAACCTTTTGGCAAAACTACCTGCGTGTTAGAGATCTGTGCTCCACCCTAACTCCGTCTGTGTGCAGCGCCATATTAGAGGATACATCCGCTCACACTTGTATCCTTTTCTACACAGTCTTTACTACATCGAGCACATGGCACATATACACTGGTTTTTAATGTACGTTTTCATGTACGACAAGCCAGTGCTCTGTGCAGGGGGCCTGCATACATAATGTATACGTACAGTCAGAATGCATATAGCCCTGATAACCCCAGTGTGATGTACGGCATCACAATACATATGTATACAGGGTGTATGTCATGAAAGAAAAATGTTTTTCACATTAAAAAAAATGTATAGTTTCTTCTGTGAAGGTATATATATATATATTTATATATATATATATATATATCACCGTATAAATATAATAAATCAAGCATGTCAGTGAGAGCTCCAAGTTACAATTTTATTTCCGTGTGTATAATTTCTCACTGAGAACGTTAAAGGGTATCTCCATGCCTCTGCTTATGTTGCGTCATGGTTGGGAGCAGCGTGGCATAACAAATGGTTCCCACCTTCGAGAACAATTCAGATCGCCTAGCAACAGCATAATGTTACTGTTGAAATTTGAAAACACTCAGATACAGAGAGCCTTAGAATGTGGGGAAAAACAGAACATGACCTAATTCTTAAACGCAGCTACATACTGCTCAATTGCTGCAAAGTTAGTGTTCTTTCCAAATTATGGTATTCCCCTTTTTTATTCGTAATAAACATTTTCCCCTTTCTTAAAAAAGAAAACACTTCCATTCAATATATAGCATATTAGATAGTGAAACATACAACATAGTGTCATTTTGGTCACTGATTTGTGGTGTGAAGAATACCATGATTGCTTAGAATTTCTGTGAAATGCTGAATGTGGCCAGGTTGTAGAGGAGAAAGAACCATGAAGGATTCTCCTACTCTAATGAAGGGGACTGGTATTGGCGTGGCACTGTCTTTCAGGGTGGGCAGAGAGGGTCTGGGGGGCTTATTCCGTCTTGGCTATAAATCTCTCAACTGATTGGTATGGGTGGTCACTTTTGGGGTTTGGCAGGATCTCGTATACCTCATGATAAAAGATTAATAGTCATCTGAGATTCTCCTGATTTGACCTTGGGTCTGAGAGTGTATTCGAGTGTCAGTGTCAAGGTTTGGCTGTGTATCTGTGAATTCGCATCCATAGAGTGGGATTCGAGTAAGGTTCACCTGAGAAGGGGATCTAAATTACGTTTTCTCCGTCTGATGGTTGTGTTTGACATTTGGATGTGAGTCTCTCCACTGACAATCTGAGGTCATTGGATATGTAAAGGTTTCCTGGTATGTTGTTATATTTGGACCTAAAGATGTCTATCTCTTCCATTTGTCAGGTATGGAATACTTGTGAAACTAATTTTGGTGTCTGTGTGTAGGATTTGGTTTTGATTCTCTCCCTTGAAGTTTAATGGTGGGATGAATCAGGAGTATCCCCTGTTCTAGTCATTGTTTTGGATTCCGGCTAGGGTCCTCTCTCTTGATGAAGCAGATGAGGACAGATATGGTGGGTTTGCATGGGGTTCTCTTTTTGTTGCTGTCATGTTTGAGTTCCAGTTACGGTCCTCTCTCTCCATGAAGTAGATGAGGACTAATATGGGCGTGAAGGGTGCTGGGGCTCTCTTATTCTATTCACTGTGTTTTGGGGGATAACTATGGTCCTCTCTCTTAATGAAGCAGAAAGATATGGGGAGGTGCATGTGGTTCCCTTGTTCTAGACGTTTTGTTCTAGGTTCCGGCCATGGCTCTCTATCTTCTCAAATGTAGGAGGGCCAGTATGAAGATGAGGGGTGCAGGATACTCTCTTGTTCTAGTTATTGTGTTTTGGAATGCAGCTACGGCCCTCTCTCTTGAAAAACACGGATCACAACTAGAATCAAGCAGGGAGTCATTCAGTTGGGCTTGCATTTGACTCATCCTGCCCAGCATATGATGACCACAGCCCCAAGCTCTTCCTACCTGACTGGAGATGAGGTCCTCGCACACAGAAAGGGCCATCTGAATGGCATTGGGTTTGTGAGTAACCGAGGTGGCGTTCAGTCGAATTTTGTAGATCCCATGTCTCTTGTTCGCTTGATTCACAGCTTCTCTAAAAATCTGCTCATGTTTTTTCGTGCTCAGTACGGCCCCAATGTTCACAATTTTGGGATCACAACCAGCCCGGGCAAAGGAGAAAGAAAAAAGCACAGCTAGAAGGAAGAGACGCATCCTGTCCATGGGCTCCTTAGAGCCAGTGTGAGACAGGACCTCCTCTGAGGGTCTCACTCAGTCAGAAAGAGCCAGTTCCTCTTCTGAAGGTCTCATGAAGAATCAGACAGATGCAGGTTTTCTTCCGAGGGCCTCACTATGAGCGGTAAGCGTGAGCTCTGGTCCTTCTATGAAAGTCTTGTCCAAAATGAGACAGTTCCTGCTTTGGCAGTCTCACCGTAGTGTGATGCAGATCTGGCTTTGAGGGTCACACTTAGAATCAGGGCTATCCCCGCTTCAGCTCAAATGGTTCCACTCTGTCAAGTGAGCCCGACTCCTGCTCTGAGGGTCTTATTCGCATTTCGGGGAGCCTGTGTTCTCGTCTGTAGGTCTCAGTTCCGATGGAGGCCAGGCTGGAGGACCTTTTGGGGGTGAAAGACTGGAGGTCTCGGGGGTGCGCCCCTGAACCAGACCTCAACCTCTCACGGTACGTGCTGTCCCCTGCCGCCCCTGTGGACTCCTGCTGACCACCAGGCCCTCTGTTGCCCGTCAATGGACCTGCTGCCTCAGGGGTTCCTGGCTCCGATCTTCAGAAGATGGCTCCTCGTTGCTGCTCCTTATTCTGCATTCATCTGCCTCTTTCACTGACATCAGAAGACGATACCAATGACGGATTGTGCGGTGCACATACTAATGAGGGCTGGGTCTAGGTGCCGTCTCCGTGTATGGAGCCCGCAGAAAGGTTTGTCCTGAAAGGGTTTCAACGTCCAAGGTTGGCCATACAGAATACACTGTTTACCATATGTGCTGTTCACCTATAAGATCACTTGGCCCTCTGGAGTCAGGGTAGTACTGCTGCTATCCACCGTGCCCTTATGGATTTTGTTGTATTTGGACACAGACCCGCGGCACCTGTGGTTGGTTCCCTGCGTATTGTAGATGGCGCTTTTCCATACAATTCCTTTGCGCTAGCGGGTTGCACAGCCCTATAGATGGGCACTTCTCCTTAAGGCTGCGGTCCCTCTATCAGGAGCCTGTAGCGCGGCAGGTGCGAGTGGAAGCTGCGGGTGGAGGCGCTCCCTATATCACCTCAGGGTCCGCAGCTGCCTATAGTGAAGGTCCCTCTGTAAGGATACAGAGCGGGCTCCACTCCTGTCCAGAGCGCTGTCCTCCTTGAGACTCTGCGTCGGGCTGACTCCGGCGCTGTCCTCGGTGCTGATCTCAGGTGCTGGACAGGGAGCTCGGCTGCTGCGTTGCTTGGATCCTCGCTCGCAGCTGGACCCCTCTAACTCGTGAGCCTCTCGGCTTTCAGGCACAAAAAAGGGCAGGTTCCTCCAGTGCTGGAGAGCTGCTCTGCCTTTAGGGGTTTCAGGCACCGAGATTAGGTTCCGCCAGTGCTGGAGAGCCGCTCTGCCTTTGAGGGGTTTCAGGCACTGGCATTTGCAGACAGTACAGAAGCAGGGAACTGGTAGATAGTCTGCTTTATCGTTTGGGTTTTCAGAAAGAGGTAAAGCAGGCAGTGAACGGTTGATAGCTCACCGAAGCGAAAGGTGGCGTGGCGCTACGCTGGAATGATGCACTGCCGTCTTTTGGGGATTTAGAGCCCTAGACAGAGCACGATCGAATGCTTCTCTGCATCGTCTCACCAGCAGCCTCAGCCTGCAGCCTCCTTCCTGTGTAACCCCCACCCTTTCTACCGACGAACACTTTCCCCACCCCCCGCTGCATGCCATCAGACTCCCCGGGCACCATTCAGCCGGGGCTTCCGGACAGACAGGTGTGAGACCTTATTGCTTTTCTATGCGTTTCACGAAGAGCCTTTGTCCAGCTCTAACCTCAGACGTCCCTACATTTTGGATGTTGGGGGGTGGGGGGGAGGGGGCTGCATGGCTGGATGAGAGCCTGGATGCGACATCTCAGCTGCTTTTCACAAACGGACCCTTGTTCCCAGGGCTGATGGAGTCAGCTTCAGCGTAGGACTAATAGCTCCTCTCACTCGTCTCACCTGCATTCTTCGGTGGAGCGTGAGCTGGAATGGTGCCATGAAAGCGCCAAGAAGCATGCTGTGAACCCAGCAGAGGGATACCCGATGCTGGAACCCCTAGGGGCATTATTGCTCAAGACACTTCGCTCAACGTGCCCGCTGTCCATAAACAGCACAACGTAAAGCGAGTCACAGTTCCACAGAGCACATTCAGTGTGACCATGCGATGGTACCCCGTCCCCAGGCTTCTCGCTCGCGCACAGGGAATTAATGGACATATTTACAGACAGACACCAAGGCCGTCCAAGTACTTGAATTACATAAAACAAATCACAACTGTTCAGGGCAACCACTCATCACCACAGGCTTCCTTCTCGTCTATTTTTTCGCGCTGTCAGCGCTGCCCCTCATCCCCCTGGACGCGCAAACCAACCATAATAATTCAGCCATTTACTTGCCACATAAGTCTTTGAGTTAGTCTGGCCTAGAGGTTCTCTCCTTCATAATTATAGTGTATTTCCCGGACTATAACTCAGTCGTGTTCTCCTGCGTGAGTCTCTTATTAAAGATCTCTTCACCGAACTGTTTCAAAGGCAAATGCATTCTTACCAGTCGTACCAAAACCTCACCTAACCTGCCTGACTGACTGTCTGACTGGCACAGCCTCAGCTACGCAAAGCAAAGCAACCACACAAGAGTTGGCAGGCACTCCTGACAATCACAAAACACGTCACACCACCCTGGGCAACTATCTGACATCAGCAGTCCCGAAAACAGAGGGCATTTTCTAGTTGACGGTAACATAATTTCTTTCCTAACCCCAGATCTAGCAATCAGATTTCATTTGATTGGCATAAAACAACTAATAAAATAACTATATGACAACATTGGATGATTACCTCTTGTGTGAGCTCGCTGACAATGAAAACGTAAAATAGAATTATTCGCAGTCAAACATGGCTACACTTTATAAAATCTAAACGAAATTATTAACCACGAGTCTATGGATAACTGGGTTCAGTTGCATCCCGCAATATCATTCCCTGCACATCCAAGAGGGGATGTTAACCCCTAAACCAACCACTAAAGCTCTGGCATTACACATGAGAGTCTTCTGTAAATCTAAGACAACTATTAATCGCAAGTATATAGGTATTTGAGTTCGCTTGCTCCCCACAATATCATCCCCAGCCCAGCCAGAAACAAGTTAACCCGGTAGCAGGTGCTAGCACTTTGGCAAAGGTGAGATTTCAAGTTTTTGGCTACAAGCTGCATGAAAGTTATCACCCTACCTACTGTGATATTCGAGACCCCACTAAAACAATAGGTGATGGCCACATGCACTGGTCAAATGTCTTGACCATGGTGCGAAAAAGGCAGATTTTATGATGGTACGATTTCGGGCAGAGACAATTATGTGCTGCACTCTTTCTTTTACCTTTCCGCGTAAGTGGTACATTTGCTTGCCATAATATTTAAAACGCCGGGCTCACTCGAAGGTGAACTTGGTCTCACGAACAATAAGGCTTTGAGCCGGCACCAGAGGGATGGAGAGAAGTGCATGCTAAGTACAGTCCTTTGCAAAAGATGTCTTACGCTGGAAAGGTGCACTTTTCACATCGCAAAACGATTTCGGCTGCTATGCAGTACTTTGTGTCAAGGAGGCATTCCTAGGGGTGAGTCAAGGTAAACAAACCATAGGTTTTGAAGGAAGACCCAATCTTCGAAGATATCTAATTCGGTCTATGCATCAAAAACTATCACAAACTGGAAGCAGGCACAAGCAAGAGGGAATTCATTGATTTCCCTAGAAACCAATGCAATGCCTACATGCTCCAGTGCACAGCATTCATCCGATGCAGCTGATTCTTCTGTTTGTTGACACATAGGAAATCTGAATGTATGTCGCAACAACGCATGCTGGAACCACGCATGCCTAAACAAAGCGGTCGGAACAACAACCGCGTTGTTACCACTAATGCCTTTACCACGAATGCCTTAACAATGATTTTTCGTTGTAAAGGCATTCCTGATAAAGGCATTAGTGAACGTCATACGTGGTTCCAGCATGCAACCCCCCCTGGCCACCCACCCCTAAAAATTACCACGACCCCCCACAGCCCGCCTATAAAACTACCCCAACCTCCCACCCCACCCTGAAAATTACCCCAACCCGCCCCTAAAACCTAAAACCACCCCAACCCCAACCCCCACCCCTTAAACCTAAAACCCCCAACACCCCACCTGCCCCTAAAACCACCCCAATCCATACCCCTAAAATTCCAGCGACCCCCCCAACCTCCCACCCCGCCCCTAAAACCTAAACTACCCCACCCCTAAAAAGTAAAAATACCCCAGACCCCCCACCCTGCCCCTAAAACTAAAAATACCCCGAACCCCCACCCCTAAACCTAAACCACCCCACCCCCAAAATTAAAAAATACCCGACCCCCACCTGTAAAATAAAAAATGCCCCAACATCCCTCCCCGCCACTAAACCACCCCGACCCCCACCCCCAAAAACTAAAAATACCCCGACCCCCCACCCTGCCCCTAAAACTAAAAATGCCCGACCCCCTCCCCACCCCTAAACCACCTCGCTCCCATCCCCAAAACCTAAAAATACCCTGACCCCCGCACCCACCCCTATAACCTAAACTACCCCAACCCCCACCCCTAAAAAACTAAAAATACCCCAACCCCCCACCCCGCCCCTAAAACTGAAAATGCACGACCCCCCACCCCTAAACCTAAACCACCCCACCCCCAAAAACTAAAAATACCCGACTCCCCACCCCGCAGCTAAAATAAAAATGCCCCAACCCCACTCCCCTGCCCCTAAACCACCCCGACTCCCCACCCCCAAAAACGAAAAATACCACAACCCCCCACCCCGCCGTGGGGGGTTGTGGTATTTTCCACCTATCGCTCCTGAGTGACAATTTTTCATCGACCCCCGCACCACAGTAAGGAACCAAGGCTGCATGTCCAGAAATCAATGCATCTTCTCAAGAATCGACGCATCTCCTCCCCTGCATGGTAAGGAACAAACACATCACTTTGCTTTTACGGCGCATCACCTCTCCTGTGGCCCGCATCATCTTTGTTTTTGACGCATCCCAGGTACTTTGTGCTAAAGAGATACATCCATTGATTCCTATGGATTAGGATTTTCTTACACTTTCAAAAAGGGATACTCTGACCTGTATATCCACCACACACTGACAATCTTCACTTAACACACATGAATAACCTTTCTTTAACAAACTTCTTAATAGTGCAGTTTTTTGGGCAAAGTGAGGAACACATTTTGAATAATATTCAACTAAACCTAAACAGTATTTCAGCATATCCCTGTTCTTAGATATGGGGCATCTTCAATAGCCTTTAGAACCTTTGTTTATGGTTCAAACCTCTTAGCACTGATATAATGTCCCAAGAAATCCACCCCACTTGCTTCACATTTGCACTTGCCAGAAAACAAGGTTAAACCTTTATCCCTGAATACAGATAATACTTTAGGCAATATCACATTAAGTTCTTCCACAATACTACCAAACACCGAGATGTCATCCTGGAAATAAAGATCACTTTTATGATCTTGGAACATCAACCTCATAAGTCTTTGTAAAACAGACGAGGATGACACCAAGCCAAGAGGCATTCTTTTGTAGCAGAAAGCTGCTGGTGGGGCAATAAACAAAGTGAGATGTTTGGAATCATCAGTTAACATAATCTGGTTACACACCACAGACATATCCAATGTGGTAAATATGGCGCCCCCTTCAAAGTGCACAACATTGTTTCATTTATGTTTGGCAATGGCTAACAATCTACGCCAATATTACAGATTAGGTCCTGCAAATCCACACAAAGCATTAATATCTGATCACTCTTACAGGCCAGAACTACAGGAGACTACCATTTAGAACCTTCAGTTGGTCTCTTCCCAGCTCTTTAATGAATACCTCAGGAAACATTTCAATTCAATGTTCACCTATGGAGACATTCTTTCAAAACTCACTTATCTTTGGATAATAGGGATTTCAACACTAGCATTGTTGGGTTGGTTGGGGTGCAAAATTATGTCCAATTCCCCTTGGTTATTACATCCTAACATATTTGGCCCGTCCTTGGCTACATAGAGTATGGTTATGGTTTTACATTTATCGAATTATAGCTGACCATCAAATTCACCAACAATCTCAATTTTCACTCCTCCATAAATGAAAATCATAACATTACATGGTCTCAATTCAAGAGGAGGACTTTCTCAAACACCTCAGCTCTAATTATAGTAAATGGTGGTCCAGAATCTGCCATTACTTGCACAACAATCCCATTCATTGGAATATCACAAATTGGAGGTTTCCTTTTGATATTGCACATCAGATTTAGGTCAAGCATGCCTTCAACAACATGCACATCATTACAAGATGGGACAATCAAAAATACATCTTTGTTGTCCCCATTCTCCCCTCAATGGTAGATACTAAACTACAGCACAAGGAGCGACACCCCGTGGCAAAGTGCCACTTTTTGTTAGACTTGAAACAAACTTGAGAAGATGAACAACTCTTAGATACAGAGGAGTCATTTTTGCTACCACACTTAAACCATGTCAAAAAGGTATTTGTACATATACCATCAATTTCACCACTATGTTGTTTAGACTCCACAATCTAATCTTGTGATCTTTGATTGCACCTTGAGTTGCTGGGAAAGTAATTTCACTGCACTGAGCACTATAACTAGGAGAGGATAAGTAAAAATTAGAGTTCTCTATTGCTTTGGGAATGGTGATAGCAGATTCAAGATCAGGGCCATCAATAGATAACAACTGCTCCTAAATCTTCTTAGTGCACATTCCCTCAATCAAATGGTCACAAATGGTTTCATCGCGCATGCCCCATTAGTTACAATTGATGGCCAATGTCGTTAACACGAGACAAACTTGTCAATTGACTCCCCAGGTTGTTAAGTTCTTTTTAAAAATGTGTGTCTTTCCAACACCACACTCCTGCTGGGTGAACGTTTATGAAGTGCTTGAATTGGTGTGGCACATTCGTCAACCACGTGTACAGATTCCCCCATATCTTCTTGCTGCAAGGCGATTCTCACGTTTACCAATGGCAACGTTTTTAAAAAATAGGTCTGCTTTCTGGGCCAAAATTGTGTATAAGCAAAGATTGTTTCTTCTTGATGGTAAATGTGTCTCCATCAATGACATTAAGGTATGCTTCAAAAACATCCTTCCACCTAAACATCTCTAATAGTAGTTTACCAGGCAGTGACACAAACAGAAGAGGAGGAGATACTCCTTCCATGAACAAAACTATATTGTAGTACATGGGGGCACCAGTAAATATGGTACAGTAACCAGGGAGTGAAACACAGCTGATGCACCCTGGATTCTTCACAATAAATAAAATGTAAAATTGTAACCCTACAACAACAAATGGTACAATTTCCCTATGCCTGACATTAAAATGATGGCCAAAATGGTGCAAAAACGATGTTATCTTAATTGTTGTTTATCTGTGTTAGACCTGACATGCCTTAGGGTGGTCACCCCTAACTTTTTGCCTGCCTCCCTCCACTTTTTGGACTCTGTTTTTGCTGGCTTTTAGACTCTGCGCACTTTACCACTGCAAACCAGTGCTAAAGTGCATATGCTCTCTCCCTTTAAACATGGTAACTTTGGATCATACCCAATTGGACTATTTAATATACTTATAAGTCCCTATTAATGTGCTGTAGATTAAATGCTACTAGTGGGCCTGCAGCACTGGTTGTGCCACCCACTCAAGTAGCCCCTTTACCTTGTCCCAGGCCTGCCATGGCAAGGCCTGTGTGTGCAGTTTCACTGCCACTTCAACTTGGCATTTAAAAGTACTTGCCAAGCCTAAAGCTCCCCTTTTTCTACACGTCACCTCTAATGTGTGCCCTTGGTAACCGCTAGAGCAGGGTGCTGTGTGGGTAAAAGGCAGGACATGAACCTGTGTAGTTTACATGTCCTGGTAGTGTAAAACTCTTAAATTTGTTTTTACACTACTGTGAGGCCTGCTCCCTTCAGAGGCTAACATTGGGGCCACCCTCATACATTGTTGAAGTGGCAGCTGCTGATCTGAAGGGAATAGGAAGGTCATATTTAGTATGGCCAGAATGGTTATACAAAATCCTGCTGACTGGTGAAGTAGGATTTAATATTACTATTTTAGAAATGCCACTTTTAGAAAGTGAGTATTTCTCTGCACTTAAATCTTTCTGTGCCTTACAATCCACGTCTGGCTAGGTTTAGTTGACAGCTCCTTGTGCATTTACTCAGACACACCCCTAACACAGGGTACTCAGCCTCACTTGCATACATCTGTATTTTGATTGGGTCCTCCTGGGCTGGGAGGGTGGAGGGCCTGCTCTGACACAAAGGACTGCCACACCCCCTACTGGGACCCTGGCAGACAGGATTGAACTGAAAGGGGACCTGGTGTACTTCTAAACCACTCTTTGAAGTCTCCCCCACTTCAAAGGCACATTTGGGTATAAAACAGGGCCTCTGCCCTACCACCTCAGACACTTGCTGGAGGAAACCTGAACCAGAACCTGCATCCTGCCAAGAAGAACTACCTGGCTGCTCAAAGGACTCACCTGTCTGCTTTCTACAAAGGACTTCTGCCTTGCTGTTGGCCTGCTGCCTAGCTGAACTCTTGTCTGGCTGCAAAAGTGCTCTCCAAGGGCTTGGATAGAGCTTGTCTCCTGTTCCCAGAAGTCTCAGGACCAAAAAGACTTATCTTTTTAATTTGGACTCCTCGTACGCCGAAAAATTCAGCGCACAGCTTGCTCCGCGGTGAGAAAATCGCCGCACGCCGATCCAGAAAGACGCAGCTCGACGCGACGCCTACGGTGCGACCGGAACTTCGACGCCAAAAGACCGCCCGCCAGCCCAGGGCAAATCAACCTTCCCACTAGGATGCCGGCTCAGAATTGAGCCGGCGGAGTGGGAAGGTGCGACGGGTGCAGTTGCACCCGTCGAGTATTTCAGTGTCTGCTGGGCAGACACTGAAATACTTTTTGGGGCCCCCAGGGGCCCCGCGGCACCCCCTACCGCCATCCTGTTCATGGCGGGAGAGCCGCCATGAACAGGATGGCGGTAGGGGGTGTCAGAATCCCCATGGCGGCGGAGCGCGCTCCGCCGCCATGGAGGATTCAGACGGGCAGCGGAAAGTCGGCGGTACACCGCCGACTTTCCGTTTCTGTCCGCGGCTGAACCGCCGCGGTCAGAATGCCCCGCGGTGCACCGCCAGCCTGTTGGCGGTGCTACTGCCGACCTCCGCCATGGCGGTAATTACCGCCATGGTCAGAATGACCCCCTAAATGTTTGTTGGATAATTTAGATTAATTAATTTATGTTATACATATTAATTTTTAAACAAAACATTACACTGTCAGTGGCATTTTTCTCTTTAATTTGTATTTTGAAACTGTGATTGAAAGTTCTGCTTAATTCATGTAAATTAATTTTTAGTAAACTTTTAAAAATGTTATTTTTTAACTAAGTTAGCTATTATTTGCTAATATATCATTATTGTAATTATTTAACACTACAACATTTATTTACATATACATATATATTTATATATACAAACAAATACATATATGTATATATGTGTAAGTATATATATATATATATATATATATAAATATATATTTTATATATATATACATATATATTTATATATATATATTTATTGACAAAAAAACAAAGTTTAAAGTGACGATATAGTTAGGTGTGGTAATAATATCCCACTTTCCATGAAAATAATAGAAATTCACTGAAAAAAACAAAGGTTACAGGAACTTTATAGTTAAGTGAAAATGACAGTCAAAACACGGTTTTAAGCTAAGCTAGCAAGCTAACAAAACCACAAAACCACTGAAATTAATCAGTTATTGTTATCTCAAGTATCTATAACTCATGCCCTAAGGTAACTGTAAGTTGCGCTCCCACCATGCGCAGCCTTGTCATGAATAATGCCATTTCAGATGCTGCAGTCAGGTTATCAATGATGTCATTGATCATGTCATGATGATGTAATATGTGGGGTAAATTGCAGTGCCTGCCAAAGGCACAAGTTTCAGTTACTTCAAGTATTAAATAGTAAGCCAACTAGCCCTTGAAGTCACTCTGGTAGTCCTGGGTTAAAAAACTGAAACAGGGTAAAGCAGCAGGGCAGGCCTTTGAGGGTTCAGTCAATGTCTTGGTACTAGTCCTGCCACATGCCAGATTATGGGGGTTATTACAACTTTGGAGGAGGTGTTAATCCTTCCCAAATGTGACGGATATACCACCAGCTGCATTACAAGTTCCATAGGATATAATGGACTCGTAATACGGCTGGTGGTATATCCGTCACTTTACCGTCCCTTTTGGGACGGATTAACACCTCCTCCAAAGTTGTAATAACCCCCTATGTGCCAGATGCAGCCTTCTGCTGCTTCTGCTTTTTGATGACACGTGCATCCCAGCCCCTGAACACTGCTCCTTGTTTGTCCCCATCTGAGCCGTGAGCATTGCCATTTGTATCTCATTTCAGCCTCCGAGCTCTGCTCCGTGTTTGTCCCCATCTCGCCCTCAAGCACTGCTTTGCACCTTTAGTGTGTTTCTATTTGTTTAAGATTTCTGTGTGCTTGTGGAGATTTGCTGGGATCTCATGAGATCTCTGTAAGTCTTAGTGCCCATTTTGGATGTGGTCCTATTTAAACCACACCCAGGGCCACGAGGTTTCCTTTGTCTTCTGTGTTTGACCTGAGAGGAGCTCTATGCCAGTGGTCCCTTTACCTGAACTTCGCAAACATTTCCTCAGTGCTTCACTCTTCTGCAACTTCGCAATCTCAGCTTCACCACTTAGGCTATCTGATTCCACGATCTTCCCACAGATTTAAACTCTGGACAAAACCTGTAGGAAATTAAGAAATGGTAAAAAGGGAGAAAACGTGTATCAGGCACCACATTTTAGCATGCTGGCATAACAGTAACCAAGAAAGGTCTTTAGAAGGCAACCCATAAGTAGCCAAGAAAGTATCCAACATAACAACTGCTTCATGTGACTTTTTCAAAGGTCAATCCACAACTTCTGAAACAACAAGAGTGAACAGTGGAATAAGACAAGTCTTCTGCCCAAGTATTGGTAGTGATGTATTACTGAATACACTTGTGCTCAGAACTGTAAATGTTGATAAATACTAATACCTGTGTTATTCACTAGAAAACAAGAGAACGAGTAGACAAAAAGGACCACACATAATGCCCAGCAGGAGACGAGGACACAATCCAGTATGTTCCTTGTGGATAGCCAGTTGATCACACGTAGTTAGAGACACCATAGGAGAGATGGGTGTTACTAAACAGATTAATCCCTGGAAAAGGAAGAGCTCTCATTAACCTTGTTTCTCATGTCTTTAAGGAACAACAGCCTCATTCTTAGAAAGATGCTCACGCTAATCATTAACAGGACCTTCTTCCCTGGGCCTCATCTGTCTTCCTTGTTGCTTCTTCAGATCACAAGTAAGAAGGTAGGGTTTGAGATGTCAGCCAACATCCAACATCGTCTCTGTAAAGCTGTGTCCAGGGCTTATAAGATAAAGTTCACATTGATCCCGACAGACAGGCTTCCTGCAGTAGACTAGTACTTCCAAGTGCAGCAAAGCAGTATTCTGAAGTACACAGCAGGCCATAGAAGTAGGCAGTCCTTTGAGAGTCCTTCAATAAATCCAGAAGGTGAACTAAAGAGGGGGTTTGAAGGTCCTATTTTAATACCTGGTGCCATCTTTGAAGTAGGAGAAGTTTCAAGAGATCTTTCTTTAAAGTTCTTGGATTTTCCTGCCTCCTCTCCCCTGGCTCCAGTCTGACGGCAGGCACAATGAAGTAGTGTGAAGTCCTTTGTGTGAAGGTAAGGCACAGTCTATTGATTTGTAAGGGGAGCTGTGCCCACCTCAGGGTGCCATCCTGTTAGTGATGGCACATCCAGGGACACCTAATCCCGCTATTGTGTGGCTGTCTGGGAGGATTGAATAAATCTCAACTGCCAATTACACCTAGGGGGTCATTTTGACCTCGGCGGTCTTTTTTAAAGACCGCCGAGGGACCGCCGTGCGGAAGACCGCCAGTGGTGGCGGTTTGCCACGCGGCCTATTATGACCTTTGGCAGCTCTCCGTCCTTTTACAGACGGAGAGCCGCCAACAGCCATACTGGCGGGAGGCGGGGAAGTGGAGGTTGCTCCACCTCCATCGCCACGCCAACAGAACACCGCCCAGCGAATCACGTCCTGTGATTCGCCGTGGCGGTGTTCTGTTGGCGGTGTGGTGTCGACGGAGCAGCCCCCATGGATCCGGTCCCCTCCCGGAGGATCGTCGGACCAGGTAAGTCGATCGTCTGTGAGGGGAGGGGAGTGGGGGGGGTGTTGTGTGTTGTATGGGTGCATGGGGGTGTGCGTGTGTGTATGTAGAGGGGGCGTGTGAGTGCGTGTATGCCTGCGGGTATGTCTGTATGGATGTGTGCGTGTATGTTTGAATGTGGGTGTGCGTGTATGACTGTGTGTGTGGATGTAGGCATGTATGTCGGCGTGTGTGCGTGTAAGTATGTAGGTGGTGCCTGCGTGCGTGTCGTGTGGGTATGGGTGAAGTGATGTTGGGGGTCGGGGTGGGGAGGGGGGCCCTGCCACCTTTGGGGGGTGGCAGGGGTGGTGGGGGGTAGGGGAGGGAGTTGGGGGGTGGGGGAAGGAATTCCCTGGCACTGATAGTGCTTACCGCCATGGATTTCATGACGGTTCAAACCGCTGGAAATCCACGGCGATAAGCCGGGTCCAAATACCGCCGGCGGTATGGTCACGGCTGCCGGGCTGGAGACCAAGGTCTCCCGCCCGGCGGTCGTCTCCGCCCTGGCGGGCGGAACGGAGATCCGGCGGATGACCATGGCGGTAACTGCCATGGTCATAATTCCACAACGTAAGATCGCCAGCCTGTTGGCGGTCGTACCGCCGGTTCTCCGCCTTCCGCCAGGGTCATAATGACCCCCCTAGTCATGTGACCCAGGACCAGGCAGCAGGCACTAAATATGGAAGGAAAATGCCAACTTTCTAAAAGTGGCATTTTTAAAAATCCGACTTTACCATTAAAAAGGCCTTTAAATTACAATTTATCAGACATCAACCACGAAACTACTACTTTGTCCCAATCAAAAGTTAGCACTTACTAAATGTAATAAGGCAACCACATGTTATCACAGGGGGTGAGTAGGTCTCACAGTAGTGAAAAACAAATGTAGACTTTTTTGACTGCCAGGATTACAATCCACACTACCTAATGGGGTGCCTTGGGCCTACCTTAGGGATGTCATATGTAAGAAAAGCGGTGTTTAAGGTTGGGCAAGGTGATTATTTCACCAAGTCGAATTGGTAGTATAAAACTGCATTCTTGATGCAATGTCAGACTTGGGGCATGTTTTATAGAACTACCCTAAGTGGGTGTGTGATGGGCCGTTGCTACAACCAACGGACCCGCCCTATTCGTAGGAACGAAAACGGCACAGCCACTCCCGACCCGGAAGTGCAGTGCTGGCCGCCCAATCCCCTTTCGTATCCGGGAGCTGAAGGGCAGAGACAGCAGATTCGTGCCGTTTTTGGTTTAAACACGGAGGCCGGACCAGCTGAAGGAGGAGAGACGGACGAGCGCTGAGGGAGCAGCAGAACCACGGAAGACATCGACGAAGGGAGAAGAGAAGATGCCACGGATAGCTGTGGATCGGGAGACCCTGACAGAGATCCAGAGTCCAGCACCAGCGGCGCGGGAGGCGTCCAGCGCGAATTCCAGCCACTCTTGGGGAAAAGCATGGCCCCCTCAGGTGGGTGGCTACCCTAAACTAGGGGAAGGGAAGGGAGTACGGGAGGAGGGTACGAACAGTATTTTCTTGTGTTTTCTGTAGGAAGGGAGGTGATGGGACAGCACACTTAAAGGGAATAGACAAAGGGGGTTTAGGGGAAGCGGGACAAAACACAGTGCTACTAAAAGGACTCATAAACTGAACCAGGAGGCAGAAAAGAAAACAGGAAAAGAGGGAAAAGGACCAGAGAAGGAAGGCGGTCTTAGTGTTCAAGTCCAGACCTAGAATACTCTAGATAAAGCCAGACGTGGGAGAAGTGCGAGCCCAGGCAGACCCTAAAGAAGGGAACCAGGGAACAGGGAGAACAGAGAAAGAGGAAAAGGAACAACTATAGAAAATAAGCTGAAAGCACAAAAGAAGAAAGAAACTACAGAAGAGAGAAAAGCAGAAGCAGACAGCATAGGCCACAGAAACGGCGAAGGACAGCCAGACAGTGCTTCAGAGAGGAAACAAAAGAAAAGGGGGGGGGAACAAAAAATAGAAGAAAACAAAAACCTATAGCAAAGGATATCCTACTTACCGATCTTTTATCGTTCTTGTTCCCAAATGCGCCTCCTGGGAGCCCTGAAACGAGAAGACGAGGAGAAGAATTAAAGAGACAGTCACCGTACACACGGGAATCATAGAACCACGTGAACTATACCTTTAACTGCAATAAAAGTCACCATATCATTCGACCACTGACTACGTGTCCTCATTGCACCGCCCTGCAACAGGGTGGCTCAAAGAATGTTGCAGGCCCACTAGTAGCATTTAATTTATAGGCCCTAAGTATATGGTATACCACGCTACCCGGAAATTATAAGTAAATAAAATATGCCAAATAAGTGTAAGCCAATTTGATGTTTTATGGAGTTTGCACAAGGACTTTACTACTAGTTAGCAGTGGTAAAGTGCACTGGGTGCTAAGGCCACCAAATACGAATTTGGCAAAAATAGGTGGGGTGAATGGGAAAGGTATTGTGGAAGATCACCCTAAGGCTGACTGGTCTAACAGTGACTAGTAATATGTTAGTACAACTTTATGTACTACAAAATATAGTTTGTGAATAGGGCTCCTTGTTTTACATGGGCACTGCACCACCACACCTTTTGCCATTGTAGCACCTTCATGTATGGTTATTATGAGCTTGACCTTAAGTTTGTTTAGCTCATGCAAATTTAAAGAATACTTTATGTAATACGATTGCATTACTAAAATTGGTGTTATTTTTATTCTCCATTGATTTTGTTCAGCATGCACATAAAATTGTAATGCATCAGCTAACCTTATTTCTTTCTTACCAATGATTGTGTTTATTAAACTGCTAAAGGTACACCTCTTCTAAACTCATAACCCATTTTCAAATAGAATCCGACTGAACCAGCCTTTGGCACTTCAGAGATTTCATCAAACATCACTATAAAACACCTGTCACATGCCCAACTGTTGAGGGTTAAAGTCTGAGGAACAAACATGTTTCAGGCTCAGAAAACAAGAGTATCCTGTTACTATACCAAAACAAGCTCAACAGAAGATATTACAGATTCACAGAGAAGAATTATTACACATTGCCACAAACTGGAAGCTAAAAAGAATGTGTTTGTGACCCATCACTCCATACAAAACAAATATACTTAAAAATAATTTTGAAATGCTGGAAAAATTATGAAAAGACATCCGGAATGTAAGAAAAGGTCAATTACCTGCGGTAACAATCTCACTGCTGGATTCACTATCTATCTGCAGAGTTCTTACCTATAGAATAATCCCATGTGTTAGTCTGGATCCAGAAACTTCAAAAGATCTAAATCTGCTGGTGGGGATGCTGCCTCCATGCTGATGCAGGAAGTGGTGTCAGACAATGTCATAAAGCCATAATGCAAGCACCCCAGCATAACAGCATTGGTTTCCATCATAGATTGTCCCAGCCTTCAAGGTAAACAGATAGACTGACATTGATGGAGTAATGCAGTGCCCCAATATATATATATATATATATATATATATATATATATATATATATATATATATATATATATATATATATATATATATTTGGTATCTTATTAACCCTTCCCAATAACGGTGTAGAGGCAGGTGGGTCTGTGAGGAATCTGCAGGTAGATAGGGTATGCACCAGAAAGATCATTACCACAGGTAAGTAACTTTTTTCTTCTGATACATACTTATACCTGTTTATTCCTAACCTGCAGAAAAGATTCCTAAGCCATACCCTCCCAGGAGGAGGGTTGATGGATGATTATACTAGGAAAGTTTGAGACAGAGCTGGAAAATGACATTCTCTATGCACTTTGGAAATCAGGCATAGTGCTTGGTAAATACGTGTAGAGATGCCCACATAGCTGATTTACATATCTCTGCAATTTCAACTCCTCTTGCAAGGGCAGAATTGGGGATTTTGGCCCTGGCAGAATGGGCCATAATCCTTTCTGGAGGTTTCATCTTGGCCAGTGCATAGCAAGTCTTAAAGCAGAGGATGATCCATCTTCAAAGGGTCCTTTTTTTGCACTGCTTTGCATTTCAGGGCACTGCAGTACCCCACAAAGCGCTGGTCATCCAGTCATGTGCCCTTAGTGCAGTCCAGGTAGTAACTGACTGCCCTACTAAGACCCAGCCTATGCAACTGCTCCTCCTCCTTCCTGTGATCTGATTAATCTTCAGAGGGTCCTTTTTGCACTGGTTGGCATTTCATGGCATTGCAGTACCCCATAAAGCACTGGTCATCCAGTCATGTGTCTTTAGTGCAGTCCAGGTAGTAATTGACTGCCCAACTAAGATCCAGCCTATGCCACAGCTCCTCCTCCTTCTTGGGATCTGGTGGGGGATAAAACATCTGAAGCTTGAATAACTGATTCAAACAGAATGGAATTGCCTCTTTAGACAGGAAAGTAGGCCTGGTTCTAAACATCAGCTTGTCAGGTGGAACGTTGTAAAGGTTGAGGGAAACTAAGGGCCTGCATCTTTCTTCCTGTCTTGCAGAAGTTATTGCTACTGAAAAAAGAAATTTTCTGAGTTAACATCCTTAAATGGCAACTATGGATGGAGTCCCCTTTGGAAAGGTTAAAACCAAATGAAGGTCCCACTGGGGCACAACAAAGAGGCTTGGGGATAGCTATTTGTCTACTCCTTTAAAAGCACATCACAGGGGGGATTGGACATGGGATGGTTGTTCTGGCAGATAGAGGAACACTGACAAAGCTGCTAAACATCTCTTAATAGTACCAACCATACAACCCCTGTTGGCAAAAGAGAGGGGAAACTGGAGAACCTGGGATAACTAGGCCTGCAACAGTTCTACCTTGCCCTCGTGCTATGTGACAAAGTTGCCCCATCTAGCAGAATAAGCCAATTTTATAGAAGGGTTTAGCACCAAAAGAATAAAAGTAAACCTCCTGTGGCAGCAGATGTCTCATTCCCAATCTCCAGGCATGTAGGTGGAATCCTCGGAGATTGGGGTGCGGTACCTTTCTCTCCAAATGGAAGAGAAACTGCAGTCTCAATGGCAGTTTGAGCAAGGGAAATGTGGAGAAGTGCAGAAGGTCTGCATACAACAGCCTCAATGACTAATCCAGGCTGTTGAGCATGACCTGGTCTGGTCTTGGTACATCTTCCTTGGAATCGAAGGTACAGGGTATGGTGGAAACATGTAATGCAAAAGAAAGTTCTATTTCAAACTGAAACACATCCTCCAATGCTCCCCTTAATGACACTAGAGGGCATAGAACTACTGGCATTTACCAATTTCCAATTAAGCAAACAGGTTCACCTGAGAAGTGCTCCACTGGACGAAGATGTCCTGACTACCTCAGACAGAAGTCACCACATGTGATTGCCAAGACCAGGCTGAGATTCAGATAACTTGCTAGGGGATAGATGGTTAATAAGATCCCTGGGTAGTGTGCCCCGAGCACAGTCTCAATGCCTCTGGCCAAAGGAGGTGAGACCCTGTCCCCCCTTGCTTGTTGATGCACCACATTACTTTTGAGTTGCATCAAGATTTGGATGGGCTGGCCTTGGATGAAGGGGATAAGGGAGTTGAGTGCAAGCGAAACCACCCACAGTTTCAAAAGGTTCATGCAAAAAATCTGTTCTTCCAGAAACCAGAGACATCATATCTCCAGATCCTCCCGGTGAGCCCCCGCCCTAAAAGTGAGACATCTGTCACTACAAAAAGGAAAAGGAAGGCGGCGGTTTTCAGTTGTGTACAGCACCTCCCTAAGTGCCAATTGTGTGAACATAAACCGCTCAATAGGTGATGGCACTCCGCAACCCAAGTAGTGCCATATAATGTGTGAAATATTCCAATAACAAACATGTGCATAAGATGCACGCAGAGGAGTAATACAGTAATACCAAAGTGTACAAAGACCATCCTATCAATCTAGTAAAAACATCAGTCCAATATAAAAGGAGAATTTTATTCTAATTCCAAGATGTGCAGACAGCTGACGTGTTTCGTCTATAACAACTTTTTCAAGGCTAAAAACTCAAGTATCGCTACAGGTCCGGTTCAACAATAAGAAGGCCCTGCTGAAGCTTAGGGCAGAGACCAAGTGTGTCCAATACCAAGGTAGGGGCAAGTATCCTGTTACAGTTATGCAAACAATTTCAGAGGCATAGCAGAAAACACACACAAAGTAATCCAGTAAGCAAGTGGTATAAATCAATAAAGTTTCTGTCTGACGAGGCCTAATTAAATTGAAAATATGAGATTCTGCCATCAAAATGCTGCAGTTAAGTATTCAGCGAGGCCATGATAAGCCTCCCCAAGTACTAGCATAGACTAAAGAGACCAAAATAGAACTTTGGGAGCATTCCTGTTCAATGATTATGGCAACTGTAACACCATAATACTTGGTGAGAACATCATTAATTCTCATACAAGCAAGAGAACAAGTGAAAGAGAGCAAGCAAAACGTGAAACAGAGAATTGCATCCACTTATCGAAATGTCTTTGTGGGCTCACATATATAGGCAAAGCAGAAGGAACATTTCTACCAGCTGAGCTCAAACATAGAATATGGGTCTAAGCAAATGGCATCTTCCAATTAACAACAGCAAGATCAGTTCTTTAGGGGTGCTGGGAAAAGAGTAAGCCTGTTCTGCTTGCAAAAAGTATGACCCTTATTAATGATGACTAGCCTGTAAAGCAGCTGCCATCTTGAGTGGACATTGAAATTATGTGATTGGGAGCTTGCTTGCAGGGTCACCCCCAAACCTTTTGACTTTTTCTCTGCACCTTTTGCAGAATTCATTATTGTTGGCCTCTGTGCACTTTACCACTTCTAACCAGTGCTAAAGTTCATGCGCTTACTCCTCTAAACATGGTTTGATTGGCTTACACCTGTTTGGCATATTTAAATTACGTATAATTCCCTTGTACAGTGGTATACCATATACCCAGGACCTGTAAATTAATTGCTACCAGTGGGCCTGCAGCACTTATTGTGCCACTCACTTAAGTAGTACCTTAAAACATGTCCAGTGTCTGTGACTGCAGCCTGAATGTGGTTTTAAACTGACAATTCAACTTGGCAAAATAACCCCATTGCCAAGCCTTAAACTCTTTTCTTACAAATAAGACATCCTTATGTTATGGCCTCTGCACCCGCAATGCAGAGTGCATTGTAATTAAAAGTTTGAACATGTACTCTTAAGTTTTACTTGTCCTGGTAGACACTAGTGTGAGGCCTACCCCTCCCATAGGATAACATTGGAGATTCCTTATTACATTTATTACGCTGTAATTTCCAATCGGGAGCAGGTAGTTTTGCCATGTTTGTTATCTTTGAAACTGTAATGATAAACCTTCTTTAATGATAAATTCAGGTTTTTCATTATAATTGTGAAAATACCAGTTTTAGAAAGTTCGCGTTTTCCTGCCCTTAACCCCTTGTGTCTGCAGCCTGTCTTGGGGCACATCACTGGGTGCAGCTGATGAACTTTGTGAATTCCTCCCACACAGTCACACAGTAGTGGGATAAGGTGTGCCTCAATTGGCCATCTGCTGACAGGATAGGGTGTGCTCTGACTTCACACAAAGAACCTAACACCTCAACATTGTTTCTGCAGTCAGCGTCGAGACAGGGCAAGGAAGCCAGGACGTTGCAAGCACTTCAAAGATCCTTTCCGGAAGCTTCAGCTACCTTCCAGAGGAAAGGCGCCTGGGCATAAAAATAGGACCTTCAGAATCACTCATCAGTTCACCACTGGACCTAGGGAAGGACTCTCCGAGGACTGTCAGCAGTTGTGACCTGCTGTGCACTCTGTAGCATTGCTGCTGTACCTGCATTGACTGCTTTGCTGTCTGGCGCCTGCCTTGAACCCCCAGAGGCCAGCCCAGCTGTGGATCCCTGCATCTTCACCTGTACCCAGGACTACCAGAGTGACTCCATGGGCTAGTTTGCTGGCCTCCTGTTCAGAGTCACAGGTCACAAAAGACCCCAACCATCTTGAACCAACAACTGGACCCAGCCTAAGTGAGTCCTGAACCACCAAGATGTGTCCCACCAGTACCAACCCTTTGGTTGTGGTGCCATAGGTGCACAGATGGCCTAATCTCCAAACTGAGGACTTAGAACAATTTTGGCCAAAAACTGCTCTGAGAACCAGGAAGAGACTGGGACCAACCTGCTTGCCTAACTGCCTGAGGTGCATTGCCGGTCAGATGGACTTCACGGTTTCTACTACCACATTCTTCGCCACAGCAGCAAGTCCTGTTGGGCGGTCCTTCGCTAAAGGAGAATCCGACCTTGTGGCACTGTCTTCAGCTACAGCCCTCTGCCTTGTTCCGCTGAAGATTTTCAACTTCCATTTCGATTACTAAGTCTCAATATAGAAATCTTCACTTTGGCTTCGACCATGGGCCATCCAATGACGACTATCCCTCTTTTGACACTTTCTGCAGCATTACCCAGCTGACCTTTACCTACTCAGAAACATTTTCTCCGAATTTTTTCAAAGTCCGAAGTTAATCACTGATGGGACCTAAACCGCCTCTTGTACCTGAACCGTGCTACAGCTCAGTCTGCTGTATTGTTTTACTTTGACCCAGTCTTGCGCGACTGAATGTCCGCAGTTGGCGCTTTGATGTTTAGGTTCTACTGATTGGATTATTGTCATTTTGATGGAAAATAATGTATTAAAATTTACTCTGTTTATCTAAATCGGGTTGGGATTTTTCTTGTTTTGTGTTTTCACTTTATTGCAGTATGTATGCTGCATATATACTTTACACATTGCCTCTAAGTTAAGCTTGACTGTTTTTTGTGCCAAGTTACCCAGAGCTAAGCACAGGTTAATTTAGGGACATTTGGTGGCTCACCCTGCAGTTTTTCACACTTATGTGATGAGTTTACAGAGCCCTGCTCCATGAGTGTCTTCATCTGTTTTTTTTGCCTAACAACCTTTTGCACTCCTGCACCTGTATTTGTGGTTTTATATCAAGCATAACCTACAGCTTTAGTAAACCATGGTACTGTCACCAAAGAACAAGAGTTACGGGCCCTTCGCAAAACATTTGATGTTTCTCAACAAGATTTACCTGCTGAAAGCAGCTGAAACCTCCGAGAGAAACACGAGGGACAAATATGAAGGAATCAGCCCAGAAACATATATTCCCATGTTATTCAGAAAGATAATATACGCCGTTCTTTCTACACCATTGGGGTTACCAAGACCCTGAGTAATGCTGTAATCTACTCACAATAAAGTGTCACTAAAAGTGTCATATCTAAGGGATTGAAATGTCACGTCCAACCAAACTTAAAGCAGAGAAATGTCACACTTAAGCAAACTGAAAACTTGGTAGCTATATATGTGCTGCCCCAAAACATAAGTGGGTAGATTTATGAAAAGTGGTGCTGCACCTAGTACAGCGCCACTTTTTGTGTGGCTCTTAGCGCCCCCCTAATGCCACCATGTGTACGCCATATTTAAAATAGGGCACACCATGGAAGTAGTCAGGGGTACCAGCGTCATCATTTTTTACGGTAGTGCAGCGCTTTGCAGGATTAGAGTAAAAAAGTTTGACCCTAATCCTGCAAAGCACCTTAAGGCCCATTTAAAACAAAACAATGGTAGCCCTCCTTTAACGCCTCCAAAATGCAGATAAAAATGACGCCAAGAAATCTCGTAGATTTCTGGGCGCCATTTTTTCAGCCCCCCCGTACCAGAATACCCCCCCCTAGTCTACATTACGCTTGGCGCTCACAAAGTGGCGCCATTATGTAAATGTGACCTTCCAACGCCACATTAGCGTAAAAAAAATATGCTAATGTGGCGTCAGAATGGCGCTAGGCCCTCTTAAATCTGGGCAGAGGTATGCTGCTGTCCTCGTTGACTACAAGAACAAACGGTTGAGCTCAAGTTCATGTCCGACATAAATATTACAGCATCCATACAGTTTTCAGAGGAAATTACCACAAAGGAAGGAGTGCCTCAAAAACGTGCACAGACAATGGGGTCCAACTGACTTCATACTATATGAACAGATTCATAAAGAATCACGCGATAGGCCATGATAGCTATGTCCCATGTTATGCGTTTGTAAATGGGTTAGCTGAAATAATGAATAGACTGACAAAAGGCACTACACAAATGATGGTCAATAACCAAATAGAAATTGAAATAATTACACAAGAAATGTTAGTAGGACATCGCACCCTGGTGACTGAAACCAATGGCTTTGCACCTTTTGAGCTTATAAAAGTACTCAAGCCACATCACAACTTGGCGGACACTAATGATAGACGATAATTTAGGAGAACGTCAAATCAAGTTACAAAAATGAAACTCTTTAAAATGAAAGGGAAAGAATAAAGCAACTCAGTACTGAATCAAGGGATTGGGTGAGAATAAAACTACAGAAGCGCTATGGGACGTGGATAAAAATAGTGAATGGAGAGAGATGCAGCAAGCCAAAAGCAGTCTTGTACAGGAAGAAGTGAAAGAAAGAAAACAGGAATACGGATATGGACGTGGAAGATACCGGCCGAGCAGGTTTTGATTTTGACCCAGAAATGGAAGGACTGCAGAGTAGCAGCATTAATGTTGCTAAGGCTACACCGCCAGATGGAGATCAGCAAGAAAGTTCAGAACAATCAGATGATCCAAGGACTGATACGAATACTAGGTCAATCTGAACCACACAGACTTGCAGGACAGCCTCGATAATGGAAAAAAATATTTGTGACTTTAACTGGTTGATCTTCTCCACAGCTTAAAACATTTCATATTTTACTTGTCAGGGGTGGGCGAAAGGTGAACTGTGTTGAGTTTTATTTATCTGTTTATTTACTTATTATTTTAATTTGTTTTTAATTCTTCATTCCTTTTACTGTGTAATAATATTGTATTTCATTTATTTTGGAAAGGAGAAATATATGTAGCGAAGTCTTCCCGCTGCCCCAGGAATGTTTTATTAGCCACTGAAAGTTCTTGTGGTGAAGGTTGGGGACGAGGGCTGATCTGAAAAGGTCGCAGTACTGTCATGGATGGCCTCTTACCTCATCGACATTATATTATTATAGTAAAAAAATAATTACAGCAGTCGCTCCCTTGGAGTTGAGGAGGACTTTTACCTCAATCACATCAAAATGTCCCTATAGTGAGGAAGAAACAGTTTCCCCCCTCCTAAACAAGATAATGGGCCAGGTCTACACTCTAATCACTGGGATTTAGTAGGATTAAACAATGCCTGAACGTGGGACAAACAATAGTAGCACAGCATAGTATGTTACATCCACAAGTGTTCAGCTTATAGGAAAACAGTTTTCTATTTACCACACAACATCATTCAGGATGCAGTTAGTGCAACTAAACAGTAATTATCCGCTTCTCACACAAAGCCCTCTAAATATAACACAAGTTTTGGAAATTGAAAAGAGATTTAATAGGAGAATGGCCAGAACCCTCCTGGATGTTCATAGATTCGAAATGGAAGATAGTGATAAAACAGTAATATAGACAGGACTAGAAAACACTCATATATTGAGTCAAATGCAGCTTTACCGGAGGTCAGCTCTAAACTTTTGGCAAATTGAGAACGCTGGGGTGTAGGCTTAGCCATCGTAGTCAGGAAGGATCTGAAGTTGGAAAAGTTTAATTCCACTAAATACACTTCCTTCAAAACAGTTGCTTGAAAACTTAACATTTCACCTCACAGCGCTCTGAAGTTCGAGGTTCTCTCAAGACCTCCTGAGATCGCAAATATTTTGATGAAGACCTTACAGATTTGGGGGCATATTTAAGAGCCCCTAGCAACACTATAGCATCATTTTTTGACACTAAGGTGGCGGTAAAGTGGCTTTTTCCCCATGCCATATTTACAAAGTAGTGCAATGAATCCATTGCTCCACTTTGTAAACTCACACGCCACACTATGCCTGCGCCAGGCATAATGTAGGCAAGGGAGGCATTCCAGTGCTAGGTGGCCCGCACAAATGGTGCAGTAAAATTGAACGGATTTCACTGCGCCATTTTTGGTGTCAATTTTAATGCCTGCTCAAAGAAGGCATTAAAATGATGCTCCCATAGAAACCTATTGGCCTCCTTGCATTTTGCTACAGTAGTGTCAATTTCTTAATATTTCTGTAGCCTACAAGTTATTGGGATGGTGCAAGGATGTCATCTAAAACACAAATATTTAGACTAGCTTTCGGATAGCCCCTCATCTAAGGACAAACATCTACCTAGAATCATAACGTATTGCATTAATCGTACCACTTTGACAGAGATGCTTATGAATGTAATATCATTTTCTGGCTTGATGTGGCTTTTTTCATTGTGTGAGTTACGGAAAGTGGGCCTAATCATAACTTGCAAATTGCAGGGGGGCGTGGCTTGTCGCTGAGCGAAGAAGGCCGCCTTTTTCGGAGCTCCGTGATGGCGGCGGGAGACAAGGTGAGCCGGAGCATGTTTATTGGTAGTTTTTATTGGTGTTGCAGAGAGGAAACGTTAGGGAATATGCCTGAAATGCATTATTCCCCTTAGAATGACTTGAAAGCTATTTTTCATGCCCTAATTGACTGAATTAAATGGTGGTCATCTGAGGAATCGATTGCAACCGCCATTTTGTTTTTGTTTTCACCTCACAATCTCTTTTTCTACTTTATACATCGTTGCCTGAGGTATTCTTTTTTACACTTTTTGGCCTAAAAGTGTTTGCTTATGCTCTCTGCTTATCGTATCCTGCTATTTGCCAAAATATCTCCAGTTTAATTAATATTTTGGTCTACTTTTTTCTGAGTTGTGACCTTATTTCATTCAATATATGATTTACTACATATTGGACAAAATTATATATCTTGCTTATGGGCAGATCTAGGAACCTTCAATTGACTAATAGTAAAGTCCAAAGTAATAAAAGTTCCAATATTATTCCTCTATCGAACTCATTCGCCCTTTGGTCAAATATGGAGACTACAGGGACTACTATTCTTGACATTACACCGTCAACACCTGTTTCTCCCTCTACTGTTATTAATAAAGTATCGTCCAAACCTTCAGTAACTGTATCAAGGTCCACAAATAGGAGAGCTAAAAAGGATCCTCCATCTCTTATTAAAGTTGTAGATACCATATCTATGGAGTTACTTCTTGAGGAAATAAGAGCTCTTAAGCCCTATATGGAAGATATAAATAAACAATTGCTAATTTTGAATGACAGATGGTCTCTTGTAGAGAACAGATTCTCTCAAGTAGAATGAAGAGCAGAAGTGTTTGAGGGCTCAGTTTAGTCTATTAAGTCTCTACAAACTGAAGTCGTTATGTTGAAGAAACATGCAGAGGATGTAGAAAATCGGAACCAAAGAAATAATCTTCGTATTTATGGTCTACCTGAAGGAACTGAGGGTTCAGATTCATTATCTTTCTTTTAATCATTTCTGCCCAAAATTCTGGATCTGCCTACTTCTCCTGCTTTAAATACTTTAAATATACAAAGAGCACATAGACTTGGTCATCCTTCACATATGGCTTCGACGTCAAAGAAACCAAGAGGAATAATACTTTATTGTTTTTTAGTATATAGACCTGCTAAAGGTTCTCAGAGCAGCAAAAGCTAAAGGTCAGATCATGTGGTCAGGTTTCAATCTCTTCTTTGCTCAGGATTATGCTAAGTCGATAGCGGACAAACTAAATAAATTTCTGGATATGCGTCCGGCATTAAAGTCGCTTAATGCTCGATATGGTCTCTTCCATCCATGTTTGTTCAAGGTGACTTACAATAATAAAACCACAACATATGAAGACAGCAATTTATTGACTCTTGTAGAGGTGAACAAATAGATACTTCTAAAGTATCGGAGACTTGACTATTATATTGGTTTGTTTTTTCCTTGTCTTTAATGGTTGTGTCAACTACTGGTTCATGTAATCTTAAGAGTGACATATTGTCTAAGGGATTAGAATTTCCCTATTTTCTTCTCTTTTTAGATCTTACTTCATTAAAGTACCTGTCTTTTGTGGTAGCAACCTGTGTGGCCCGGTCTCTCTTCCCTTCCGTGTCTACAGTCGTGGAGTGAAGGTTGCGTCGTCTTCCCTTTGTGGTTTCACCACCCTCACGTTGTTTTTGTCTTATAGGGATGGTTTTATTGCTTGTTCTTTTTTTTCTGTATTTTTAATGTTTCTTTCTATATTGTATTTTGTTCATTCTCTCCTTCTCCTTTTCCTCTTCTTTTCCTCTTTTTTCCTCTTTTCCTTTTTTCTCTTTCTATTTTCTCCTGTTCATAGTTAAATTCTTCTTCTTCTGTACATCAAAATATGTTTTTTGGTTCAATTTTTCCACAACAATAGTTGGTTTATTTGCATTAATTCATGGTTATATTATAAACTCTTTATTTTAAATGACAATTAGATTTATTTCATGGAATGTTAAAGGTTTAGGATCCCCAATAAAGCGTCAAAGAGTTTTAACACTTATTTTAAACTTGAGAGCTGATATTGCCCTGTCACAAGAGACTCATATATCGGATAATGAGGTAGCTAAACTTGAAAGGCAATGGGTAGGACATGTTTTTTTGTCTCCGGGCACAGGGAAGAGGAATGGAGTCATTATACTGTGTCATAAAGCTTTGAATATCTCTGATATTTCGCAAGAATTAGATGTGATGGGTACATGGGTTATAGTTTCAATGTATATTAACAAAGTACCTTTAACTATATTTAATGTTTATACTCCTACCTAACCTGATAAATCTTTCTGGAATGAAATATTAGTTAAGTTAATGACTATGGGGGTCATTACAGCTGTAACCGCCGGGCGGCCGCCAATGCAGCAGCACTCCCGCGGTGCCCATTTGGACATCCCCGCTGGGCCGGCGGGCGGAAACCAAGTTTCCACCCGCAGGCCCAGCGGGGATGTGGGGCGCAACATGGGAGCCGGCTCCAAATGGAGCCGGCGGTATTGCGGCCGTGCGATGGGTGCAGTTGCACCCGTCGCGCTTTTCACTGTCTGCATAGCAGACAGTGAAAAGCCGCATGGGGCCCTGTCAGGGGGCCCCACGACTCCCCGTACTGCCAGCCTTTTCCTGGCGGTTCATACTGCCAGAAAAAGGCTGGCGGTCGGGGACTCGTAATCCCCTGGGCAGCGCTGCCGCGGTTGTAATAGGCCAGGAAGCACCGCCAGCCTGTTGGCGGTGCTTCCGTCATTTTAGCCCTGGTGGTCTCGTACTCGTATTGTGTAACTCAGATTTATTCTTTAATCTGTAACCCAGTCCAATTCCCACTTTGAGTATTTTCAAACCAATAGACAACTTTCCTATCAGTGCTGGTAAAACCAAGGGTGGCAATATCACCATTGGCATTTCTCCAAGGCCAGGAACCACTTCTTTAATATGCTCTATATACTGCCACATAGCCACATGACGCTTAGTCACCCCTACCCACTTTGCATATGCCTCTTCGAACTGCTGTGTTTTGAGCTATTTCGACCTCCAAGCCAGCATTGTTGCAACTAATTGTGCTCCCCAATTTTGGAGACGCAGGAAAGAGGCTATCGTGCAATGGGATAGAAACAAACATATGTCCCCCCTTGAGCAATATTCGCTTTTTGGGACTGTTTGGAAACACCAAAAAGCACAAAGCCTGCTTTTGGGGTTATTAAGGTGTGGAGGGTGCTGCTAATATAAAAAAATATCCCACCAGAACTGGCCCAACACATGGCAAGTGAAAAAGGTATGGAGCCAGTCCCTGGCCTGTCCCAGCAGAAACAAAGGTCTGGAACATTTTATGAACAGGTACGGGTGTATAATATGCCATCCATCATGACAAAAAAGACATTCTCTTGAAATTATCCACCCTTAAAGACTTATGACCAACCTCACAAATAATCTATCAGTCACCTTCAGAAACACAGCATTGGGTTTTTAACCAAATCTTTTTGAGCAAAACCAGCCACTAGGTCCTGGGTCCCATGACTACACAATAGCCTATACCAATTCTCAACTCCCTGAAGCCTAGATTTCACAATTGAATGCATAGCATGATGGTCAGATTGACTACCTTCCTTCCAGTTACTGGTTAGGGAATGAATAATCTGTTGAAAGCTAAGAAACAAATGATTGGCCTGCATTCTGCCAAGTTATGTGTTCATCCCTCAGAATAAAATGACCAAGCTCTGCAAAACTACATAAATTCCAATTCCTAACATCAGATATTGAGAGAGCCAGTCCAAGACAACTGCACTCCTGAAGTTTGAGATATATATAACCTGTTGGAATATTATGTGTTACACAAAAACCTCTTAGCCGAATGCTCATCTCTTGAAGCATCTTGTACCTAGTTCTTTTAGATAGCTTTTCTGTCTTAATAAATACTGGCAAACTAATCTCTGATTCTTGGAACATTCTCTCCAGAAAAAAATATCCACCACCCCACTACCTTTGAGTGCTCTAGCCAGGAAGTCACATAGAGCGGCATCATAATAAGTCTGCATGGAGGGAAGAGCCAGGGCACCCTGCACAACATTCATTTACAAAACAGCATATTTGACCCTGGAAGCTTTCTTATTCAAGATGAAATTTCTAATCAGCGAGTCGAGATAACTGTTACTAACATTTATCGGAAACTTAGCAAACAGAAGGAACAGCAGAGGTAAGATAGACATTTTAATAAGGGCAACCTGCCCCACCACAGTCAGGGGAAAAAGTGACCATCTTTCAATAGCCCTCGGATTTTATACAACGCAACCATATCATATAAATAAATGAAAAAGCTGCAAGTAGCTATTCAAGACAAACATTTGTAAATAACTAATAGGGCTGCGTGAGTGAGCTTGCTGTTGTAGTGCCAAGGCAAATCACTTGGTGCTGCATGAAAACGAAGCAACTCTGTTTAGTCTTGATTAATCTTATAGCCACCAATCCTAAAGAACGCATCAAAGTCATTAAAGACCCTCTTTACATTCAATTTGCGTCAACAAAGCCATAAATTTACCAACCTGCTGGCTCTTTCCATAGACCTGCTGTTGATGAGCTTTAGAGCTGGTAATCTCCTCCAATATGAAAAAGTCTTTTAAGTTCTGCTTGGCCTCCTCTAAATTAACACTAGACAAGGAAAGCCTGCTCTGTGCTTACTGGGCTGACTCAACATTGGCCTGCAATTCTGCCACCTTACGAGCCTCCTGCTTATTGTGATTAACTTTATACGCTATAATCTGCCCCCCGAGCTGTGGCCTTAAACGCTTCCCAAATTGCAAAAGGTGAAGCTGTATCATGATTCAGCAAGAACACGTTTTCTTATATTATCCACACATTCCTGGTTAGAAAGAAGGGACTGGTCCAGCTGCCACCTGGGCCCTTCCCTCCTAGTTGTTCGCACCGCTATTGTAATAGAGACCAAATACCCGAACCGAAAAGTCCAAGCACGAGGCAGTATGGAAGCAGTGAGAAAAACAGGTAAACTGTAAAGACACTGGATTATCACAGTGCCAAGGATCAATTAAGTGGAAGTCTTGCCTAAACTATCCATCATATGTTTTGTCTCATGCTTTAACTAATTTTTTGTCAATTTAAAACTATCTAGTGCCAGATCCTGTATAAAATTAAAATCCCAACCCAAAATTATTGGCCCCTCGGACCCCCGTTTTCTTATTGCAAGCCTTCATAAGGGCCTCAGTCTCATCAGTGACAGGACCATAGTAGTTCACCAAATTGAGAGGACAGCCATTTGCAGATGCCTTCACCAAAATCCACCTGCCTCTTAGGTCCCTAATCACTTCTCTTACTGACCAAACAATCCTACTCCCCAAACAAAACACAACCCCCCTTACTGCCAATCCTGCTGAAGCGAAATATGCATGGGAGAAATGTTTAGGTACAAAAATCCTTGGGGAATTGTTCTTAAGGTGGGTCTCCTGAAAAGCAGTACCTCGGAGGAAAGCAAAATCTCATCCACCCATCACACTTGCGCCTGTTGGCGATACCTTTTGATTGCAAGAGAGAAACTTAATCTGGAGTGTCATCATATGCATAGAATTTGCAGGAGACCAAAACATCCAGAAACCTGTCTGAAAGCATCTCTAACCCTACTTTGATTCTTCTCCCGTTATTACAACATGTGCTTCCTACCACCCTGAAACCCACACCAAAAAACCCAAGTGACCCCAAAAGCGACCTCAAAAAACCCCTAGCCCAAACAAGGGGGGAATTGCCCACACTACCCCCCCCACACCCAAAATAGAGGGGTGCCATGAGGTTGTACCCCCGACCCTTGTGACTCTGAAATACGAGCCCGTCCCCACTAAAAAAGAAAGAAAAATCAACATTGACCACTGTATCCCTTCAAACATGATTCAATACTATACAATTCAATTCAAAGTTTTTCACCCTTGATCCATAATTGTTTAAGGAACTCCTGAGCACCACTGAGGGAGGTAAACACATAAAATTGCCCTTTTGCCAACACCTTCAACTTAGATTGTTGTATTATAGAAGTCTGTGCACCCTGCACTCTAAACAGATCAAGCATTTTGCCAAAGTCCCTTCAATGACGAGTTGAAACTGCTGACATGTCTGAAAAGATGCACCAGTGAGATATCTCCAGGATTTGGAAATGTTTCTTCTCAATGGCTTTGGCCAAGATATGCTCCTTGACTCGATAATCAGAAAAATTAACCAAAATAGTTGGAGGATATTTCGAGCTGGAGGGGCGTTGGACTGGGACTCTACGAGCCCTTGTTATAGTTAGATCCCCCGACAAACCTGGCAAAACATTGGCTTTGATTAAAGAATCCACCCATTGAAGTCTGTTGTCTTTCACAACCTTCTGGGACCCCTGTAATGTGCAAATTAGTACACCAGGAATGATTTTCAAGTTCATCAGTCTTATATTCCAGAAGACCCTTTTGTTTCTCCATTTGGGCAACAGTTTTCTGCATCACTATAACTATGTCTTCTAGATCAGATATCCCAGTCTATGCTTCCTTAAGCTGCACCATATTTTCTTTGATCTTGGACAACCTCTCATGTAGCGTAGCAATCTTTAGTGCCTGTGACACTTTAAAGTCCCTAATCTAGGACAAACTCATATCAAGCATTGCCCTGACGTGTTGGTCCTCAGTACCTCAATAGCCCACCTCCCTCTTCTGCGACTGCTGTCCCTGTTCTTGTTCATGGATCCAGTTTAGATGGTATGGGGCAGGTAACTCAATGATTATCTTGGGTGGGAGCTGATTTTGTATTTCACTAGACTAAGGGAATCATTACGAGTTTGACAGACTTTTGGCAAGATCGCCGCAGAGCGGGTACCAAAAAACCACCATGTTGGCGGTAATCCAGCCACCATATTGAGACTCACACTGTGAAGTCTGCCAAAAACAGCCAAATTTCTGAAACCGCCAGGATACTGGAGGACAGAAAAGAGGCGGTCTCTCCACCAGCACAGCCAGCCCAACAAAAATCCTCCCATCAGATTATGATCCACAAATCATGACAGCGGTTCTTCCATGGCGGAAAACCACGGCGGTCTCAACTCACTTCAGTCAGAACACCACACCACATTGGATATTTTGAATACCACACACCAGATACACATCCACACACCCGACACACCTACTCACGACACTATACAACACACCCCTACACAACCCACAATCCTTTGCAACAAAACACCACACAACCTCAGACAACCAACATCCCTGAGAGTTTTAAATAGCAAGAATAGGCGCCCATTATCACTTCACTACGCACACATCACATACCTGCACAACATAAAAAACACACACATTACTACCACATACAACCCACAACAGCCATCCCTCACTCACATCACAGCACCTACACCTCACCATTTATCTAACTCTGCACCCTTTCACTTTGAACACAACCACAACGTCTTCCCAACCACTACCATGTTCCCACAAAAAAAACACTTCTCACTGATGAGGAGTTGAGGGCCATGGTGGATGAAATTGTCAGGGTAGAGCCACATCTGTTTCGGAGCACAGGTCAAACAAACATCTATTGCCAGGAAAATGGAGTTGTGGCAAAGGATAGTCAACAGGGTGAATTCTTTAGGCAGTTATCCAGGCAAAAGGGAGGACAGCAGGAAGAGGTGGAAAGACCTCAGGGGGAAGGTCTGTTCCATGGCATCCAGGCACCAGCTCACAGTATTGAAGGCTGGCTGTGGGCCCCCACCTCCTCCTCCTACTTTCATATCTTGGGAGGAGAAGGTCTTGGACATAATACATCGTTAGGGCCTGACAGGAATACCTGGGGGAGTGGAGTCTGGTAAGTCACTACACCATTCATGTCACACAATTGTCTTGTTCTGCATGCTCCCTCACCACCCACACCCACCCCACTTTACACACCACCCACTACAACTCTCTCCTAATCACCTAATACACCTCTCTGGCATGCTACATGCCCATTAAACCCATCTGGCCCCACAGCCCTTGGAAGTGGCACATAACGTATTGACTAATTTTAGCACTACATTCCCAGAATGCAATGTCCCAACATTTTACAAACAAGTACACTGCACAAAATATAACTTGTCTTGCATGTTAAACTAATATTCCATCCAATCCACCTTGATTGTTCTAGTGTGGAACAGTACATGGTAATGTCAGCAATGCAATGGCTCACTTACACTAGCATCCCAAGCAAAACACAGCTATAGCTGAGTGCTCATATATAATGGCCACAGATTTTAAGATCCCAAGCTAGAAATGTACTCACCTGGTTTCGAAAGTCAGATGGCTGAGTGGATGCACATGCAGTACATCCAGATACAGGTCAATGTCCATTGTTTACTCACATACTGTGTTCCTAGAAAGACACAATTGTGCATTGTACAGTTCTTATTTGTGCCCTCTATCATGCCTTACAGTTCACTAGGTAACAGAGGTGAACAGCCATGTCAATAATCAGACAATATCAGATGCCATCATCAGTGCAATCATTACCAACATAGTTTAACAGCTTAAACCATGGTGTATGGAATTGAAGTTACAGAGTTTCATGTTGTACTAAGTTAGATTGTGCAGCAGCTGTCACTGTCATTGCTGGGAATCATGTTAAGGCAAAGTCTGCATCTCACACAACTGCTACAATACCCCCATCGTAACCTGAACTCTATGTTTCACTACCTCGACAAGTAACCTTGTCATTGTCACAATGGAGAGGTTATCAGAGACTGTCACTACCACTCTGAATGAGGGCCCTAGTGAGGACAACACCCCTGGATGTCTGGACACTGATGAAGAACCTGGGCCATCTAGGACTCCTGGTCAGTCAACAACTGTCAGCCGTACCCTGTCCACATCAACTCCTCCCAGCCCTGTTACATCTACACCACAAGCAACAATTCGCCCCCCAAACTGTGTCCCAAGGACTGTTACGTCCATTGTATGCCCCCACAGTACAGGTACCTGAGTCTCACTTTGCCACCCCTGACAATGATGGACCTGCCACCACTGGGAGTGGGCACACTGAGCCAGGGGCATAGGCACGTGGGGGTAGGGTGAATGGAAGGGCTTCTGTGGGCCAGAAGATGGGGACTCAAAGGGACAATACTAACCAGGAAACCATCTCCCAAGTCTTGGGAGCCTACCAAAGTTCCCAACGCATGATGGGCCAAGTTATCTCCATGTTGGGGGAAATCCAAAAGCTGCAGAGGGACAACCGTCAGGAAGTCATGCAGTAGTGGCAGGCACAAAATTCCCAATTGGGTTCCATTGCAGGGGTGCTGTGAGACATGGATACCACACTGAGTAGGTTATGTACCCAACATTTGGCCCCCTCTACTAGCAATGAAACATTAGGCCCTTCTACATCAGTGGTTGCTAGTGCAATTGAGGCCCTGCCAGGGGAAGGACACGCTTCAGACATCCCACCCTCTGTAGCTGAAGAACCCACCTGCAAATGTGGACATCCAGCCAGGCATCCAGCAGGAGCAGATGTCTAGACTTAACCCACTGCCAGGAAGTGAACCTCTCCTGACATGTTCCTCTTGTGTGCCACAGAAACCCCCTGTTGACTGTTCTGTAACTAATCTCCATTTTCCTATGGTACAAGGACATCGGACGTGTGTTTCCAAATAGTGTAGCAGCTACCATGACTGAACCTCCCACTGTTTATTTGTGTGTGTTTTATGTTAATGGTCACATATGTTGATTTAATTTCCACAATAAATCACACTTAAACACAGGTCCTGTGTTTGTGTCATTTATCATCCATGTACAATAGTTATGCATGCCAACTCCAGTCTGATGATGTCCCTCTGTATAGTACACCCATTGTTATGGACATCAAATGTGGGTTCCATCAACAGGAGACTCATTACAAGTGGATTGTAACAGGACAGATTCCAAAAGGTTGTAAACTAGAACTACACACAATCAATGATAGATATGCTAACAGCACAAAGAGCGTGACTGAGAGCTACATCAGGATGTTTAATAAGGTGTAACGCAATGCTAAACCACACGATACAGACGTTTGGGTCATGTTACTCTACCAACAAGGCAGGAGGCACACAGATTGGTTCTTTGTCTCACCTGGTAAAGAGTTATACCCATACCATAGCTACAAAATATACAAATACATGGTACAGACAGAGATCAGTACTGATGTACCCAGTGCTGGAACCTTTCACTTACATTGGTCACATGCCCATAGGCTTGTCACTCGCCAATGTCAGTCCACAGTGGTCTGCAAAGTAGGAACACACTGACAGCTAGGTTCAAGGTAGATTACATACAACTGAAACCCTTGTGATGGGAGAGGCTATGGTCTATATTTTCACATGAACCAGACACATATCCAGACACAAATGACACTATTTGACAACCTCCTGTACCGTACAAGTGAACTTGACAGGGAAACACTTTTCCACCCCAGTGTCCTGAAAGTCTTACAATGTTAGTTACACGCCACATAATCAAGACTAATAAAACCGGATTTCAGCCATGTCTTTTTCTCATGTTGGTCTGCAATTCCCACCTTCTTCAGACACTGTCTGTCATTTGCCAAGGTTGATGAGCCAAACAGGATCTAGGCAAATCTGTGATTGAAAGAGAAAAGGGATGGGATATAGCAGAATACAACCATCAAATCAGAGAAGTCATGTCTACAAGTGTAACAATACATGATAATGTAGACCACTCTGTCCTGTACAGATTTCAGTTTGCATCTCAACTCACTCATAGCCATTGGAGCTATCTACAACCCCACAGATGATGCAAGAAAGGAGGTGATATGCTACCCATCTACTTCAGGTTGCAAAATTATATCCCAACATTATGTCTACTTCAGATAATTTTTAGTCAGTTGAAGTACTGATTGATGATACCTGCCCTAGTCTTCTGCTTCATCTTCCACTGGCTCTTCATCATTTTGCAAATCTGAATTTCCACTCATAGGTTCTGCTGACACCCCCTCATCTGGTCAAATGGTATCAGTCGTCTCAGGGCAAGATTGTGGAGCATGCAGCAGACAACTAATATTTGACATACCTTGTTGTGTAAGTAGAGGATGGCTCCTCCTGATATGTCCAAGCACCTCAATCTTGCCTTCAGTAGCCCAAACGTCTGCTCAATGATACGCCTTGTCCTCCCGTGGGCCTCATTGTAGTGGACTTTCCCTGGAGTGGTTGGGAACCTCACCGGCGTCAACAACCAAGGACGGTTTGGATAGCCAGAGTCACCTATCAACAAATTGGTAAAACAACACACACATATATGTGAGACAAGCAACATTGTGTTGGCAGGAGACATACATTGCAAACACACATTTCAATTGTAACTTACCAACCAGCCAAGCCCTCTCTGTGTGGCATCGTGTCATCAGCAGTGGGACATTGCTCTTCCGCATGATGAAGGCCTCATGGACTGATCCTGGATACTTTGCACTGACTTGTGAAATGTACTGGTCTGCCAGACACACCACTTGAATGTTTATGAAGTGGTAGTTTTTCCTGTCTCTAAACACCTGTCCATTGGCACTGGAGGGAACCAAGGCAACATGGGTGCCATCTATGGCTCTAACTACATGTTGAATGTGTCCCATAGCATAAAACTCTGCCTTCACATAGGCCAAATCCGCACATTGGGGAAACCTGATGTAGCTGTTCAGGTGTTTCAACAATGCACACAGTACATCTCTCAAAACCAGATTGAACATAGGCTGAGACATTTCTGCAGTTAGGCCCACTGTATTCTGAAAGGACTCAGTGGCCAGGAAGTGTAGCACTGACAAGACTTGAGCGATTGGAGGTATGCTATAGGGATTGTGAATGGCAGGCACCAGATCTAGCTACAATTGATCACAAAGATCCAGGATAGTGCAATGATTCAGCTAAATGTCTGGATACAGTGTCTCTTCTCCATGGTGTGCAGGTCTACTAGTGGACAGAACACTGGTGGTTGCCGTCCTCTCCTCGTGGCAGGAGAACTATGTGAAAAAAATGTCAACATAGTATGTGGCATGCAGACATCTTGTAAAGTTAAACGAACAACTCACAGATATCTGCTGCTGAGGTCAGTTACAGTCTCTGATATCCACACTACAGCACATAACTATGCATCAGATGTCAGCCTCCTTGGTGCACATTCCCTCAAATAACTATTGAACTAACTACTCATCTCTTACTGTATATGTTTGTAAGTCCAACCTACTTGACATGTCTTACACATACTTCAGAGTAGGTGTATATTGCGATCACCACATGTCCTACGGTAACACAGCATTTACTGCACAGATGCACAAATAGACAACTAAACATGAAGGCAGTACTTACAGATGTACTGCACAATATGGGGTATAGTTTATAACGCAGATTATAAAACTCTTCCATATATCAAATGTGCCTTAAAATGACAGTCACCTGGACATGTGGAAGTTACCTAGGTCCGCCGGTGGAAGTCGTCATGGCGGTAGGCGGTCACAACCACGCTGGTACTTGCCATTGGAACACATTTCTGCCTTTGGCAGACTTGGACCAATGGCGAGTTCCGCCGGCAGTGGCCGTCATGTACGTGGGGGACGTGACCGCCATCTTCTGTGGTACTGCTCAATTGACTCCTGACACTGCTGCCAGCAAGACCTCCACTACCTGAGTTGCTGTGTACTGCCTCTGGGAGCTATCATGCCACGTCCTGCAGGAGGTAGGGCTCCAGCCTTCACCCCTGAGGAGCTGGATAAGCTTGTGGAGGAGGTCCTACGCCTGTATGGACAGGTATGTGGTGCACCAGAGGACCAGGTGAGTCCAATGCAATACCAATGTGTGATAGGGATGGTGTCTGATGGTGTACCTGAAATGTAACGTATTGAAGGTGTTGATGCATGTAGATGCTAATTTGTAAATGAATGTGAGTTGAGAGGATGGGAATGGTTGCCAACTTGCTGTCACTGAAGTGTATTGTCCATTACTATTTGAATGGTGCATGTGGACATGACTTTTAACTTTTGTCTGTATCATCCATGCAGGTCAACGCCCATCAGAAGAAGGGACCCCTGGGGTCCACAACCGGCAGAGCACCCACTGTAGGAAGCGGTGGGAGGACCTGAGATGCTGAGCCTGGAAGACCGCAGAGGCCCAGCTGGGGAAGTCCTACCAACAATGAAGGGGTGCCCGTTGGACCTTGACCCCCTGACTGACCTGCATTTTGGTGGTGGCCTATCCTGAGGTAGACGGGCGTTTGAGGACAGCACAGCAGACACAAGGGGGTAAGTACTGACAGAACCCATGTACTTGCCTCTGCAAGTTAAGAGTAGATTTGTCTAAATATTGCAGCTGTGACATTGTGGTAAGTGCTACAGGTATAGTGTCTGCTAGAGAGACATGGTACTACAGTTGCCAACATACAAACACAGATGTGGCCATTGTAATGTGTATAGGGACATGTTAATCACCTATGTCAACCAAATAGTATGAATGCATGTGGAGATGAACATGTGACTGTGTCATATGCGCAACTCTATTCAGCCACAAATATATGTAACCTGCTGTGTCATCCTTCTCACCTAGCGTTCCAAAGTCCATTTACCCAAATGGTTAATTGTATGCTCTTTGGTCTCTCACCAGTCCTATTCCACTGGATCTAGTTCTATTTGCAACATTGGGTCTGACAGGTGAGTAACAGGGCCAAGTAATCCTGTGTCCTGAAATAGATGGACACTTCATGTGAGGCTGTCATCCCAATCAGGCTTTTGGTATGGCCAGCTTACTATACTTCCTAAGAGGTTTGAGGAGATGTCCCCATTGTCATGCCAGATTCATACATTGGAAAATGTGAAGTTTGATCAGGGTGGACATCCTACGTTGTGAAAATCATGGTGACAACAATACATTGTCATTTCATGACATTACATTGACGTGTACAAATACCTTTTATCCTAATGTATTTGTTGTTGAGAAGGCAAGTGGCTAGGCTGCTGATCTATTAGCCCATGTATATTGTCCATGCTACATAGGACAGTACCGTACTGAGTGCAACAAAAATTATTTTGTGCCTACATTATTTTTCAATTGGTACTTCGCGCCTATTGTTATGTTGAAACCTCTTCTTCGCCAGACTTACCTTTGGTAATCTAGGCTGTTTGGACAGTTTTGGTAATGGCGCTGCTCATTTCTGCCTAACTTAATCGTGTAGCAAGTGTTCCATTTGGTATACACATGTTGGTGTTATGGGATATGTTGTCATTCATTTTGCTTGACTCTAGGTGTATGTGTCATTCATGGTTACATAAGTAATCAGTTGTGTAAGTGTTAGTTTTGGACTAAGGTAATAGGAAGCACATGTCTGGGCAGTTGTTAGTGATGTAGGTGTTTGGATGTTGTCATGTAGAGGTTTCTAATCAGCATGTATGGTGGAATGCTATGAGCCCTTCATGCACATTGTTTGGTGTCCATTATATTGGTTGTGTTACTATGCTCCCTGTGGTTGTCTGTGGATGTATCCTGTGTGCTAAGTAGGCCCATATTGCAGTACATAGATTAGTTGTCTTTGTGTCAATGAGTTAGATTAGTGGGCCCAGATACTCCTAAATAATATTTTCCTAGTATTTAGATAGATGTTTCAATTACATGCTATGTCATTATGTGAGGCACACTGTATGATTATGACATATGAAGTGTCTTCATCTGAGGTTTTTGCCATTGTTTAAGTTGTGTACAGAATGATAGGTTAGGCCTGTGATTGGAAAGCAACATGCTGTGTCGTACTTGAAGTGAGATGAGTTTACTTTACTGGAACATGACTACTGGTGATGGACTGGGCAGGTGTGGAGTACGGGAGGCATGATATTGTGTTGTCAGTAAACTGCATTCCCTCAGACTGATTAATTGATTGACACATGCCAAGGGGAAGACAGTATCCACATCTTCATTATTGGAATCCTTCTCCAGTGGACAATCCCTGGTGGTGGCGGACCCATATGGGACCAACGGAGCACCATCTCAGTCCGCTACCCCCCTTACTACCACTGTCCTCCCTGTAGCTCTCCACCCAGTTGGCCGTGCCCGCTCACCCAAGAGGGTGGGCGTCTCCTTTGCCACAGGCACGTCTGCCCCTGCCCCGGTCAACCCTGCTGCCCTCAGTGAGGAGGCTATTGACTGCCTGATGTTGATCTTTGTGGGTCAGTCGACCATCGTGAATGCCATTCAGGGACTGGCAACTCAGATACAACAGAGCAATGCATTCCTGGAGGGCATTGACTGGTCACTGGCTGGCCTACTGAGACCCTTTCAGGCTTTTGCCTCCACACTGACGGCAGCCAGTCACCCTTTGTCTTCGCCGCCCCCCCACCTTCCTCTTCCCAATCCAAAACCCCTCTTCCCCAACCCAGCCAAAGCACACAGACAGACAAGCATGCATCCACCTCAACATCCAAAGGTAGCTCAGACAAACATAAGCACCACACGACATGTCACCAGCATGTAAACAAGCAATATAAACTTACACACACATCAACAGTCACAACCTGCCCTGACACCCCCACCACCCCGGCATCACAGACACAACACCTGACACACCTGCAGACACCACAACAATATTCACAGATCCAGCCACTGCACATATCAGACCCACAGACAGTATGACAGCAGACCCTCAGACATCCACCCCAGTCACCACATCGGCAGACACCATAGCCACAGACACGCCAGCATGCAGCACATCCACCATGCCTGCAGTCACCACCCCAACAGACACTCACCCACCCACCATGGCAACTCCCAGCACCTCCACCCCCTCCTCCGAAAACAGATAAACGCCACACTCACCCACCCAACAGACACCCGCCACCCACAAGCATACCTCACACAAACATGTCCCCAAGACATCTACACCAACACCTCAGACAACCAATCTCTCTCCCTCCACACCCAAACCCTTTTGCTATCACCGTTCCCATGTGTCTAAGAAATCTTTCCTTTTGAAGTTTGCTCTTTTCCCTACTCCTCTCCCACCCCATGAACCCATAAATGTTTTGGGTCGCTCCCCAAGTCTGGCCCTTTGACATTCAAGATCTCACCCACCCCCTGCAAGTTCTCATGCCTCTCCCCTGCCAAGAAGTCTACACTTCCACCTAAAAGCCAGCCCTCCCCTAAACCTAAGTCCAAACCCAAACCCACCCTCCCAAGTCTGATCCCAAAGGCCCCCTCCAAAACTCAAACCTAAAACCCCTCTACGCCCCCCGCCAGAGAACCCCTGAGGTGTGTGCCTGCCCCACTGATGCCCCTTCCTTTGAAGGTTACATGGCAGTCAGGAGTCAAGTTTGGGGCACCCATTTGTGCACTGTGTGCATGCAGTATGACTGCATTGTGGACTAGCCTATGGCCTTTGTTATTCATATATTGTTTACAGGTTACATTTTTGTCATGAATTTCTTTCCCTAGTATGGAGTTGTTCCTGGCTGACACAAGTTGTGTGTATGTCTGTGTGTGTGTGTGTTCTGCTTGGGCTATGTGTGTTGTTTGGGCAGTATGTGTGGTTGTGTCTAGTGTTTTGGTTTGAAAAGTGGTCAGGTATGTGTTGTGTCATGGACATTTGTGTGTTGAAGGGATTTGTTGTGTTGGTATTGTGTGTTGTTGGTGTGTTGTGTGGCTTTTTGTGCATTGAGTGTGTGTGCATTATGTGCATGAAATGTTGGACATAAAGGGCCTGATTACAACTTTGGAGGAGGTGTTAATCCGTCCCAAATGTGACAGATATACCACCAGCCGTATTACGAGTTCCATAGGATATAATGGACTCGTAATACGGCTGGTGGTATATCTGTCACATTCGGGACGGATTAACACCTTCCTCCAAAGTTGTAATCAGGCCTAAAGTTCTTTTTAGGTCTATACGTAAGTAGTATGATTGTGTATTTGCATGTGTGTTTTGCATGTTGGTGTCACTTTGTGAAGCCTGTGTGATGTGTCCCTGGGTATTGTCCCATGTGTCACTACAAAGTGAATGTAGATGGTGAGGATGTGTTGTTTTTGTGAAGTGTTGTGGAGTTGTGTGGTATTGTGTGAGCATGGGCCTGTGCAGTGCGTCTGTGCTTTCCTGTGTGTGTTTGTGATGTTTGTGTGAGTATGTGTGTGTGGTGGCTGTGGCGTGCTTATTGTGTACATGCGAGTGTGTGTGTGGCTGTCTGTGAGTGTGTATGTTAGTGTGCAGTTAAGTGTGAGTGTCACCCTCGCGCCCCTTTCCAAATGTATGTTGTGTGTGTACGAAAATTGGCAGCATACAAGGTAACAGTGTGTACTTATGGTTGCTGTCTTCTACTCAGATTCGGAAAGGTGTTGGGGGAGCAGGAGCAGCGAGAAGACAAATAGTTCTGGTTCTCTGGCAGCTCCGTATGAGTATGGGTTCCTGAAGGTGAGTGTCTCCTTTTATACAGGTGGTTTCCGCCTGTGTTTCTGTGGTGGTGCGACCACGACAGAAACCTTAGCGGTGTGCAACCTTGTAATCTGTCCGGCGGAAACATGGTCTTCACCAGCCTGCGGGTGACTGCTGTCAGCCATGGCGGTGCCGGCAGTGCTTTGGCTTTATTCTGTTGGGAATATTTCCATGGTCATAAAATGGTGGTCTTCTCCGCCAGCCTGTTGGTGATGCGACCGCCACCGCCAACATGGCGGTCCTGGGACTGCTAAACTCGTAATGAGGCCCTCAGTCTCTGAAACCAGTCTGTATAGATTTCTGTGCCTGTGGCTCACTAACAGATTGCTGAATTCTTAACTACGGGGGTGCCACACGCTCCACTGGAACTTCTTTCCCTGGCAGTTGTGGAATTGTAGGCCCAGTTGCCAGCAATCTACCTTCTGTAAATAGAGGATAGTCTTTAGCTTTAGTATGATTCAGATCCACCCCTGACACAGTTTCCATTCATGGCTCATTGTTACATGATCCCTTAAAGTGAGTCCTTATGGGGGGAGTTGTAACATCTTCAGCCCTATGAGACACTCTAGCGTCTGCCCCCGACTCACTATAAGAAAACACCCCCTCAATAGCAGGCATAGTGGGTTCCAATCTCAAATGGAGGTTATAGCTAGCTAGTGCAGCTGCAGACTAGGCTTGTATAGCACCCCTTTTCACTCTCTGAGACAGGACGGGAGAAGAGTTTGAGGCACCAATTACATTACTCGTCTTTGCGTGCTGCTTTCCCATGATACCATCAAGGAATAGCTAGAATACCTCAGAAACAGACTGCTTCTAATCCAGACCATTGTCTGGGCTTTACCACACAAAACCCCAGCAAAACTCCTGGCATTACTAAGAATGCATCATATCTTCATGAGTTACACTTCTAAAATAGCAAAGGCTGCCCTCCTTGCATTGAAATAGCTCCTGGTTCATGAAGCAGGGGGGGACCCACAGCATTTCTGCAGCTAGGGTAAAGTTGTCAGTTAGCGGGTCTCAGTAGGGTCAATAGCATAGATCCTTAATTTTGAATCTTCAAATCCTCCCTTGAGTTCTAGTAAATGTAATCACCCGCACCACCAAGTTAGAGCCACCACAAACAAAACAAACGTACTCCATAGCCACTGTGAATGCGCACCAGCCCTGACTCCTCATAGCTGGCTACTCTCACCTCGGAGCAAGATCATCTCTCCAGCAGACATGGTTGCCGCTGACCTCCTGCCACTTGCACCACTGCTTGTACTGGTGACTGGCTCATCAAAATGCACTAAGCTCTCGTAAGCTGTGGCAGCCCTCTTGCTGAAAAAACAGTGCAATGAGGGTGGCCTTCACCTTGGAAACTGCTGTGGGATCCGAAGGAAACGCAGCCCTTGCAGCGGCCATGGTGAAACGCCATCAGCCAAGATGACAATGATGTGGGGCTGGTCACACGGACTACCGGCAGAGCATCCCAGGCTTTACTCCTCTCTATGAGAAAATATGAGGGTAGTGGGGAGGTTTTCTCATGGACAGCCTAGCATGACATTGGAGCAGGAGCTGGTTGATCTGTTGTAGCTGGATGTTTGTGCAATGCAACAGATTATAAATTCCAGCTATCTAAGAAGCTTGAGAACACTACACTGAGAGTAGAAGCACAGTGATGACTATTATGTAAACAGATAGGATACTGCAATCTGAGCTGTTAATGGAGAACAGCCAACTCCTCCTCTTCCCTGACATGGGTACTGAGTCCTTGGCTAGGATGAAATCCCTCTTGGAAGTTAAATATGGACTGGTAGAGGAAGGCCAAGCAGCAACCATGCACTTTCTAATTCAGCTGAAAGGTGGGTGAAAGAATTTCCTCAAGTAGTTTCAGTCAAGACTTTAAAACTAGCACTGGATGACAGCAGCACTGAGAGGGATTGGTGAGTAGTCTAGGATATTCCTGGGGCTGCAGTAGTTTGGATGGTTAACCAGTTGCACCAGAGTCCTCCTCCTCTAACAGGGAGCGATAGCCGGGTGATACTTGCCAAAATAAATTTAATTTTACGTTTTTCTTCTATATTTTTTCTGCTTTCTCCTTTCTCTCCTTGGCGTTCGCAGGAATAGCAGCATCAGTCCATGGTTGAAAAGTATGTTAAATATTTATACAGGAAATACGTTTCTAGTGATTCTTAATATGGGACAGCAGGAAGCATTTGTTTTTTATGAGTCTAGTTAATGTTCAAACTCTTCTTGCTATGCTTTGTTGAACAAACAGATTCAAAGCTAAAAGAAGATGACGGAAGAGAAAGGGTAAGACAGAGAACAGATGAAGGGAGAAGTAGGAAATTGAGTCAATAGGTTACATTGTTTAGATATTGGTTGTTTGGTTGTCTTCTGTTTTCCCTGAATGTTTGAAGGTCTTCTTGGTGATTGATTCCTTCCAGTACGGATTCACAGGGAGGTAACCACTTCTAGGAATGATTAAGACAACAGGTACTTTGTGTCTCAGTAAATGTTAGCAAAATTTAGAGATAAGCAGGTTGTTGGTGATGAAGGAAAACGGGCTGCATTTCAAAACGAAAAGTTTTCTTTTCATTTTTTCAGAGTAGGCAGTGGTGTCTGCTCTGGAAAACATTTTCACTACCATTCACAAAGGGGAAGGGGTACCGTGGGGACCCCTTCCCGTTTGCGAATGGGTTAGCACCACTTTGAAATTGGTGTTAACTGTGTTTGTTTTGTGACTGCATTCACAGTCACAAAACAATTATACAAGGGCCTGTGAGTTGCAATGAGGAAGAGACTCCTTTGGAACGCCCCTTCCTTACTACAAGTCGCAAACCCTATTTTGCGAGTCAGTAAGAAAAAACTAACTCGCAAAATAGAAATGGTACATTTTACAAGGCCATTTTGTGGTTGCAAATGGCAATTTACGCACTTTGCGACCACAAAATTGCATTGTACATCTGGCCCATGGTGCATTCCTGACTCGTTCCCCTGCCCTCAGCATGCAATGGGCTACCTAGGGCCAACACTGGCACTCTTGCACCATGGTGCAAGGATGCTTGCCTTCCATGCAGGGTTGTTTTTGTGCAAGAGGGGGCACCTTCCTGCACAAAAACAATCCTTGGAGGCATATTCCTCTATATATGTGCAGCACACATAGAAAGAGGAAGTAACAAGGAGAAATAAAGATATTTCTCCTTGCTACGCCTCTCCTGGGGAGGCATATCTTTTATGCACATTCCTAGGTGTACCAGGTTTGGTAAATCTGTAAATGCATAGAACAAAATTGGAGATCCATGGAAAGACCCATGAAGCATCCTTGGAATGTCTCCCTAGTTCAGAGTAATGCAACGTAGTGATTTTTACTTACTCCAGATTTTTTAAGCCATTCAAAACCATGCAAAGTGACTTTGCGTGGCTTCAAAAATCTGACATAGAGATTTGCATCATGCACGTACCATCATGCGTGGTGCAATGAAACACAAACCTCTCACAAATATGCCCAACAATGTTTGCAGTACAGTCAAGCATAGCCAGTGATAAAAAAGGATGGCCAGGGCCCTGTTACCGCCCTTAAGCTTGTAATTGTGAAGACTCATAAATGTTCTATTGGGAAAGAGGTCTTACTGTTAGGAATTGATAGAGCGGGTTATGCAGCGCAGTCACAGAGGTTTTTGTTTTTAGCTATGTCAGTGGCCCACTGCTGTATTGCGTCTGATTGGTTGGAACCAATGCCACTGACCTTTAACCAATGGTTGGCCCGTCTGTGTTCAATATTCTATTTCGAGATGGGCTCTTATGCGCTTAAGGGTCGATCCTGCAGACAGATTGGTAAATTAATTTGGGCCCCGCTCGCACAGTGGTTAGGTTGCAGTTAATTGCTGTCTGTATGCGATATGTATTTAGCACAATTTATTCACTGCACCTTTTCTGCACTTTACTTCTCTTCAAGATGGTTTTAAAGAACCTATTTTGTGACCACTGTTTGCTGTATATGGATGAGATAACTTATATGTATTTATATGTCTCCTATTAATATTGTTCTTTTTTTCTGCTGTGCATCTTCCCAAAAAAAAAAAAAATTATAAAAAAAAAGGAAAGAGGTCACCTAGTGTTGCTATGCCAATACTTACACATAAGTATAATATTATTTATTGCTGGCAAAAGCGTATGGCAAAAAGTATGGTATTATACAATAAAACAACGTGATATTTCCGTTCACACTCCAAACGTTACCATGATCTTTCGAGACAGAGATTCCATATGATATTGGCTAGGGGTGACACTGGTTGTGCAAGTGTATGTTCTATCTGTAGTGTGTCAATGTTTTTGTGTGCAAACCAATATTTCATATAGTGTGTCTGCGCTACAATAAAATATGCATATAAATCCTGTACTGAGAGGCCCCCATTTTTCATGGGCCACATCAGTATCCCCCATTACAACCCAGGCTTCCCTCCACAATATTTAAATCTAATAAGCAGTGTTGGACCTGGCTTTTTGACAGGGTCATCCCCAAACGTTTTGCCTCCTTCCTCCTATTTTTTTCTGACCTGTTCTTGTTGGCTTTTGAACTCTGGGCACTTTACCACTGCTAACCAGTGCTAAAGTGCATATGCTCTCTGTATAAATTGTATTGTTGATTGGTTTATCCATGATTGGCTATTTGATTTACTTGTAAGACCCTAGTAGAGTGCACTATATGTGCCTAGGGCCTGTAGATTAAATGCTACTAGTGGGCCTGCAGCACTGGTTGTGCCACCCACTTAAGTAGCCCCTTCACCTTGTCTCAGGCCTGCCATTGTAAGGCCTGTGTGTGCAGTTTCACTGCCACTTCGACTTGGCATTTAAAAGTACTTGCCAAGCCTAAAACTCCCCTTTTTATACATATGTCACCCCTAATGTGTGCCCTCAGTCACACCCCAAACACAGGGTACTCAGCCTCACTTGCATACATCTGCATTTTGAATGGGTCTTCCTGGGCTGGGAGGGTGGAGGGCTGCCCTCACACAAAGGACTGCCACACCCCCTACTGGGACCCTGGCAGACAGGATTGAACTGAAAGGGGACCTGGTGCCTTTCTTAGTCACTCTTTGAAGTCACACCCACTTCAAAGGCACAATTTAGTATAACACATTCGGGAACGCAGCCCCAGGGTAGGTGCTGTACTGGACACCGGTGAACACAGAAATTTACTGTGAACCGGGCAACAGGCCTGTGTGATCCCATGAAGCCCATTCTCTAGTGAAGATGGGTGACTGATAGGAAAGAAAAGCCAGTCCGGTTTAATCCTAGTAAGTGACTGATGACGCCTTGACTGTGAGCGTTAGTCTGCAGGAGTTTAGATTTTTTTGCCTTGTTTTCAATTGGAAAAGCCCAATGATTAAGTAGGTCCTGAAGAAGCGTCAGGGGATCCTGTTGGACCATAAGAGACGCGAAACATGTCGACCGCATACTAAGGAATATCGGATAATTTCCGTCTTCCTTCATTTTGATCGTTTTTGTGTGAGTGTCTGAGCATTATCTCTGGTTTCACTCCCTTGTTACTTTTTAATCTTGACCATTTCCCAACAGCAAGTAATAAATTATTTAGTGAGGGTCTTGAGCCAATTTTACTCCTCTTTTCTGTGTTTTTTCTTCCTCTCTCGGACCCATATTTGGCTCCGCGGCATCATCGAGTATAAAAAGATCTCCGGCAAAGAGCCCCACCTCGGGGGGTGCCCGTCAGACATTGCAGCGCCGGTCTGACGAGGAGCTGTCCGATGATGAAGCATGACACCAAATATGGTGTGTGAGGACTATTGCTCCTGATCAGTAGGACTCCTTGTCTTTCCTTCTCACTAGTTTTGGAACAGTGTACCATATTATATTATCACGTTGACTGGAGGGTGTACACTGGACCATTAATCCTCTGATCCCTTCTTTTTGTTTGAAACAATTTAGTATAAAACAGGGCCTCTGCCCTGCCTCATGAGACACTTGCTGGAGAAGAAACCTGAACCAGAACCTGCATCCTGCCAAGAAGAACTGTTGGGCTGCTCAAAGGACTCACCTGACTGCTTTCTACAAAGGGCTGCTGCCTTGCTGTTGGCCTGCTGCCTTCCTGAACTCTTGTCTGGCTGACAAAAGTGCTCTCCAAGGGCTTGGATAGAGCTTGCCTCCTGTTCCCTGAAGTCTCAGGACCAAAAATACTTCTCTTTTTCAACTGGACTCCTTGTGTGCCGAAAAACAAGAAAACACACAACTTGCTCCGCGATGAGAAATTCACTGCACGCCGATCCAGAAAGACGCCGCTCGACGCGATGCCTGCGGTGCGACCGGAACTTCGAAGCACTGCCTCGCATTGACCACGCCACCTGACTTCCAGAGAGAAAATCTACGCAACGCCTGCCATGAGAAAGAAAATTCATTGCACAGCTCCCCGGAACGACGCACAGCTGGATGACAAGCCGAGGAATCCACGCACAGACCCTGGGACATTTGGTAATCCCGCGATCCACAGAAGGAGACGGTCCACGTGCCGGAAAACGACGCACGTCTTCCCCGAGTGAAAAATAACGATGCAAGTCCGTGTGTGAAGAGGTGTAACCAACGCACACACCATTTTTCCACGCATCTTCTCCTCTGCGGCCCTTTGCGGAGATTTTCCACTGCAAACCAGGTACTTTGTGCTTGAAAGAGACTTTGCTTTTTAAAGACTGAAGACACTTTATATCACTTTTCAGTGATATCTTTACAAATTCATATTGCATCTTGGATCGTTTTGACCTGCAAATACCCAGATAAATATTATATATTTTTCTAAACACTGTGTGGTGTATTTTTGTGGAGCTATATTGTGTTATTGTATGATTTATTGCACAAACGCTTTACACATTGCCTTCTAAGTTAAACCTGACTGCTCTTGCCAAGCTACCAAAGGGTGGGCACAGGATAATTTGGATTGTGTGTGACTTACCCTGACTAGAGTGAGGGTTCTTGCTTGGACAGAGGGTAACCTGACTGCCAACCAAAAAACCATTTCTAACAAGCAGCTGTCACAGCTCTCGTCAAAATGCTAGCAGAATACACACAGGGATGTTTAAAAGCAGGTATAGTAATTTTGGCAAAATAATCATTTTGATAATTGAGATTTGCCCCATCATGGAGATCAGCAAATGTATCAAGCATTCTGTGCAGGCTTTGAACAAATCTAGTGCAGGGTCAAAATTACACCCAATGAGATCCCTTACGTTCCTAGTGATATGATTATCAGGAAACTTCATATCATCCATGCTCCATTTTAAGTGGTACTCCAATGCAAACTCTACAGTAGCATCTACAAATAGGACTATCTCAGACTTGTCCCAGCAGAGCTGCAGACAAGAGTGACCCCCAAATCCTACCCTGTAACGTCCCGGGAGACAAAAGGTAGGTTCTCTTCAGGCTTTTGCATTTATAACACTATATCACCTGCATACAGGGTTAGCAGCAGAGCTTTACTCCCACAAAAAGCCCTTATCTTGAATTAAAATCTTGGAGGAGGCAGGCAATTGCCTCCAATGCCAGTGCAAATATTAGAGGAGACAAAGGACATCCCTGATGCGTGCCTCTGCCGGTAAGAAACAACTCGGAATGTGGTCTAATAACCTTAACTCTAGCTCATGGTGCTGTATATAGTTATCAGTTTCATGAAGTGGTCGTCCAATTCAATGAGGAGAACCTCTTGCATGAAAGGCCACTCCAGAGCATCAGAAGCTTTTTCAGCATCTATAAGAATTGTCACTGCGGACGCTTTGGGTCTACTAGTGTAAGACGGCTATCAGGATGTAGAAGTTGAAAACAGTGGATCTTTGAGGTATACAACATAATTATTCTGGCAATACTAGAAGCTGCATAAACTGATGCAGGTGCTGCACTAGAATGTTAGCGAACATTTTGTTATCAATGTTCAATCAGGACAGCAGCCTCTTTGAGGAACATTGGGAGGGTGCCTTTCCTGGCTTTAGCAGTAATTGTAGCCTCCACCATAGTTAGTGGAATTCAACCTTTAGTAATTGCTGTGTACTATAAAGCTAGTAGTCTGGGGGCAAGATAATATTACATTATTTGTAAAATTTGACATGTGAGCCATCCCCTCAGGGGCCTTACCACTGCGTAGACTCATGAGTGCACTTCGACGTCTTCCAACAACAAGGGAGAATTTAATAATTCTCTTATTTGCACTTCAATCCATGCTAATGTTTAAAGGTTCTATATCAGTTGGCACACATTGTAATCTAGTGGCAAAGCGGTGTTTGTAATATCTTTTAAGGGTATCTATGATATCTACTGATGTGAAGTCATCAAGCTCTTGCCGATACGTATACATGAGAATTGGCAGGAATCGTATGATGTTTTGAGCTCCCACTTCAGCGTCTTGCCAGGTATGTCTCCTTCCCTGAAAAGTCAGGCCTTAGGATGCTTCCCCAAATATAGGACCTCGAGGTCCACCACCCCACATAGCATCTTGCCATGTCACCTGAAGGTTGATAAACCTGGATTTGGTTTCCGTGACAGCGTACAGACATTTTAGTTTTTTTTAGATCACTCTCCAGTCGTTCCAATCAAGAGTTTAGTGTTTTAAGGATGCCTGAACTTTTCGATATGCAAATGACTTTTATATACACTTTAAAAGCTTCCTATAGAGTTTCATTTCCCAGAACTAAAGAATCACTTAGTTTAAACCATTCTACTATTGCAGTTCTGACCTCTGTCCTAAACAGGAATCAAAGTTCTGTACTTTTAAGGGCCAATTTATATACTATGGTGTTGTAGCAGGTATCTGAATAACATTAATTACCAGGGAGTGATCAGTTAGAGCCCTGGGCTGAATGCTAGCAACACATGTTTTTCCCTTCACTGGGGCACAAGTCAGGATAGAAAGCAATGGGGGACCCGGCAAATTGCAGATCCGGAGTGGCTCTATTTAGTTGTAATATTTGATTCCTGTCCCTGTAATTAAGCAGTCTTGCAATTATCAGCGTATGATTCTGCTCATGTGCAGCTGAGGTGCCATGTTCTCTCTCTACAATGAAGACCCCGTTGCGTCTGAACAGGGTTTCTAAAAGGCTGTTGAGGTGGAACGCCCACAACAACACCTATTACACACCGCTCTGCTGCAGAAAACTGCATTGGAGAGGAGAGATCCATATTTACAAAATGACATTAAGCCACAAAAAGTGTAAATGTGGCACACTACACAGCGCCACTAGACCGTCACAAAACGTGGTGCTCCGGTGGCGCTAGGGCCTTGTAATTCTCACTTGGTGGCACTTGGGCCCCAAGTGCGAAGCTTAAGCGCCTTACACTAGAAGTTAACGTATGTCGCAATAAACATTCAAACTTCAAGTAAAACACGCTAGGCAGGTCACCTTGCTTATATTTCACATAATATAAATATTGCATGTACCTGCCTATCACCATGTTCACAACAGTACTTCTCACTAAGACACACGACACAACAGTGAAAAGAACACAATGGGCCGAATTCCTAAATTTAATCCAATATGGCATAGCTATGTCATTAAGACTACAATCAGGCTACCCAACAGCACTCTTCACCTAGAAACACGCGAGACACATCGTCCACCATGCAAAGAGCATATTTATCGCCCTAGAAGATGAAGCAGAGCTCCTGAGCCTTAACATTTAAACACCAAAATCCTATACCCACATCTCATTTAGTGAGACAGTCACATAACTGAGAAAATGACAGAACACAATACCATAACAGAACACAGTGAGTCGGACTCCGGTCTGTTCGAGGAACCTCGGGACCACCTGGTAAATCGACAGATTATTGAAAGCGCTATCATGCCATGTACCTAATGGCCGATAGAACAACGGAAGAACAGCTTCTGTGCAAATGCTGAAAACAAAATGGAGAATTTTTAAAACCTTCACAACAGTCCCAGAATAAAACACCTTTAAGAAATCACATTTCTCTTCCTCTGTTGTGTCGGTTTTCTAGAAGTCAGTACGAAATCGAGCTACAATGTTAATTCCATTACAGATTGGGAAAATTGGTGGTTTCTTCAGTCTATGAAGGCAGTGGATGGCTCTGTTGCAGATTATACCCTTCAGGGTCACCAGGGATCTAGGGCGATCACCTGCCCCCAAAGGATCCTGGGCATCAAAAATGCTGCAGTAGAAGAACGCCTAAAGAAAGAGGTAATGGTTCTTTGGCACGAAGTTATCTTCTTCACTAAAGGAACAGGACTTCATGTTATCCAGTTTGTAGAAAAATACCCATCCCCACATGCAAACAGTTCGACTACGTTAGCCCCGTTTATTTTCCTACTCAAGAAGGCACAGCAATTAAAATTTGCAATTTAAATTTTGTTCTACTGACATCTTGAAATTAATAGTTGTCATGGTGATAGCTTTGGCTGTCTTCGGAGTGCTGCAGCATAGCTGCATAAAAATAGAAAATGGATCATAAAATAGAGATGCTAGAGAGCATCTACAAGCCCTGCAGGAACGCATAATAAGAATCAGCACACTTCAGTGTCTATATTCCCTAAAAATCACTGGTAGATTAGTTGCTCGAATTAATTACTGAATGGAAAAGCAACTTAAAATGCAGAAGCTTAATATGTACCAAAATATCAAACATTTAATTTGATAACGTTAACAGACAATGTGTGCCTTTCTTTCTGTGTGGCTGTCTGTCTATTGATATCTGCATGGTCTCCAAGTCTATTCGTACATCAGTCCGTCCGTCCATAAATCAATGGCTCCCTCCATCCATCCATCCGCGAATCTGCCTACGTATGTCTATGTTGTTTATAGGTCTGCCTCTCTCTAGCCATCTCGTCCTACACCCATATATCCATCTATCTACCTATCAATCTGCATTTTGGTCTAACTGTTTATCCCTTTGAACCTATCTGTCATCTTAATTTTTGCGCATTTAATTTGCTTTTGTTTGTGTAGCACTTCGGACCAACAGCTTGGTGATCACAAAGAATTACAAACAACCAGCAAAGATAATTGAGAAAAGGTTAAACGAAGGGGTATATTAAAATTAAAACTTTTTGGTGCAAAACTGCGCTAACGCAGTTTTGCACCAAAAAGTTTACTGTCAGCTTGCACCATTCCTGAGCACCGGCCGGGCACCATATTAATTGAATGACGCAAGCTGGCACTAAGCTGGGGCTAGTGTAAAAAAAAATTACGCTAGCCGGGTGGGGGTGGCGGTATGGGAATAGGAGGTTGAGTGTCTGGAAATGACACAAGGCTGGTTAGCGGCAAAAGAAATGCTGCTATCCAGCCCTGCGTCATTTCCAGATGCACAACCATCCTAAAACATGACTCCTGTCTTAGAAAAGACAGGAGTCATGCCCACCACCCCAATGGCCAGCACAGGGGACCAGTGTCCCCTGGGCATGGCCATTTCACCCAGTGCCATGCAGGGAGCTCCATGATAGGGCCCTCAATGGCAGTAAAAAAAAAAATACTTACCCTACTTGCCTGGGATGGGGTCCCCCATCCTCTCGTGTCCCTCTGGTGTGGGTGGGGGTGTTCCTGGGGCTTTGGTTGGGCACATGTGGGCCCATTCCATGGTGTTTGACCATTGAAATGTGTGTATGTATGTAGGTATGTATGGTGTATTTATAAAGCGCATTCCGGCCCGGGGGCATTGAAGCGCTAACTAAGGTGAGGCAGTGCAATGTCTGTAAGGAGAAAGGTACAGGCTATCGAGGAAATAGCCAGGTCTTAACCCGTTTCCTGAAAGTAAGGTAATTGTGCTCTTTCCTGAGATTCAACAGGAGAGAATTCCAGATCCTGGCGGCGGCGATAGTGAAAGTTTTGTCCCCCCACTTCACCTTCTTGGTGCGGGGGACTAGAATTTGAAATGTGCTGGCAGAGCACAGCAGTCGTGTAGGTCGGTGCCACTGTAATTTGGTAGTCAAATACTTGGGACCAATCCCGTGAGTGGCTTTATGTACGATACAGAGAGCCTTAAAAGAGATCCGTTGGGCTATAGGAAGCCAATGTAGATTCCTAAGGCTCTCCATAGCGGAGGCTGATCGTGGCAAATTCAATATTAGTCTAGCAGCTGTGTTCTGCATCAGCTGCAGTTTTGTTAGTGATCCTTTGTCCATGTTGAGCAAGAGGGCATTGCCATAATCCAATCTGGACAGGACCAGGGCCAGGGTAGCAGTAATTCTCCATTCTTTTAAAATATAGGGGAAGATTTTCTTCAATTTCCTCAAAATCCACATACAGGATTTAATGGTCTGATTGACCTGAGGTTGAAAAGATAAGTGGTCATCAAAAAGAAATCCTAGATTCCTTGACGTGGAACCAGGTAGAGGCAGTGTGCCACACTCTTTTGCCCACCAGTTAGGGGACCGCTGTGCCCTACTTATCCCAAAGCAGAAAACCTCGGTCTTATCACAGTTCAATTTTAGCCAGTTAGCCTTCATCCAGCTGCTTACCGCCAACATACAAGCATTAAAACGGGCCGCAACTACCTCCACGTCTTTGTTAATAGAAATGATAAGTTGAGTGTCATCAGCATATGAGGTAGGGATGAAGCCAAAAGAGCGTATTAGTTCTGCCAGAGGAGCCACATAGACATTCAATAAAGTAGGGCTGAGCGACGAACCCTGAGGAACCCCGCAGGGCAGAACGTAAGCGGGGGATCTAAAATCTCCACAGCTTACCGTAGACCACCTGTTAGAAAGAAAGGATTCAATAAGCTTCAGGGCTAATTCCCTAATGCCTACCTGATGTAGGCGTTCGAGCACAATGTGGGGAGCAATGATGTTAAATGCTGCTGATAGGTCCAGCAGGACCAAGAAGACACCCTGTCCCTCATCAACCAGCCTACGAATAGTGTCTGAAGAGGAGATGAGGGCAGATTCCGTACTATGAGACTTCCGGAATCCATGTTGAGAAAAGTTGGACCCCTCTGAGTCTAACAAGAAATTGACCAATTCTCTAATGATGTATTTTTCAAACATTTTGGCCAGAAAAGGGAGCAAGGCTATGGGGCGAAGGTTGGTTAAATCATCATGTTTCCCCGTTTCCTTCTTTTTTAGGGGAATAATAGTGGTTGCTTTCCAAGCAGAGGGGTAAATGCTGGAAGTGAGGACCTCCTAAAATATAGGGACCAGCGCAGATGCCACCAACTCCGGGACCAATTGCAAAATAGCCAGAGGGCAGGGATCTAACGGAGAACCAGATTTACATCCCTGAAGCAGCTTACAGATTATATCTTGGGGTGGCATGTTGAACTTTGAAAGTAAACTACAATTATTAGACGTGGCTCTAGGTGAGGCAGAGGGGAGCAATACCGGAGTGTCGGTGGGGAGAGAGTGCCCCTGAGTCTCATCTAAAATAAAACTGGAGTAAATATTTTAAATTTTACTTTCAAAGAACTTTGCTATTTTGTTGCAGAAATCTTGTGAGTTCTCCAGCTTGGTCGTGCAGAGGGGGGTGGTAAGAGCATTAATAACTCTGAATAACTCTCTAGAGGAATTGGCAGCTATCCTAAATTAGCGTGAAGTATTCTGATTTAGCTCTGAAACAAGCCTCCTTATAGTTATTTAAGGCTAGTTTTAAATGAAGTTTATCGCTGGCACCAGAATTGAGACTCCTGCGACGCTCCTGCTGTCTATATTTCCTCTGGAGTGCTTTAAGGTCCTTGGAGAACCAAGGTTGGCTGGGTTTTTTACCTATACGTGGTGCGTAAACCTTCTGAGGGTCTAATGAGTCAATCGCCAAAGTAATTCCCTGGTTAAAACGAGCCAGTGGCGGTAAAACAGACATCTTAGGATCCTTCCAACTGAGTTTTAGTGCCATTTCCAGGGATTTAGCTTTAATGCATTTCCAGTATCTTAATAATTTATTCGGGGGTGTGTGTTTAAGAAAAGACTGTTTCTCAGTGAACTTAAAAGTCAGAAGCGAATGGTCCGTCCAATTTAGCAGGACAGTAATAAGCTTTCATTTTACCTCAGGACGGGTAAAGATCCTGTTGAGGGTATGACCAGCTATATGAGTAGCCGGACCTTCCTTTAAAACCCAGTCTAAAGAGACCATGAGATTAAGGAATTCAGTGACCAGCGGGTTACTACTGTCATCAAAATGAATGTTGAAATCCCCTAATATAATCGCTTTAGGGGCCATAACAAGAGGTTCCAACAAATCTGTGCATTCCAAAAGAAACTTAGGGAGGGGACCAGGAGGACGGTAGATTAAAAGGCCTTTTGAAACTAAGAAATTGCCATAAAAAAGTTTAAAAACCATCGTTTCACATATATCTGAAGAAGTGCTCCTAACAGTCCAAGTGCAAGTGAGGTCCAACCTACAGATAATGGCCAGTCCCCCTCCTCTGCCCGTTGTCCTATCTGACCTATAATACGAATAACCTGCGGGGGAAGCCTCGATAAAATCCGGGTCCGACTCAGGCCTAGCCCAAGTTTCAGTTATGAAAAGGCAATCCATGTTGAGGGTGGAAATAAGTTCCCTGATTTCGAATTTATGCTTGGGAAGGGATCTGGCGGTGATAAGAGCAAAATACCCCATTTCCCTGATGCCCCCTGTGCCCCTACAATTGGCATGATCCATCTTACTTCCAGCTTCCCTCAAAACTCTGTGCTCCTCCACTGTTAGTGGCCTCGGCGGGGACCATTCACAGCGTGCACATTTCCAGGGGCCAGGGTTACCCGGCATAAGCGTATGAAGGCAAGGACAACCTGCCAAACTACAAATATCTGGATAGGTGAGCAGGCCTTCTTTAGGAGAGGATGTAAGGTTCCTGGCCCTCTGGCCCGTCCTGGCGCGGACGGGTGCAGACGGGCTTGCCTTTGGCACGCCTTTGGCGTGCCAGCGGCGCGCCCGCTGCGTGGCTGTGTTACTGCTCCCACTATATCCCCCAGAGAAACAACTGGACTGCTACCCAGCAGGAAGCGTCCCCGCCGGTATGGGAAGTGGGCTCTAACAGGCCCAAATTTCCTGCAAGGTCCACCAACAAAAATGGACCTCCGGCTAAATGTCCACAGGTCCCCTAATGCCTGGTCCGACCCAGGTGTTAAACAATGGTGCTAAGCAAGCTTAGCGCCATTATTTGGGGCCGTATCCCATCTGTGCGTTATTTTTGCATGGGTGATAAATATGGCGCTATTGGGATAGTGCAATTTTTTGGATGGAAACACCTACCTTGCATCTCATTGACGCAAAGTAGGTTCACACATCAAAAAAATGGTGCAAACTCCAGTATTTTGACGCTAGACGTGTCTAACATCAAAATATAATATATGGAGTTAAGTTTGCGCCGTATTTGCCTAAAACAATGATGCAAATGCGGCGCAGAGTATAAATATGCTCCGAAGGATGCAAAAGATGACGCTAAATGCAGCAACAAAAAAAAACGTTGGGATGGGAAAGAAGATGGTTCAGACTGGAGTTAACAATAGGTATAGTGTGGATGGGGCTATAAACAACATTGATCGGAAGTGAGGTGGGTTAGATGTTCTACAGAAAGATACCAAAGATGTCAGAAGGGAAAGGGAAACAAGATGATGTAGATCAGCTAAGCGAAGATGTGCGAGAAAATGGTTACCCCTAGCCTTCTATCCCCAGCGAACAGATAATGGGGCATATTTAGGAAACGTGGTGCTGTACGCAGTGCAGCGCCACTTTTCTTGCACCCCTTAGCACCTCCCCCTAACGTCACCATGTGTGCACCATATTTAATATATGGTGCACCATGGTGGTAGTTACGGGATTAGCGTCAGAATTTTTGACGCCAGTCCGGAGTTTTGCAGGATTAGCGTCAAAAACTTTTACGCTAATCCTGCAAAGCTCATTGAGGCCCATTGTAATCAATGGTGCGCCTCCTTTTAATGCCTACTTTGAGCAGGCGTTAAAAGTGCAGAAAGAAATGACACAAAGAAATCTGTTAGGGGAACGCCCCCCCTTGGCATACATTATGCCTGGGGCAGGCATAATGTAGCACAAAGGGTTACAAAGTGGCACAATGCATGCATTATGCCACTTTGTAAATATGGCGCCGAGATTTTGGCCTCGTTCGGCCACATTAGCGCAAAAATAAATGGCGTTAATGTAGGGCAAGGAAGCTCTATGGGCTCTTGGATATGCCCCAATGTATCTTATCTCAAAATACCAAGGCCAAATCAGTAAAACTATTTTAGATTTCATTATCTGGTTACCTGCTGGTCTAGAAAGTCTAAAATGCTTCAGACAAAGGCACATATTGTGGGCACAGATCACTATTTCTGATTATATACTCTGAGGCCCTGATTCTGACCCTGGCGGTTGACTACCGTCAGGGCAGAGTGCCGCGGATGCACCGCCAACAGGCTGGCGGTGCATCCATGGGCATTCTGACCACGGCGGTACAGCCGCGGTCAGAAACGGGAAACCGGCGGTGTCCCGCCGGTTTCCCGCTGCCCTAGGGAATCCTCCACGGCGGCGCTGCAAGCAGCGCCGCCATGGGGATTCCGACCCCCTTACCGCCATCCTGTTCCTGGCGGTTTTCACCGCCAGGAACAGGATGGCGGTAACGGGTGTCGTGGGGCCCCCTAACAGGGCCCCACTAAGATTTGCAGTGTCTGCATAGCAGACACTGAAAATCGCGACGGGTGCAACTGCATCCCATACCCTATGTAACTAGTTGAAAAAAGGGTAATTGTAGTTTGTCTCTCATGTATTTCAATCATCTGTTCTATGGCAGCTATTTAGTAGAAGGTAATTCTGTTGAGAAATTGAAAGTTAGCATCTTCAGTTTTTCATTCATTGAAACCCCTTTAACACGTTTGCATCAGCTCTGCTGCTCAGCATCTCTCAAGTCTACCTGCATCCACCCCTACAAGTTAACAGCCATTCATCAGCTAGGAAGGCCTTGTACAGAGTCAGCCTTATGTACCTTTCTTAATCCCAGGTGTCAAAACCAGCTTCTGGAATACACTGATTTTTGAGCATCTAAAATCGTATCCCCCTCTCTCAGACCCTTTGCTACCACAACAAGCTGTAAAAGGCATTTGCAATGTCAGTAGGTCTGGCTTATGATTCAAAGTACCTTTTCTGTCATTGATGTGTTTAGGCAGCCCATAAGTCATCATACATGCACTCTTGTCTTTGCACTCATGCATCCATTCATCCATCCATTCACAAATTCTTACATTCACCCTGACACAACCACAATAAATCACAAACAAACTCAACAACTTATGCAAGATAAATTAAAGAATTAAAGAATTAAAGAATTAAAGAATACAAATTAAAGAATACAAATAGAAAAAAGAAAACATGCTGCCTTCTAAACACGACAGACATATGCTTTCAACAACAGAACCAAACATGGCAGTGGGTGTCAGCCTTGCAAAGGTACTGTGAATAGTATATTGTTGTTTTAAAGTTCAAGCATGGTCACCATATTTAGAACCAATGTGTTGGTCATCTTAGAATGGTAAACCAATGACACATTATGGACATCAGCATTCCATTAGGGTCTCCTGGTTTAAAGGAAGTGGCCTTGTGGGATGTGACACAAAGTAGATAAAATGAGCAGCAAGCAAGTGACCAGTTAGCACTGCCTCAATAGCTGTGGTATACTCTAAAGAAAACATTACATTTAAAAGAGGAGAAGCAAAGACATGAAAGAGAAGTTATAAAAGGAAAAAATGCAAAAACAGAGAACTGGCCACCCAGCATTGACACTGAAGCACACTCCTTTTCAAGTGGGTGTGCACAAATCACAAAATGCCTTCCGTCACAGGGCAAAGGAGCCAATGATTATTGTGGAATGAACCATTACCCCATGCCGTTCACTGTCATGGATACAAGCAGTGTGTAATTGAAACTCAGAAAGATCAATGGAGGAAAAGAACTGACTCAAGGGCGATATATGTATGCATTTATAATTATGTATATGGATGTATGTGTTAATAATGTTTTTATGGAAATATCCTCAAAGATGGGAACCGCCAGAATACCGCTGCGCGGTCAAAAGACCGCCGCGGGTATTCTGGGTTTCCCACTGGGCTGGCGGGTGACCGCCAAAAGGCCGCCCGCCAGCCCAGTGGGAAACACCCCTCCATGAGGATGCCGGCTCCGAATGGAGCCGGCGGAGTGGAGGATGTGCGACGGGTGCAGTGGCACCCGTCGCGTATTTCAGTGTCTGCAAAGCAGACACTGAAATACAAAGTGGGGCCCTCTTACGGGGCCCCTGCAGTGCCCATGCCATTGGCATGGGCACTGCAGGGGCCCCCAGGGGCCCCACGACACCCCTCACCGCCATCCTGTTCCTGGCGGGCGGAACCGCCAGGAACAGGATGGCGGTGAGGGGGTCGGAATCCCCATGGCGGCGCAGCAAGCTGCGCCACCATGGCGGATTCCCCTGGGCAGCGGAAAGCCGGCGGGAGACCGCCGACTTTCTGTTTCTGGCCGCGGCTGTACCGCCGCGGTCAGAATGCCCGGCGGAGCACCGCCAGCCTGTTGGCGGTGCTACCGCCGACTCCGGCCCCGGCGGTCCATGACCGCCGGGGTCAGAATGACCCCCATAGTAATTAAAAAAGGTATCCAGAGAAAACAGTTGGGCAGGCCAAATACTATCTCTGCTAGGATGGCCTAACAAGGATTTTCACAGAGCAAATAGTTCATATCCAACCCCTAAATATCTATTGTCTATAACATATACTTTTCACAATAAATATGTCAAGCTTAGTGCCTTTACCATAACATTTAATGATCAACAGATCAAGCCTATAGCCAAGATCACTGACTTGCCACATAACCATTTCAGTCCTGCTGTATCGAGTGTAAACTTTGCCATAAGCCAAAAAGTGCAATACAAACAGTCTGTTTAGTGGAAGCACACAAAGTACACCTAACCAAATCCTAAACAAATCAAGCCAGACCTAGACGTGCATGTATATTCGTGGAGCCCTGGGCTCTCAAACACAAACTGAACTGTGAAGTCTAAAGTTAATCACCACCACCCCATCTGTACTACTGCCAGAGAACAACAAGCACTGTAAATTATCTAGTTATCTAAGACACTTTAATAGCATTACAATGCCATGTATGTGCCCCTCAAAGTTCGCATTCAGGCAGCTGGGATAAACAAAATGATCACACCTGGATAGAGGCCAAGCACATTTTTGTCTCTGGAAGGAAACAACTTCTGCCCAGTCAAAATGTGGTCTCCTGGCTACCAAAATGTGGGTGGAGCTAAAGCCCCTCTCCTGGTAGTGCTTCTTAAAGAGATTTTTTAGGTTACTTCACATAGGCCCTCATTCTGACCCTGGCGGTCTTTGACCGCCAGGGCGGAGGACCGCGGGAGCACCGCCGACAAGCCGGCGGTGCTCCAATGGGGATTCCGACCGCGGCGGTAAAGCCGCGGTCGGACCGGCACCACTGGCGGGGTCCCGCCAGTGTACCGCGGCCCCATTGAATCCTCCGCGGCGGCGCAGCTTGCTGCACCGCCGCGGGGATTCTGACCCCCCCTACCGCCATCCAGATCCCGGCGGTCGGACCGCCGAGATCCGGATGGCGGTAGGGGGGGTCGCGGGGCCCCTGGGGGCCCCTGCAGTGCCCATGCCACTGGCATGGGCATTGCAGGGGCCCCCGTAAGAGGGCCCCTACATGTATTTCACTGTCTGCTGCGCAGACAGTGAAATACGCGACGGGTGCAACTGCACCCGTCGCACAGCTTCCACTCCGCCGGCTCGATTCCGAGCCGGCTTCATCGTGGAAGCCTCTTTCCCGCTGGGCTGGCTGGCGGTCTGAAGGAGACCGCCCGCCAGCCCAGCGGGAATGTCAGAATTACCGCCGCGGTCTTTCGACCGCGGAACGGTAACCTGACGGCGGGACTTTGGCGGGCGGCCTCCGCCGCCCGCCAAGGTCAGAATGAGGGCCATAATGTCTGTCAGCAGTTGCGCTGTCAAGTCAGACTTAACTCATATTCTGTTGAATTCCCTTCTGTGCCTTAATGTGGGTGAGTGTCTTACCACACTCAGTTAAGTCCAGGCAGACCCTTACTGTCACTAAACCTCTTAAGAAGTTGATTGGTGTTGTGCATTGAAGAAACCATATTCATTACTGGCTAAGTCTCTGAGGAAGGGTCAAGCACATCCATTGGACAGCAAACTAAGACTTTGATAACGAATCAGGTGCCCATTACCAGACTCAGAGGTGCACTTGTAAATAATGCTCGATAAGGAGAAAATCTCATGATAATAAGATGTTTTCACACTCTGCACACCTGTATTTAGTGCCATCACAACTGTGGTAAAGGGTGTTGAGGGACCTGTTGTAATGACACAGGTTGCTGCTGCAAGCACGGCAGTAGTGTCTGAAACAGGCACTGCATCAATGTCTGCTGCAAATGAGGCAGAAGGTGCAGCTGAAGTGACAGTTGTAGGTGCACGTGGCATGGCTGCTGTAAATGCGATTCAAGTGGCTTCTGATACGTACCTAAAGCCCACAATTTAATCTAAGAAAGTCATTAGTTTTATTGACTTAGGTATCCCTGGTCCAGATGAGACCCTATATCCATAACAGGGTTGAAACATCGTCAACATTAAACATTCAAACAAACCAACTTCAAAGCCTTATTCAAGAAGATGAGCAGATGTATCATAATCCTTGGATTTTATCAGTATACATGGTTGCTTGCTGTTTACAGACCACATATTTTCACATTGTGTTTCTTTGTTGGTTCCCTTTTTCACGTGGAACACTGTGCACTTGCTGTATAGAACCATATGTGCATTACATATTTTGTGGCTATTTATTATAAAAACCAATACCTATAATTTTGGTTAATGGCTATCTATTTTTCACCATGAGTGGTTCTAAATTTGATGACATTTCACTTTAAGTAGCCCTGTGAACCTAATATCTTTGCCGGCAGTGTGTTGGCCCTACAAATGTTCCAGAGCCTCCTGGGACGTCGGGAGGACCGAGGGTAATCTGGTTGGCCATGCTGTTTCGGCTAATGAGTTACACTTTATTTAACAAGCATTTGGGTTGACTGTGCTGTGTGCACACTGGTGACTTTCCCTGTGTATAGGGAGGCTGGACATCTTTCTGCCTTTTGCCAGGAGAGTGTTGGTCCAAAAAGTGTTTCGGTGCCAACCTCCAGCTGCTGCTAGGGCCACTGGTGGGACAAAGAATATACCCCTGCTAAGGGAGAATGCACTGGGCTTACTCGGCTGTGGTATCCATTAGGAATCAGTTTGGGGGCGCGATATGCACAGTGCTGTCCTCCCCTAGGATAGAGTCCAGTTCTCTGGTTTCTGCTGGGAGTGCATTGTTTTGTTACAGCTAGGGTGCACTCCGTGAGAAATAGCTGCATTGATGCGTGCATGCCAGTAACCTATACGCACTGTGACCAAAAGAGCGGTAAAACCAAAAATTATAGTCAAGTTTATGGCACCTGCTGTCGAATTAAAAAATTGGTCTAAACTGAATCCAGTGTCGATTACAGGCTGGCTTGAGGTGAAGGGGGCCTGTTGGTAGCCTTTCCCTTCTAGCTCTACCCGGGGTTGTTCACATCATGGTATCTTTATTTGCTGGGAGGTCTGTGATATGGCTTTAGAATGGGTGGCGCTCCCTAGTCATTTGGCATCAGTCTGGTAAATTCATGCTATGCCACATTGTGAAGAATAATATAATGCACCCGATGATTATGTTTTGACAACAATGTTAGAAAAATAAATTTACCCCAGGCTGATCAAGAGATTAAGACTTGCAATGATGTCAAAGTCTGCAAGATGTGTTATCAATTTTATATGGTCCTTATGTCAATCACGTTTTATTCCTCACATTTCAAATTGTGGACCCAAGTCTGTAGCAAGTTAAAAATGCCTCTTGTTTCACCGCTTACCTCAGAGCTTTAAGGCTGACTGTAATAAAATAGGGTTTGGCAGCCTAACAACAAACAGTGGTTAGGTCTTCCTATGTGTATGAAAAATACCTGAGTGTGCGTATTATCTTCTGAATCATGGAGTCGTTGTGTGGAACCAGGGAACAAGTCAGAGGTACATGTGGGGGGACGGTGTCCACCCACTATTTTCCCAGGTTGGACGATGCCTGCCCTGCCAAGAAGTTTGGTCTCACTGCAAATTTGTCCCAGTGTAATTTTCTGACACATTTTCTGCTTTCGTGCAGGTGAGCAGGGGGCTTGTCAGATTCCAACTGAGCCCATAACAAAAGCTGAAGATTTAGTGGGTCATCAGGGCTCCTTTTGTTGGAGTGTCCTTGGCTGGAAACTATCTGGAGCCTCACACTTCGATGCGAATGCAGTGGAGGGGAAACAAAGGTGCACAGCTTGTCAGCACTTTAAATGTACTTAAGAGAGGCAACCTTTTGATTTTATTGAGTTCCTGCATATGAGAGATGCATGTACGGTAAGAACGTCAGATGTGTTGGTCTGTCCCAGTATTTACACAAACTACAAATTTAAATACTACTATTTTTATTTCTGTATATAGCGCTATTCATCAAAATGCAAGGTGTTAGACCTCTTTACATCACACATACTCATTACCCTGACAATATATCATCCACATTTGTACATCAATGCTCAGGATACGTTACATAAGGCAGTGAGGGTTACAAGGTGTAGGAGTCACATATCGTCCTTCATAGATCACTGCGCTATATTTAAAAGATTACAATTTATGAACTGCAAGTAGGGAAAAGTATCTGCGATAAAAGCAGTAACTCACTTACCTATCTACATCAAATAAAAATATGTAATCTGCATGTTACATGATGTGCTTTGCAGGAGACACATAACCCTCAATGCTACTTTGAGTCAAAATGGACACTAATCAAAACACAGATCTTTCTAGCAAATACATTAACCACCATAGTTATTTTACCATTATTCTTATTCCCTCAGATTTACTGAGAACCCAAAGATCTCTGCAGTAGGTGACTTAACCCTATAAGATATTTTAAAATTCAGACTTGGCAACCAATTAAGAAGAACACATTTACTGTCTTGTTTTTCCCTGTTGCCTATTTTTTGACAGATATTTTACAAAACAAGGCTCTTATTTACTGGCTTTGTGGTGCAGAGCAGCACAGCAAGTCCCCCTGGTGCACCGTGCTGTGTCACAGGGAAAGGGCAGGAATGCGCCATAATTATCCAATACAGTGCATACCTGTCCTTCCCCCTGCGCTAGCGCCCTTTTGGCAGACTAGCGCCAATGCAGGCACCATTGCAAATTTGCATGCAATCCTAGGAGGCTTTTTCCTCTTTCTGTGTGTGCTGCAGTATGCAGCACACATAGAAAGAGGAACAAAGGAGGAGAAATAAAGATATTTCTCCTTGTTATGCCTCTCCTGGGTAGGTGTACGTTTTAGGCATATTCCCAGGTTGAAAAGTCCTCATAAATATGGGAATGCATCAAAATCTATTGGAATTGTGTGGGAACACCCACCGCAATACCCATGGAATGCCTACCCAAGGCAATTTGTGCTGCGTTGCCTTACTCCACATTTTGTAAGCAGTTCAGAGCCACACAAAGGGACTTTGCTTGGCTTCAAAAATATGACCAAGGGGTTTGCACCATGCTCGTACCACATTGTATGGTGCGAGCATGGCACAACCCCCTCATAAATATGCCCCAAAATGTATAGGTTGAGGCACAGATTTACAGATCTGTCTAAATCAGGCGTATTTGCATGTATATTCTTAATGCACTCAAATGTACTTATGATAGACCTGCTACACATATGTGAGGTCTTAAGGTCTGATGTCATTTCTTATAAAGTCATTTCCTGTAAAGTCATGGGTTGTGATGCCACGTACGATGTCACAGGCTGTGACATCACTTGCATACTGCCTACCTTGGTTAGTCCCCCTACTTCTTTTTTAGGTCGAGCACGCAAGCACTCTGGCCTATTGTAATCTGTCTGTCGGCTTTTAACCACCCCCACCGCACACCCATCACTATCACGCATTCTTGGGCTTGCCTTTCAAAAATCCTTTGTTATGATTGATAAATTCTTTACATTTGTCCGTCCTTGGGGCAGTTGTGTTAGCGCCTTGCAGACTGCCCCTGTTACATGGATAATTGCACATTTGCTGATACATTTGACTGCGAGCAAACTTCTTTTTCCTTTTGTGTTTCTCCTTCGCGCTCATGGCGGACATGGCACTTTGAATCAGCTCGCTTATGTGAACTGTTTTACTTTTTATTTTTAAGTTATGTGGAAAGAAAAGTCCAGTTAGGAATTTACAATGCTAATAGGTCTTACTCGAGCAAAAATTAGACCCATTGCATTGCAAATGCTTATTTATGACTTGTGCAGTGCGTGGAACGAGGTAGTGCAGCACAGCAATGTGTGATGCTGAGATATGCTTTTTACGTAGTGTCCATGGTTAAATACCCACATTGGGCTGTGGTGAAAATAATGGACCTGAGTATAATTGAGGAAGACTGTATAGAATGTTCCTTTTTTAGGCTTTGGACTGCCTTAATGTTTAGAAATTTCTGCCTTCTCACCATGAGCGGCTACAGGAGGGAAAAGGGGCGGGGAGGTGCATGGTGGGGGGTAGGGGGTTTGGAGGGGAAACAGGACAAAAAATATTTAAAAACGTAACTTTTTCAACACGCTGCGCCGCTCCACTCCACTCCACTCTGGTCCTGCACTACAGGCACAGGCTCCCAGCCTGCCCTGCGTCCAATCCTAATGCTGCTTTCATGCTGCTGCCTGCATGAAAGCAGCATTAGGACTGGATGGAGCGCCCAGCCAGTGCACTCCGAGGCAGAGTGGGAGACTCTGCTTGCTCTCTCCAACCAAGCAACACTGTGCTGGGTTGGAGAGCCCAGTGCGCATGTGTGTTTGGCCGGCTTAAGATGGCCAGCCAAACATACATGCACACTGAGGGGGAGTGCTGTGCACTCACCCTTTGTGCTCATCACAGCCCCATGGCCCGCCTCTTTTACTATAAAAAAAATAATAAACGTAATTTTGCAGCTGCTGTTGCTGGAAGAGGGGTGATAGAGCGTTCCGTCCTAATAAATTACCTGTATTTGGACGCTCTTGGGTCGATGAATCTTTTGACCAAGTGGGGCTCTCTTCACCCGAGATTAGTCAATTTAATCAAATCAATAATCAATAACGAACATAATCAATGCCCTGATCAACATAACACTTCACAATTAATCCAGAAAACATTTCGGCGAACCATGACCTTTCGGCCATGAATAACCACACCAGTTAATTCAAAGTTAATGAATTTATTTCCCTATATTAACAAAGCTAGCACGATATAAATGTGTCTCAACACCAAATGATATATGTAAATGAACATTAATAGCTGTCCATAACGGCGAAAAGATGCAATCTATGCAGCATTTGAATAACAATGCATTCGATAATAGCAACGCAAACCACTAAAACTATAATCTGTAATGGGCTAATTGCATACATTAGTCAGCATAACAAGGTCTCAAATTGCATCGTGCAACAAATGAATCCTCATCTAACCTCAAATTAGCATCTGCATGTGGGACTTCATGCAAAAAAACAATTTAGCAACATTGATTTGGAAAACTCCTAACTAGGGCTCTTATCAAAAATCAGCAGTTGGTTACCTAAAAAGAAACACAATGCAATTGTACATTTTCCTTTCATATTTACCAAATTCAATCAGCATTTAAGGAAGTCTTCGTCTCACAGGTACCGGTTTCGATCAGCATGGGACGGGGGCAAAGGGGGCAGGGTGGACGGGGCAATTGCCTCACAGCGGCAAGATAAAAGGACAAAACTACTACTTTATGCAAAGGGGCAGATCAAAGTTAAAGTCTCTAGATCGAGAATTACTTAAAGTCTCTTTCTCTCGATTAGAGAAAGCATCAAAGTCTCATTCAAAATGGCATCGAACATCAATTGGCATCGTAGAAGATGGCAAAATGACGAGGTCGGCAAGATGGGCCATAATGGCTGCAATGGGCAATAATGTCCTCAATGGGTGCAGTGGGTAATGGCCGCTTTCTTCTTGTGCACCAGGTTTAAATAATCAACAGTTCAAATCCAGTAGGGTCTTCCATTGGAGGGTTCATAGGTTGGCTTCAAATTGTCCAATCAAAAACAACAATTTACAAGCTTCTACCTAGGCCTACATTATCCTTGGAGTCGGGAACGTAAGTTGCAACATATTTTACCAATTAACTCACTTTCAGAGCTTCCATTGTCTGCACCTGCAGATTGACCTTGGAGCAAAGAAGAAGATGCCAGGCTGGCACGAAACCTTAAAGATAAGCATGTGAACCGATCTCACTGGAAAAGTACAGCTTCAAGCAGGAATACACGTTTTATTAGCACATTAGAAAAACACGAGCATCTAAACCGTGAGACAAGGCAACTAGGCCAAAGCCTCCACTAAAGTTATGCTAAGTTAAAACATTTCAAACAAGCAAATCATGGCACACGTTTACGGTTATGTCAGATTAGTACAATTCTAATACATCACGTTATATAAAGCACGCTTATAAATGTTGGCGAACTACTCTGAGGGCACATTTGTCCCCGTACAATCTTTATTAGTTCGGTTAAAGTCACACTTGATTATTGCGGCACTACGTTTATGCGCTAATAAATGTAAAACCTTCGTTTCTGCGTCATCAATCCCTCCTCTGATGACTATTTGTCATCACACAAAACTATTCCCACAAATTTTATTCCATTAAAATTCTGTCAGTTCTCTTTGCCTTTTAGTTCCCCTTGTTCTTGCCTTGTATTCTTCTGCCATTCTTTTCATCATTTTCTCTTCCTTCCTTCTCTTAATTCTTGCCATGATCATTAGTATTCCCCTCTTTATTCCCCAAATCCCAAAGATGCAAATTAGTACTATTAGTATTCCCTGTATTATTTTTAGTAATATTCCATTCCAAATGCCACCGAGCCAATTTCCAACTGAAGCAACTCCCTTTCCAACCTTCTCCCAAACTCCTGGTTCTTTCAATTCCTTCAAGTCTGCACTCTCTTTTGTTAAATTTGCAAGCATTGTTTTAATCTTCACACTGTTGTCTGGTATATACGTGCAACAGTGACGCGCACCAAGCATTTTGCAAACGCCCCCATCCTTTGCTAAAAGAATGTCTAGGGCAAGCCTGTTTTGAAGAGTCATAGCTCTTTCTGCTGCAAGTTCAGCATCCATCAGGATTATATCACCTGAAAACTTTGTCAACATGTTATCCACTATAGTAGACAACTTTCTTATTTTGATGGAATTCAACACAACTCCCAATGAAGGAATCATGGCTCCAAATATATCTCCTACCACAGCAGCTGCAGTCTCTCTTTTCTGGATACGATGAGATCCAGACGTCTTTGGAATCCCCGATAGGTCATCCAGTTGATAAACCTTTGGGAACACTATACCCAAATAACATCTCCCCCACCATCCCTTTGGAAGACGATAATAGGCATTATGCCCACAAATGTAATATACACCAGGTATGACAGGGTCAAGTCCGTTCAGCATGAATGTCCATTTGGCCTTAAAGATAAACGTATGTTTACATTCACTCGCTCCCACGAAAATGTTATCATAATAAGATTCACCACGATATATACAAAATTTCCCTACATGCCAAGCGTCTAAAGCTATTTTTCCTTGTGTTTTTATTGCGGCAAAAGCATAATTATCTACTGAAGTCCTCTTACTTAGCTCTTTTTCTAATTTCGCATTCATTTGTGCCCTTCTATCATCTGTGCGATCTAAAAGCTTATTTCTACTGCAGAGAGCGAGCAGGTAAGGTTTTCCCTATGAGCGTGAGCTGTTTCAAAAGGTTGCATTGGCTCGAAAAATTCCCTCATTATTTTAGCATCCCAATCTTTAGCAATCTGGCTTAGTTGCGTTATTATAGGAACATATGCAAAGGTAACATCATAATTTGAATAAAAATACTGTATGTTAGTTTGACCATAAAATCTAGAAGTTACTAAACTACATGTAATCCCATATGTAAGAGGCATGTGGTGATAAGTCACCCCTTCCGTTACCGATGTGGGTATCTGTGTACACACATAACAATCTTTCGCATCCATAGTCTCAACATATTCTGTTAGTAGGCGATAGAAAACATTATACGAAAGTTCCTTCTTATCATGCAAGTGTCTCTCATCTAATTCTAGTCTTTTCAATGCGGTTAGTTCAGTGACAGTAACAGGAGCAGAAGTAGAAGCATAAATTTTCTCATTCTCACCCTTACCACGCGTTGCAAGCACTATTGCCATTATTATTAGTACACATGCAGTTATCAAGCCTATACACGCATATTTACAATATTTCACTCTACTGTTTTGTGTAGCGTACTTAGTCATGATCTGTATAGAATCAGAGAGCTAGAAGCACTTATAAAGAAACGATTTAGCAATTAGTTACAAAGCTGAACGAGCACAATGTTCACACAGTTTTCTTCAGGAGCCCAGTCACTTATCGGTTAGCAGCATTTGTCTCAATTCGGCAATAACTCAGTCTTTTATCAGTTAGCAACGTTGTCTCAAATCGGGTTTAAGAGTCAATCAGGTTATCAAAGTCTTATCAAGTTAGCAAATGTCTCATCCGGTTTAGCAATGTCTCAGCTGGTTGTATCACGTTAGATTATGGCAAGCAATGTCATTTATCACCCTTTCAATCAATAGTGTCCATAAAACTTTTCTTTTCTATTGGTATCTCTTCTTCTTCGTTCTCGAGGCTAAGAGATACAAATTCGTCGGTCCAATCGTCATTGACTACATATGCCCATTCTGGACCGGAATATCTCCTGTTTGGTATCCTTTTCCTTTTCAATTTTGCATCTCTCTTCGATTCTGCCTCACTGGTACTTTCCTCTTTGGCCAAGTCTTTTTCTTCACTTGATGTTGGTACCACGACAGACACTTCCTTTCTTTTCTCTTTCACTCTTGGCCCTTCAATGTCGTTCAACGTTTCTCTAGTTCTTAGTTTTACTGGTGATATACTTGGTCTTCTCTTTGCACTGTGTCCACTTGATGGACCTGCGATCTCTTCTGAGGAAGTTTGAACAGTATTGTTCTGTTCTGCCTTGTCCCCTCCTTCTGGGGAGTCAATCAGGTTTTCCTTTTCTTTTTCTGTACCGTCTGCTTCTGGGAAAGCCCTCCTCTGATCAGGCTCTCCTGCTTCTTCACCTCTTTCGAGCCCTTTGTCACCGTTACTTTCTTCAGGCTCTTTGTTACCTTCAGCTGCTTCAGGCTCTTTGTTACCTTCAGCTGCTTCGTCGCTGTCTGAGGTTTCTTCTTGGTCTTCCCCAAGTGAATCGGTTGTTTCGTCCTCAGAGAATATTTCTCTCTCTTCTATTTCTGCCTGTTCGCTCCTAGTTCTGTTTTGCTCTGTCTCAGCGCTCGGCACTTTGTTATCAGGTACTGGCAGTTTCAGCGCTTCAACTTCCTCATCTGTGGGACACAACACCTTCTTTGTATGACTGGCGTGAATCCAGTTGGGAACTCCCGCACACTTCACAGCGGTAGTGGTCGTCAGGATCACTTGGAAAGGGTCTTTCCAACGGGGTTCCAGACACGACTTCCTCACGTGCTTCTTTATCACGACCCAGTCACCTGCTTTCAGTGTGTGTCCTGGACCTTGGATCGGTGACAAGGTGGTTGCTTCCACCTGGTGAGAGAAAGAGCGAACCACGTCAGCCAGACCTTTGCAGTAGTCTAACACCATATCATCTGTAATATTCAAAAGCGCGTTTGCGGGAACTGCAGGAAGTCTCATGGCCCTGCCCATGAGAATTTCGTGCGGGGACAATCCAGTCTTTCTGTCAGGGGTGTTTCTCATTGACATTAACACCAAAGGCAATGCGTCAGGCCATTTCAAATTTGTCGATGCACATATTTTCGCCATTCTTGATTTCAGTGTACCATTTATCTGTTCCACCAGTCCTGAGGCTTCAGGGCGATAGCTACAATGCAGTTTTTGCTCAATGTTCAGCGCTGCGCAAAGTAACTTTATCACCTCGTTATTGAAGTGACTTCCTCTATCTGATTCTAAAGAGATCGGGAATCCGAAACGTGGTATCAACTCCCTCAACAATAGTTTTGCAACTGTAAGGCTGTCATTTCAACGTGTGGGGTATGCTTCAATCCAGTGACTAAAAATGCACACAATCACCAACACATACTTCAGACCTCCATGCACAGGCATCTCAATAAAGTCCATCTGCATTCTGCTGAATGGGCCACCCGCCCTGCCAATGTGGCTCACGTTCACAACCGTTCCCTTTCCTGGGTTCATCTGCTGACAAATGACACAACGATGGCAAACTGCTTCTGCAACTTGACGGAATCTGGGGTTAAAGCAATCAGTTTTGAACAATCTTATCATGGCATCTCTCCCTAGGTGAGCCTGCCCATGATAGAACCGCGCTAGCTGCGATAAGAGACTATTTGGTAAAACAAATTTTCCCTCATTTGAAACCCATAACTCATCTGGTCTCCTTGTACATTGTGACTTAATCCAGGAAACTCTTTCATCCTCCCTGACGCTATTCTGTAATGCTTTTAGTTCATCCATTGTATCCACGACCTGCAAGGCAAATGCTTCAGCTAGTTCGAGTTCTGGTTCACTTATCAAATTCCATTCATCCCTGAGCAATATACAGTTCAAGGCACAAAATCTTGCGACTTGATCCGCATATGCATTTCCCAGGGAAACATAGTCCTGTCCTTTTGTATGAGCACTACACTTTACCACTGCAATTTCGGCTGGCATCTGAATGGCGTGTAACAATTCCCTTATTCTCTCCCCGTTTTTCACTGGGGTCCCTGAAGAGGTCAGGAAACCTCTCTGTGACCATAGTTGCCCAAAGTCGTGCACAATTCCAAACCCGTACTGACTGTCAGTGTAAATGGTAACCTTCATCAATGTAAACAGTTGGCATGCTCTTGTAAGGGCTACAAGCTCTGCTACTTGTGCGGAATAGACTCCTTGAAGCCAGGATGCTTCCAAGACACCTGTTACAGTACATACAGCATATCCTGCTTTCAAAATTCCCAACCCATCTCTTAGACATGAACCATCAACAAAAATAATATGGTCATTTTCATCAAGCTTAGTATCCCTAATATCAGGTCGGGGTTTTGTGCAAAATTCAGTCACCTGAAGGCAGTCGTGCTCGACGTCTTCAGCGTTCTCAATTTCAGCATTTTCACCGGGAAGCAAGGTTGCTGGATTCAACGTAGTGCACCTTTTCAGCTGCACATTCGGTGAGCCCAGAATTATTGTTTCATACCTTGTGAGTCTTGCTCCAGTCATGTGTTGCGTTCAGGAGCGGGTCAAAAGTATCTCAACTGAGTGAGGGACCATGACTGTTAATGGGTGTCCCATCACTATTCCTTCACTCTGAGTGAGGCTGATACCAACTGCTGCTACGGCGCGCAAACACCCTGGCAGTGCTGCTGCGACCGGATCCAAAGTAGCTGAAAAATACGCTACTGGTCTGTTTATGCCACCATGGGCTTGGGTCAAGACAGACAAAGAACATGCATCACGTTCATGACAAAACAATGTGAAAGGCTTTGTGTAATCAGGCATACCTAAAGCTGGAGCCCTGCACATGCATTCTTTCAATTCAATAAAAGCATCCATCTCATCTCCTTTCAGCTCAATTTCATCCAAGGCATCCCTCTGGGTCAGTTTCAGTAAAGGCTTTGCTAGAGTTGAAAAGTTGGGAATCCACTGGCGACAGTAGCTCACCATCCCCAAAAACTTCCTCACCTCCCTCCTCGTCTTTGGTGGACTCATTTGAAGTACACTTGTTATTCTTTCCTTCATTATTCTCCGTGACCCTTTCTCTATTTGGTGACCCAAGTATTTTACTTTCTTCTGACAGAACTGCAACTTTGAAGGAGACACCTTGTGTCCATTCCTTCCCAAATGGTTCAGTAGAGCAATGGTGTCGGCTGTGCAGCCACTTTCTGTCTTAGATGCAATCAGTAAGTCATCGATGTACTGTACTAGGGTTGACTCGAATGGCAATTCTAACGCTTCCAAGTCTTTCTTTAGAATCTGATTGAAAATTGACGGTGACTCCGAAAACCCTTGAGGAATTCGACACCAACTGTAAACTCTGTCTAAGAATTTGAAACAAAAGAGAAATTGGCTGTCCTCATGAAGAGGCACCGAAAAGAATGCTTGTGACAAGTCAATGACTGAGAACCACTCGGCCTCGCAAGGGACTTGAAACATTATCACAGCTGGATTCGGTACTACAGGGCAGCATTTAATTATGATGTCATTTATTTTCCTCAAGTCCTGCACGATTCGGACCTTTCCACTCGGCTTTATTAGTCCCATGATTGGTGAATTACATGGACTGCTTAACACTTCTTTCAGTACTCCCTGTTTTACAAACTCGTCAATGAGTTGGGCGACTTTCATGAGGGTGTCTTGTGCCATGTGGTATTGTGGGGTCTGGGGAAAGGTTACATTGGGTTTTACGGTCACTTTCACTGGTTCCACTCCTTTCACCAATCCCACCTCTTTTCCTGTCATATCCCACACTTCCTTTCCGACTGTTTCCCGTAATTCAGCTGGAATATCTTCTTCAGTTATCATCGGAAAAAGGTTAATCAGAGGATATTCTTCATCGACAGTTTCCATCTCATCCCCTTCTACACTGTCCTCTTCTTCCCCATCACTGCTCGTCTGAATTCTAATTCCATCGTTCGAACACATAATCGAACATCCCAATTTGCACAATAGGTCTCTCCCTAACAGTGCTATCGGGCTTGAGTCACATACCACAAAATTATGTGACCCTTGATAGTTACCAATTCTGACTTGTACTGGATCTGTGATTGGGTTCGTCAGGTGCCTGTTTGCTACTCCCACTACTTGAACTGTTCTCCCTGAGAGTGGCAAATTTGGTACTTCAATGCTCCTAACAGTTGAACGTGTGGCTCCTGTGTCAATCAAGAATGAAACACGATGACCCATAACTCTTCCCTCCACATATGGACCCTTTTGATCAACTTCCAAGGATGCTGCAAGCACACAATTTCCCTCCTCATCTGAACTTTCACTCTCCCATACATTGTTTATTCCATTCTCACTGTGTAATGGGAACTGTTGTACGGTGCCATTTGTATTCATCACCTGACCCGAGACCTGTGGAGGAACCATCACTTGCTGCTGACTCACTGGTGCCAAAGGTATTTGCATTTGCTGATTAGGTACCATGGGAAACTGCTGTTGCATTGGCTGCATTTGCGTCATCTGCATACGGGGCATCTGCATCTGCTGCGGCTGCATGGGCTGTAATCCCTGCAGCTGATTTATGGTCTGAAAATTTGGGTTTGGACCTCTCATTTTCAGTCCCCTCATTGTCTGGAATGCATTGACATCATTGTTTTGCTGACCAACACCTGCACCTTCCTGCATCACCATCGGGCACTCGCGATTCCAATGCCCGACGATTCCGCACACGTGACACGGCGTCACCCTTTTCATTGCCTGCACACCATTCGGAATTGCAACAGTGTTCAAATCCGGACCATTACTCCCAAAGCCTCCTCTGCCTCTGCCTCTCGCCTGTGGCTGAAACACCATATTTCCCTGCGGCTGCGGTATCTGCTGTTGGAACCCTTGCAACCCTTGCAGACCTGTCTGAGCTGCTTTAAGCTGCATCACCATCACTTTCTCTTTCAACCTTTTCTGTTTCACTTCAATTTCGTCGCTACAGTATTTCGCATAATTCAACACCTCATCAATAGGTTTCGACTGCCAACAAATCAAATGCGTCTTTATTATCTGACTTATCTCTGGTCTCAGCCCTTCCACAAATCTAAACACAAAATGAAGCATGTCCTTCGCCTCTATTGTTTCCGTGCCACTGTAGTTCTTGAACGCCTTCAACAACCTCTCATAGTAACCATGAATCGACTCTTTAGCCTTTTGGGCAGTTCGATCAATCTTCTGCCAATCCACATTTTTCGCGGCAACCTTCGTCTTCAAATGCTCAATCACCTTATAGTACAAGCTCATTACCATAGGTGATGGTGCACCCGTATCCCTGTCTCTCTCTGGTTCACTTGTCGGCTAACCTACAGCCCTTTTGCAGTCTTCCCACAAATCTGCCGGAACCACAATCTCAAAGAGGGTGTTCAGGTCTTCCCAAAGACATTTTGCAAGCTTCACAAACCTATCAGTCTGTTGATACCATTCAATCGGTTTCTCTCTCAGTTTGGGAAAATCATCCGTAAAAGACTGAATGTCGCTTCTGTGCCACGGTACATGTATTAATTTTCCCCCTGCTGTCTCCCTCATTGGTAACATGGTTATTGCATCACTACTCTGTGATCTTTTCTCGTTGTGCTCTGGGACACTGTCTTTCCTCTTTTCCTTTTTCTTTGCCCATCTGCTTTCCCATTTGTCTAAGCACCTCCACACTTGTGCACTCTGCAGCAATTCTCTAAGGTGCGTTTTCATGCCTGCTGACCTCATGTGTTCAAAGTCTGTGGTCCCGAAATCCAATCTATAGCTCCTGCTCAAGTGTTTTGTCTTGTCTATCTCAACCCCGTTTTTGTCAGCTATTTCTTGCAACCTTCTATGTACCTTGTTCACTTCTCTCGTAATCCTAGGACATAGATACCTCAGCTCTTCTTCCGAGTAGGACTCTAACCTATTCAAACCCATAGTCCCTTCCACCAATTCTTCTGCTTCCATGTTCAACCTGACCTTATTCAGATAGTCTTCTCCCTTCCCACTGGCTGAGCTTTGTGTGGAATTCAGACTGTTGAACCACTGTGTCAGCTGTTGCGCATTCAACCCCATCAGTGTAGCATTCACATCGACTGCCATTGATGGTTGCGGCAACTTTTCAGTGTTCGATGATAGCGGTATCATCAGTGGGGGACTCGACCTCACCACTGTTGACTGAGCACATATGGGACTAAACTCCATCAAGGACCCAGATCCAGTTGGCAGAGCCGCTATCGGAGTTGTCTCTGGAGTGTTTTCTATGCACCTCCTTTCCGTCCCACTCTGCACCATTGATCCTTGACCGCTCATACCTGAGTTAGGCTGAATGTACAAAGGTACCGGTGGACCTACAGTAATGGGTAGGGATATCGCATCTGGGTTATGTCCATTCCCCAGGTTCTGAGGCATGTTCATTCCCACACTATGGGTCATCATTCCCGGCATGCCCGTCTGACTCCCCGTCATCTGAGCATGTGCGGTTCCCCCCTGCATCTGCTTTTGAGGCATCAAAAACTGGGTTGATTCAGCTTGTGCCAATGTTGGGTTGCGACCATTCTGTACTCCCATTACGGTTGGATCTAGAATCATTCCCGTACTGTTGTCACTGCTGTAGTACCTTGGGACCTGCGGCTGATAATTTTCTGCTGTTTTCAATATAGGCACATCTGGATATATTCTCCTAACCTGCGGTATCTGCGGGGTAAACAGTAAACTCGGGTCCTTAGATCCCGATGGCGTTTCTGAACTCGGAGTTTCATTATTCTGTACCGGTGCCGGAGGGGCCTAACTGGTACTTGGACCTTGTTCACTCTCTGCATAAGGTGGTGGACGGTCGTTCAGCAATTGCATGATGAACTCCTCATCCTCTGACTCGTCTTCTCTCCTTAACTTTTCCTCGTCCTCTCTATCTATGGAACACCTCCTGTTTGTCTTACAGGTAGCTTTCTTGCCTGTCGCCTCTTCTTCCTTAGCAATTGCGGGAAACAATTTTATCCCCTGCAATATATCTGTCCTCCACACCTTCTGTGCATTATCCCACCTAGCGTCCGCTAGTGTCTTTTCTACCTTTCTTATCCTGGTCTCGAACTTCTTTTGCTGTTGCTGTCTAGCCATTAGTTCCCAAATCGCTAGAGCCTCAAACTGTGCTGGCCTTGGAGGTACCTTCATGTCGTACATCGCGAATCTCAAATTCTCTAGGATCCTTATATTGAATGTCCCATGGATCGGGAACGCTACGCTCCCATGTCTCTCTGTCAGCTTGTGCCATTGCTTTAGCCAAAGGCACGGAGCTACCCCCCTTTCCTCCATTACAATGTAAGCTGGTGTACCTTCGGGTGGCGTCTCCTCTCCTACGCTCGCTTTATTGTAAGACTCCCCCTTCATCGCACTCTTTAATGCTTTAAAAAATTTCATTTTCTCGTCTTTTATTTCACAAAGTTTGTAATCAATAAGTGACTTTAATTCCCGGAATACTCTTCGCTTGCCTTTCCCCTTCCAATCGAGCCCCACGGACTGCGTCCAATCCGTGCGCGGCCCTTCTTTGCAACCAACCTATCCCAGCGCGGCTCCTAGTGACGTCACACTCACACACACTGCGGCTGACAAAGCCTTGCGGCTTGTCCTCCTTCACTCCGCTCCTCTCGTAACAACTTCTAGCATGTATCGCGAGCAACCAAATAATAACAAAACAGATCTGTCGGTTTACTACAGGAAGGGTAACACAATCGCTTCAGGACCTTAGGGATTTTTCACTAGCCTCGGCAGTTATTCCATCTTTCTCGGTCCCCACTTTCGCAAGCAAATCCTGACCCGCAGACTCTGCTCTCAACTTGTCAATGATCTATTCTAGTGCACTTAGAATTTGTCAAAGCCCGAAGTCGAAGTTTTCTTTCACTCCCTTAACACACGTACCGACTCGTTGACCACGCCCGGTCAACCTATTAAACCGACCAGACCACAATATAAAACAAGTGTCTCATACACTTTTCCACATACTCCGGAGTCTCTTGACCTCGCAGGGCCTGTCTCAACAACAACAACCACGTGGACCTTTTTCTGCACAAAGCGCCACATGCACATGAAGTTCGACGACTTCCCTACTCTCACACTCGGAGTCGCACCTCCGCTATTCTCTAAAATCCTCACAACCTTTTCAAACAATCTGCGGCAATAAGCTGTGCAAGCGCAAAACCCTGACTTCACTCATACCGTCACTAGTACCGCCAACGCCGATTTCACACCTCCATTCTCTCCATTCGCAAGCTCCGAGATCCCGGGAAAGTCGCGGGGGACTTAGGGCATCATCATTCTCTCAATCTGTTTTACCCAAGAAAATCTAATTCAACACCATATACCTCTCGAGTGGGGTCTCAAAGAGTGCAACCGTTACCTATTGAGCGGGGTCCCAAAGGGCGAAACCGTTACCTCTCGAGTGGGGTCCCAAAGGGCGAAACCGTTACCTCTCGAGTGGGGTCCCAAAGGGCGAAACCGTTACCTCTCGAGTGGGGTCCCAAAGGGCGAAACCGTTACCTCTCGAGTGGGGTCCCAAAGGGCGAAACCGTCCTCTGCTACCATCTACTGATAGAGCGTTCCGTCCTAATAAATTACCTGTATTTGGACGCTCTTGGGTCGATGAATCTTTTGACCAAGTGGGGCTCTCTTCACCCGAGATTAGTCAATTTAATCAAATCAATAATCAATAACGAACATAAGCAATGCCCTGATCAACATAACACTTCACAATTAATCCAGAAAACATTTCGGCGAACCATGACCTTTCGGCCATGAATAACCACACCAGTTAATTCAAAGTTAATGAATTTATTTCCCTATATTAACAAAGCTAGCACGATATAAATGTGTCTCAACACCAAATGATATATGTAAATGAACATTAATAGCTGTCCATAACGGCGAAAAGATGCAATCTATGCAGCATTTGAATAACAATGCATTCGATAATAGCAACGCAAACCACTAAAACTATAATCTGTAATGGGCTAATTGCATACATTAGTCAGCATAACAAGGTCTCAAATTGCATCGTGCAACAAATGAATCCTCATCTAACCTCAAATTAGCATCTGCATGTGGGACTTCATGCAAAAAAACAATTTAGCAACATTGATTTGGAAAACTCCTAACTAGGGCTCTTATCAAAAATCAGCAGTTGGTTACCTAAAAAGAAACACAATGCAATTGTACATTTTCCTTTCATATTTACCAAATTCAATCAGCATTCAAGGAAGTCTTCGTCTCACAGGTACCGGTTTCGATCAGCATGGGACGGGGGCAAAGGGGGCAGGGTGGACGGGGCAATTGCCTCACAGCGGCAAGATAAAAGGACAAAACTACTACTTTATGCAAAGGGGCAGATCAAAGTTAAAGTCTCTAGAGCGAGAATTACTTAAAGTCTCTTTCTCTCGATTAGAGAAAGCATCAAAGTCTCATTCAAAATGGCGTCGAACATCAATTGGCATCGTAGAAGATGGCAAAATGACGAGGTCGGCAAGATGGGCCATAATGGCTGCAATGGGCAATAATGTCCTCAATGGGTGCAGTGGGTAATGGCCGCTTTCTTCTTGTGCACCAGGTTTAAATAATCAACAGTTCAAATCCAGTAGGGTCTTCCATTGGAGGGTTCATAGGTTGGCTTCAAATTGTCCAATCAAAAACAACAATTTACAAGCTTCTACCTAGGCCTACATTATCCTTGGAGTCGGGAACGTAAGTTGCAACATATTTTACCAATTAACTCACTTTCAGAGCTTCCATTGTCTGCACCTGCAGATTGACCTTGGAGCAAAGAAGAAGATGCCAGGCTGGCACGAAACCTTAAAGATAAGCATGTGAACCGATCTCACTGGAAAAGTACAGCTTCAAGCAGGAATACACGTTTTATTAGCACATTAGAAAAACACGAGCATCTAAACCGTGAGACAAGGCAACTAGGCCAAAGCCTCCACTAAAGTTATGCTAAGTTAAAACATTTCAAACAAGCAAATCATGGCACACGTTTACGGTTATGTCAGATTAGTACAATTCTAATACATCACGTTATATAAAGCACGCTTATAAATGTTGGCGAACTACTCTGAGGGCACATTTGTCCCCGTACAATCTTTATTAGTTTGGTTAAAGTCACACTTGATTATTGCGGCACTACGTTTATGCGCTAATAAATGTAAAACCTTCGTTTCTGCGTCATCAATCCCTCCTCTGATGACTATTTGTCATCACACAAAACTATTCCCACAAATTTTATTCCATTAAAATTCTGTCAGTTCTCTTTGCCTTTTAGTTCCCCTTGTTCTTGCCTTGTATTCTTCTGCCATTCTTTTCATCATTTTCTCTTCCTTCCTTCTCTTAATTCTTGCCATGATCATTAGTATTCCCCTCTTTATTCCCCAAATCCCAAAGATGCAAATTAGTACTATTAGTATTCCCTGTATTATTTTTAGTAATATTCCATTCCAAATGCCACCGAGCCAATTTCCCACTGAAGCAACTCCCTTTCCAACCTTCTCCCAAACTCCTGGTTCTTTCAATTCCTTCAAGTCTGCACTCTCTTTTGTTAAATTTGCAAGCATTGTTTTAATCTTCACACTGTTGTCTGGTATATACGTGCAACAGTGACGCGCACCAAGCATTTTGCAAACGCCCCCATCCTTTGCTAAAAGAATGTCTAGGGCAAGCCTGTTTTGAAGAGTCATAGCTCTTTCTGCTGCAAGTTCAGCATCCATCAGGATTATAGCACCTGAAAACTTTGTCAACATGTTATCCACTATAGTAGACAACTTTCTTATTTTGATGGAATTCAACACAACTCCCAATGAAGGAATCATGGCTCCAAATATATCTCCTACCACAGCAGCTGCAGTCTCTCTTTTCTGGATACGATGAGATCCAGACGTCTTTGGAATCACCGATAGGTCATCCAGTTGATAAACCTTTGGGAACACTATACCCAAATAACATCTCCCCCACCATCCCTTTGGAAGACGATAATAGGCATTATGCCCACAAATGTAATATACACCAGGTATGACAGGGTCAAGTCCGTTCAGCATGAATGTCCATTTGGCCTTAAAGATAAACGTATGTTTACATTCACTCGCTCCCACGAAAATGTTATCATAATAAGATTCACCACGATATATACAAAATTTCCCTACATGCCAAGCGTCTAAAGCTATTTTTCCTTGTGTTTTTATTGCGGCAAAAGCATAATTATCTACTGAAGTCCTCTTACTCAGCTCTTTTTCTAATTTCGCATTCATTTGTGCCCTTCTATCATCTGTGCGATCTAAAAGCTTATTTCTACTGCAGAGAGCGAGCAGGTAAGGTTTTCCCTATGAGCGTGAGCTGTTTCAAAAGGTTGCATTGGCTCGAAAAATTCCCTCATTATTTTAGCATCCCAATCTTTAGCAATCTGGCTTAGTTGCGTTATTATAGGAACATATGCAAAGGTAACATCATAATTTGAATAAAAATACTGTATGTTAGTTTGACCATAAAATCTAGAAGTTACTAAACTACATGTAATCCCATATGTAAGAGGCATGTGGTGATAAGTCACCCTTTCCGTTACCGATGTGGGTATCTGTGTACACACATAACAATCTTTCGCATCCATAGTCTCAACATATTCTGTTAGTAGGCGATAGAAAACATTATACGAAAGTTCCTTCTTATCATGCAAGTGTCTCTCATCTAATTCTAGTCTTTTCAATGCGGTTAGTTCAGTGACAGTAACAGGAGCAGAAGTAGAAGCATCAATTTTCTCATTCTCACCCTTACCACGCGTTGCAAGCACTATTGCCATTATTATTAGTACACATGCAGTTATCAAGCCTATACACGCATATTTACAATATTTCACTCTACTGTTTTGTGTAGCGTACTTAGTCATGATCTGTATAGAATCAGAGAGCTAGAAGCACTTATAAAGAAACGATTTAGCAATTAGTTACAAAGCTGAACGAGCACAATGTTCACACAGTTTTCTTCAGGAGCCCAGTCACTTATCGGTTAGCAGCATTTGTCTCAATTCGGCAATAACTCAGTCTTTTATCAGTTAGCAACGTTGTCTCAAATCGGGTTTAAGAGTCAATCAGGTTATCAAAGTCTTATCAAGTTAGCAAATGTCTCATCCGGTTTAGCAATGTCTCAGCTGGTTGTATCACGTTAGATTATGGCAAGCAATGTCATTTATCACCCTTTCAATCAATAGTGTCCATAAAACTTTTCTTTTCTATTGGTATCTCTTCTTCTTCGTTCTCGAGGCTAAGAGATACAAATTCGTCGGTCCTATCGTCATTGACTACATATGCCCATTCTGGACCGGAATATCTCCTGTTTGGTATCCTTTTCCTTTTCAATTTTGCATCTCTCTTCGATTCTGCCTCACTGGTACTTTCCTCTTTGGCCAAGTCTTTTTCTTCACTTGATGTTGGTACCACGACAGACACTTCCTTTCTTTTCTCTTTCACTCTTGGCCCTTCAATGTCGTTCAACGTTTCTCTAGTTCTTAGTTTAACTGGTGATATACTTGGTCTTCTCTTTGCACTGTGTCCACTTGATGGACCTGCGATCTCTTCTGAGGAAGTTTGAACAGTTTTGTTCTGTTCTGCCTTGTCCCCTCCTTCTGGGGAGTCAATCAGGTTTTCCTTTTCTTTTTCTGTACCGTCTGCTTCTGGGAAAGCCCTCCTCTGATCAGGCTCTCCTGCTTCTTCACCTCTTTCGAGCCCTTTGTCACCGTTACTTTCTTCAGGCTCTTTGTTACCTTCAGCTGCTTCAGGCTCTTTGTTACCTTCAGCTGCTTCGTCGCTGTCTGAGGTTTCTTCTTGGTCTTCCCCAAGTAAATCGGTTGTTTCGTCCTCAGAGAATATTTCTCTCTCTTCTATTTCTGCCTGTTCGCTCCTAGTTCTGTTTTGCTCTGTCTCAGCGCTCGGCACTTTGTTATCAGGTACTAGCAGTTTCAGCGCTTCAACTTCCTCATCTGTGGGACACAACACCTTCTTTGTATGACTGGCGTGAATCCAGTTGGGAACTCCCGCACACTTCACAGCGGTAGTGGTCGTCAGGATCACTTGGAAAGGGCCTTTCCAACGGGGTTCCAGACACGACTTCCTCACGTGCTTCTTTATCACGACCCAGTCACCTGCTTTCAGTGTGTGTCCTGGACCTTGGATCGGTGACAAGGTGGTTGCTTCCACCTGGTGAGAGAAAGAGCGAACCACGTCAGCCAGACCTTTGCAGTAGTCTAACACCATATCATCTGTAATATTCAAAAGCGCGTTTGCGGGAACTGCAGGATGTCTCAGGGCCCTGCCCATGAGAATTTCGTGCGGGGACAATCCAGTCTTTCTGTCAGGGGTGTTTCTCATTGACATTAACACCAAAGGCAATGCGTCAGGCCATTTCAAATTTGTCGATGCACATATTTTCGCCATTCTTGATTTCAGTGTACCATTTATCTGTTCCACCAGTCCTGAGGCTTCAGGGCGATAGCTACAATGCAGTTTTTGCTCAATGTTCAGCGCTGCGCAAAGTAACTTTATCACCTCGTTATTGAAGTGACTTCCTCTATCTGATTCTAAAGAGATCGGGAATCCGAAACGTGGTATCAACTCCCTCAACAATAGTTTTGCAACTGTAAGGCTGTCATTTCAACGTGTGGGGTATGCTTCAATCCAGTGACTAAAAATGCACACAATCACCAACACATACTTCAGACCTCCATGCACAGGCATCTCAATAAAGTCCATCTGCATTCTGCTGAACGGGCCGCCCGCCCTGCCAATGTGGCTCACGTTCACAACCGTTCCCTTTCCTGGGTTCATCTGCTGACAAATGACACAACAATGGCAAACTGCTTCTGCAACTTGACGGAATCTGGGGTTAAAGCAATCAGTTTTGAACAATCTTATCATGGCATCTCTCCCTAGGTGAGCCTGCCCATGATAGAACCGCGCTAGCTGCGATAAGAGACTATTTGGTAAAACAAATTTTCCCTCATTTGAAACCCATAACTCATCTGGTCTCCTTGTACATTGTGACTTAATCCAGGAAACTCTTTCATCCTCCCTGACGCTATTCTGTAATGCTTTTAGTTCATCCATTGTATCCACGACCTTCAAGGCAAATGCTTCAGCTAGTTCGAGTTCTGGTTCACTTATCAAATTCCATTCATCCCTGAGCAATATACAGTTCAAGGCACAAAATCTTGCGACTTGATCCGCATATGCATTTCCCAGGGAAACATAGGGCCTGATTCTAACTTTGGAGGACGGTGTTAAACCGTCCCAAAAGTGGCGGATATACCACCTACCGTATTACGAGTTCCATAGGATATAATGGACTCGTAATACGGTAGGTGGTATATCCGCCACTTTTGGGACGGTTTAACACCGTCCTCCAAAGTTAGAATCAGGCCCATAGTCCTGTCCTTTTGTATGAGCACTACACTTTACCACTGCAATTTCGGCTGGCATCTGAATGGCGTGTAACAATTCCCTTATTCTCTCCCCGTTTTTCACTGGGGACCCTGAAGAGGTCAGGAAACCTCTCTGTGACCATAGTTGCCCAAAGTCGTGCACAATTCCAAACCCGTACTGACTGTCAGTGTAAATGGTAACCTTCATCAATGTAGACAGTTGGCATGCTCTTGTAAGGGCTACAAGCTCTACTACTTGTGCGGAATAGACTCCTTGAAGCCAGGATGCTTCCAAGACACCTGTTACAGTACATACAGCATATCCTGCTTTCAAAATTCCCAACCCATCTCTTAGACATGAACCATCAACAAAAATAATATGGTCATTTTCATCAAGCTTAGTATCCCTAATATCAGGTCGGGGTTTTGTGCAAAATTCAGTCACCTGAAGGCAGTCGTGCTCGACGTCTTCAGCGTTCTCAATTTCAGCATTTTCACCGGGAAGCAAGGTTGCTGGATTCAACGTAGTGCACCTTTTCAGCTGCACATTCGGTGAGCCCAGAATTATTGTTTCATACCTTGTGAGTCTTGCTCCAGTCATGTGTTGCGTTCAGGAGCGGGTCAAAAGTATCTCAACTGAGTGAGGGACCATGACTGTTAATGGGTGTCCCATCACTATTCCTTCACTCTGAGTGAGGCTGATACCAACTGCTGCTACGGCGCGCAAACACCCTGGCAGTGCTGCTGCGACCGGATCCAAAGTAGCTGAAAAATACGCTACTGGTCTGTTTATGCCACCATGGGCTTGGGTCAAGACAGACAAAGAACATGCATCACGTTCATGACAAAACAATGTGAAAGGCTTTGTGTAATCAGGCATACCTAAAGCTGGAGCCCTGCACATGCATTCTTTCAATTCAATAAAAGCATCCATCTCATCTCCTTTCAGCTCAATTTCATCCAAGGCATCCTTCTGGGTCAGTTTCAGTAAAGGCTTTGCTAGAGTTGAAAAGTTGGGAATCCACTGGCGACAGTAGCTCACCATCCCCAAAAACTTCCTCACCTCCCTCCTCGTCTTTGGTGGACTCATTTGAAGTACACTTGTTATTCTTTCCTTCATTATTCTCCGTGACCCTTTCTCTATTTGATGACCCAAGTATTTTACTTTCTTCTGACAGAACTGCAACTTTGAAGGAGACACCTTGTGTCCATTCCTTCCCAAATGGTTCAGTAGAGCAATGGTGTCGGCTGTGCAGCCACTTTCTGTCTTAGATGCAATCAGTAAGTCATCGATGTACTGTACTAGGGTTGACTCGAATGGCAATTCTAACGCTTCCAAGTCTTTCTTTAGAATCTGATTGAAAATTGACGGTGACTCCGAAAACCCTTGAGGAATTCGACACCAACTGTAAACTCTGTCTAAGAATTTGAAACAAAAGAGAAATTGGCTGTCCTCATGAAGAGGCACCGAAAAGAATGCTTGTGACAAGTCAATGACTGAGAACCACTCGGCCTCGCAAGGGACTTGAAACATTATCACAGCTGGATTCGGTACTACAGGGCAGCATTTAATTATGATGTCATTTATTTTCCTCAAGTCCTGCACGATTCGGACCTTTCCACTCGGCTTTATTAGTCCCATGATTGGTGAATTACATGGACTGCTTAACACTTCTTTCAGTACTCCCTGTTTTACAAACTCGTCAATGAGTTGGGCGACTTTCATGAGGGTGTCTTGTGCCATGTGGTATTGTGGGGTCTGGGGAAAGGTTACATTGGGTTTTACGGTCACTTTCACTGGTTCCACTCCTTTCACCAATCCCACCTCTTTTCCTGTCATATCCCACACTTCCTTTCCGACTGTTTCCCGTAATTCAGCTGGAATATCTTCTTCAGTTATCATCGGAAAAAGGTTAATCAGAGGATATTCTTCATCGACAGTTTCCATCTCATCCCCTTCTACACTGTCCTCTTCTTCCCCATCACTGCTCGTCTGAATTCTAATTCCATCGTTCGAACACATAATCGAACATCCCAATTTGCACAATAGGTCTCTCCCTAACAGTGCTATCGGGCTTGAGTCACATACCACAAAATTATGTGACCCTTGATAGTTACCAATTCTGACTTGTACTGGATCTGTGATTGGGTTCGTCAGGTGCCTGTTTGCTACTCCCACTACTTGAACTGTTCTCCCTGAGAGTGGCAAATTTGGTACTTCAATGCTCCTAACAGTTGAACGTGTGGCTCCTGTGTCAATCAAGAATGAAACACGATGACCCATAACTCTTCCCTCCACATATGGACCCTTTTGATCAACTTCCAAGGATGCTGCAAGCACACAATTTCCCTCCTCATCTGAACTTTCACTCTCCCATACATTGTTTATTCCATTCTCACTGTGTAATGGGAACTGTTGTACGGTGCCATTTGTATTCATCACCTGACCCGAGACCTGTGGAGGAACCATCACTTGCTGCTGACTCACTGGTGCCAAAGGTATTTGCATTTGCTGATTAGGTACCATGGGAAACTGCTGTTGCATTGGCTGCATTTGCGTCATCTGCATACGGGGCATCTGCATCTGCTGCGGCTGCATGGGCTGTAATCCCTGCAGCTGATTTATGGTCTGAAAATTTGGGTTTGGACCTCTCATTTTCAGTCCCCTCATTGTCTGGAATGCATTGACATCATTGTTTTGCTGACCAACACCTGCACCTTCCTGCATCACCATCGGGCACTCGCGTTTCCAATGCCCGACGATTCCGCACACGTGACACGGCGTCACCCTTTTCATTGCCTGCACACCATTCGGAATTGCAACAGTGTTCAAATCCGGACCATTACTCCCAAAGCCTCCTCTGCCTCTGCCTCTCGCCTGTGGCTGAAACACCATATTTCCCTGCGGCTGCGGTATCTGCTGTTGGAACCCTTGCAACCCTTGCAGACCTGTCTGAGCTGCTTTAAGTTGCATCACCATCACTTTCTCTTTCAACCTTTTCTGTTTCACTTCAATTTCGTCGCTACAGTATTTCGCATAATTCAACACCTCATCAATAGGTTTCGACTGCCAACAAATCAAATGCGTCTTTATCATCTGACTTATCTCTGGTCTCAGCCCTTCCACAAATCTAAACACAAAATGAAGCATGTCCTTCGCCTCTATTGTTTCCGTGCCACTGTAGTTCTTGAACGCCTTCAACAACCTCTCATAGTAACCATGAATCGACTCTTTAGCCTCTTGGGCAGTTCGATCAATCTTCTGCCAATCCACATTTTTCGCGGCAACCTTCGTCTTCAAATGCTCAATCACCTTATAGTACAAGCTCATTATCATAGGTGATGGTGCACCCGTATCCCTGTCTCTCTCTGGTTCACTTGTCGGCCAACCTACAGCCCGTTTGCAGTCTTCCCACAAATCTGCCGGAACCACAATCTCAAAGAGGGTGTTCAGGTCTTCCCAAAGACATTTTGCAAGCTTCACAAACCTATCAGTCTGTTGATACCATTCAATCGGTTTCTCTCTCAGTTTGGGAAAATCATCCGTAAAAGACTGAATGTCGCTTCTGTGCCACGGTACATGTATTAATTTTCCCCCTGCTGTCTCCCTCATTGGTAACATGGTTATTGCATCACTACTCTGTGATCTTTTCTCGTTGTGCTCTGGGACACTGTCTTTCCTCTTTTCCTTTTTCTTTGCCCATCTGCTTTCCCATTTGTCTAAGCACCTCCACACTTGTGCACTCTGCAGCAATTCTCTAAGGTGCGTTATCATGCCTGCTGACCTCATGTGTTCAAAGTCTGTGGTCCCGAAATCCAATCTATAGCTCCTGCTCAAGTGTTTTGTCTTGTCTATCTCAACCCCGTTTTTGTCAGCTATTTCTTGCAACCTTCTATGTACCTTGTTCACTTCTCTCGTAATCCTAGGACATAGATACCTCAGCTCTTCTTCCGAGTAGGACTCTAACCTATTCAAACCCATAGTCCCTTCCACCAATTCTTCTGCTTCCATGTTCAACCTGACCTTATTCAGATAGTCTTCTCCCTTCCCACTGGCTGAGCTTTGTGTGGAATTCAGACTGTTGAACCACTGTGTCAGCTGTTGCGCATTCAACCCCATCAGTGTAGCATTCACATCGACTGCCATTGATGGTTGCGGCAACTTTTCAGTGTTCGATGATAGCGGTATCATCAGTGGGGGACTCGACCTCACCACTGTTGACTGAGCACATATGGGACTAAACTCCATCAAGGACCCAGATCCAGTTGGCAGAGCCGCTATCGGAGTTGTCTCTGGAGTGTTTTCTATGCACCTCCTTTCCGTCCCACTCTGCACCATTGATCCTTGACCGCTCATACCTGAGTTAGGCTGAATGTACAAAGGTACCGGTGGACCTACAGTAATGGGTAGGGATATCGCATCTGGGTTATGTCCATTCCCCAGGTTCTGAGGCATGTTCATTCCCACACTATGGGTCATCATTCCCGGCATGCCCGTCTGACTCCCCGTCATCTGAGCATGTGCGGTTCCCCCCTGCATCTGCTTTTGAGGCATCAAAAACTGGGTTGATTCAGCTTGTGCCAATGTTGGGTTGTGACCATTCTGTTCTCCCATTACGGTTGGATCTAGAATCATTCCCGTACTGTTGTCACTGCTGTAGTACCTTGGGACCTGCGGCTGATAATTTTCTGCTGTTTTCAATATAGGCACATCTGGATATATTCTCCTAACCTGCGGTATCTGCGGGGTGAACAGTAAACTCGGGTCCTTAGATCCCGATGGCGTTTCTGAACTCGGAGCTTCATTATTCTGTACCGGTGCCGGAGGGGCAGAACTGGTACTTGGACCTTGTTCACTCTCTGCATAAGGTGGTGGACGGTCGTTCAGCAATTGCATGATGAACTCCTCATCCTCTGACTCGTCTTCTCTCCTTAACTTTTCCTCGTCCTCTCTATCTTTGGAACACCTCCTGTTTGTCTTACAGGTAGCTTTCTTGCCTGTCGCCTCTTCTTCCTTAGCAATTGCGGGAAACAATTTTATCCCCTGCAATATATCTGACCTCCACACCTTCTGTGCATTATCCCACCTAGCGTCCGCTAGTGTCTTTTCTACCTTTCTTATCCTGGTCTCGAACTTCTTTTGCTGTTGCTGTCTAGCCATTAGTTCCCAAATCGCTAGAGCCTCAAACTGTGCTGGCCTTGGAGGTACCTTCATGTCGTACATCGCGAATCTCAAATTCTCTAGGATCCTTATATTGAATGTCCCATGGATCGGGAACGCTACACTCCCATGTCTCTCTGTCAGCTTGTGCCATTGCTTTAGCCAAAGGCACGGAGCTACCCCCCTTTCCTCCATTACAATGTAAGCTGGTGTACCTTCGGGTGGCGTCTCCTCTCCTACGCTCGCTTTATTGTAAGACTCCCCCTTCATCGCACTCTTTAATGCTTTAAAAAATTTCATTTTCTCGTCTTTTATTTCACAAAGTTTGTAATCAATAAGTGACTTTAATTCCCGGAATACTCTTCGCTTGCCTTTCCCCTTCCAATCGAGCCCCACGGACTGCGTCCAATCCGTGCGCGGCCCTTCTTTGCAACCAACCTATCCCAGCGCGGCTCCTAGTGACGTCACACTCACACACACTGCGGCTGACAAAGCCTTGCGGCTTGTCCTCCTTCACTCCGCTCCTCTCGTAACAACTTCTAGCATGTATCGCGAGCAACCAAATAATAATAAAACAGATCTGTCGGTTTACTACAGGAAGGGTAACACAATCGCTTCAGGACCTTAGGGATTTTTCACTAGCCTCTGCAGTTATTCCATCTTTCTCGGTCCCCACTTTCGCAAGCAAATCCTGACCCGCAGACTCTGCTCTCAACTTGTCAATGATCTATTCTAGTGCACTTAGAATTTGTCAAAGCCCGAAGTCGAAGTTTTCTTTCACTCCCTTAACACACGTACCGACTCGTTGACCACGCCCGGTCAACCTATTAAACCGACCAGACCACAACATAAAACAAGTGTCTCATACACTTTTCAACATACTCCGGAGTCTCTTGACCTCGCAGGGCCCGTCTCAACAACAACAACCACGTGGACCTTTTTCTGCACAAAGCGCCACATGCACATGAAGTTCGACGACTTCCCTACTCTCACACTCGGAGTCGCACCTCCGCTATTCTCTAAAATCCTCGCAACCTTTTCAAACAATCTGCGGCAATAAGCTGTGCAAGCGCAAAACCCTGACTTCACTCATACCGTCACTAGTACCGCCAACGCCGATTTCACACCTCCATTCTCTCCATTCGCAAGCTCCGAGATCCCGGGAAAGTCGCGGGGGACTTAGGGCATCATCATTCTCTCAATCTGTTTTACCCAAGAAAATCTAATTCAACACCATATACCTCTCGAGTGGGGTCTCAAAGAGCGCAACCGTTACCTCTTGAGCGGGGTCCCAAAGGGCGAAACCGTTACCTCTCGAGTGGGGTCCCAAAGGGCGAAACCGTTACCTCTCGAGTGGGGTCCCAAAGGGCGAAACCGTCCTCTGCTACCATCTACTGATAGAGCGTTCCGTCCTAATAAATTACCTGTATTTGGACGCTCTTGGGTCGATGAATCTTTTGACCAAGTGGGGCTCTCTTCACCCGAGATTAGTCAATTTAATCAAATCAATAATCAATAACGAACATAAGCAATGCCCTGATCAACATAACACTTCACAATTAATCCAGAAAACATTTCGGCGAACCATGACCTTTCGGCCATGAATAACCACACCAGTTCATTCAAAGTTAATGAATTTATTTCCCTATATTAACAAAGCTAGCACGATATAAATGTGTCTCAACACCAAATGATATATGTAAATGAACATTAATAGCTGTCCATAACGGCGAAAAGATGCAATCTATGCAGCATTTGAATAACAATGCATTCGATAATAGCAACGCAAACCACTAAAACTATAATCTGTAATGGGCTAATTGCATACATTAGTCAGCATAACAAGGTCTCAAATTGCATCGTGCAACAAATGAATCCTCATCTAACCTCAAATTAGCATCTGCATGTGGGACTTCATGCAAAAAAACAATTTAGCAACATTGATTTGGAAAACTCCTAACTAGGGCTCTTATCAAAAATCAGCAGTTGGTTACCTAAAAAGAAACACAATGCAATTGTACATTTTCCTTTCATATTTACCAAATTCAATCAGCATTCAAGGAAGTCTTCGTCTCACAGGTACCGGTTTCGATCAGCATGGGACGGGGGTAAAGGGGGCAGGGTGGACGGGGCAATTGCCTCACAGCGGCAAGATAAAAGGACAAAACTACTACTTTATGCAAAGGGGCAGATCAAAGTTAAAGTCTCTAGAGCGAGAATTACTTAAAGTCTCTTTCTCTCGATTAGAGAAAGCATCAAAGTCTCATTCAAAATGGCGTCGAACATCAATTGGCATCGTAGAAGATGGCAAAATGACGAGGTCGGCAAGATGGGCCATAATGGCTGCAATGGGCAATAATGTCCTCAATGGGTGCAGTGGGTAATGGCCGCTTTCTTCTTGTGCACCAGGTTTAAATAATCAACAGTTCAAATCCAGTAGGGTCTTCCATTGGAGGGTTCATAGGTTGGCTTCCAATTGTCCAATCAAAAACAACAATTTACAAGCTTCTACCTAGGCCTACATTATCCTTGGAGTCGGGAACGTAAGTTGCAACATATTTTACCAATTAACTCACTTTCAGAGCTTCCATTGTCTGCACCTGCAGATTGACCTTGGAGCAAAGAAGAAGATGCCAGGCTGGCACGAAACCTTAAAGATAAGCATGTGAACCGATCTCACTGGAAAAGTACAGCTTCAAGCAGGAATACACGTTTTATTAGCACATTAGAAAAACACGAGCATCTAAACCGTGAGACAAGGCAACTAGGCCGAAGCCTCCACTAAAGTTATGCTAAGTTAAAACATTTCAAACAAGCAAATCATGGCACACGTTTACGGTTATGTCAGATTAGTACAATTCTAATACATCACGTTATATAAAGCACGCTTATAAATGTTGGCGAACTACTCTGAGGGCACATTTGTCCCCGTACAATCTTTATTAGTTCGGTTAAAGTCACACTTGATTATTGCGGCACTACGTTTATGCGCTAATAAATGTAAAACCTTTGTTTCTGCGTCATCAGGGGCAAAGCTCCTGCTTCTCGTATGGATCCTGGCTCTTCTTATGCATCTTTGCAGTGTCCATTTTTCGTGGCCTGTCAGTTTGGTTGCTTTCAATGGTGTAGCAAAGGGCCCGCAGCCCCCGTGGGGTTTGGGAGCCGAGCTCCAGGGGACTCCTCAGGACAGCAGCTGGCCTGAGTGAGTCCCCCTCCATGTTGTTTGCAGAACGGCCCCCTCCAGTTTCCTTTGCCACTGGTTATTTTCCTAGAGAATCCTGGCAGATCAGCGTGAAAGGGTTAAGAATCGGTGTGTCCATGATGTGCTCGAGTGAGAGTGAAAGAGGGTTAATAACTCAAACCTTGATTCTGGGTATCACTTGACTATGCCATCTGTTCAGGTGTGTATCATTCATGGGCGAATTGCGCAGCGTTACTGGTGAACATGCCGATCTCATGTTGCACTGCCAAAGGGGCTGGTTATAGTTGTTTTCCGCTGGTTGATTGATTTGTGAATTAATTGGTATATTGTTGATCTTGGAAAACGGCTTGGGATGGTTTACCACATATTTTTCGGCAGATGAGTTTTCCAGGAGTAAATTCCCTTGCATTTTATAGTGGCGGCTGGCTTCTAATTACCACCTCCATTCCCCAAAAGGTAAATATCAACATTGATACCTACTGCGTATGACACTAAACGCACGAGCTAAACAGCGTCATCAATATTTGGCGGGTGCGATAGTTCTCATGGACGTCATTTAGGGGTCGCCAGAGGTCGCAGATAAGACCCCTGGCTTGCTCTTTGCTGCCCTGGAACTGCCTTTGCCACCACTGGCCTCAGTTGAGGCCCCACTCCTTTTGTTTTCTGTCAATTTGTTATCCCACTAATAGTGAACAGTACGATATCATTCACTATCAGTGTAATGAAAGTTAGCTGGAATATGCCCTTCCACTGCAGCTGAGGTGAGTAAAAAATGCATTTAAATGTATGTTGTGTGCGTGCTTGCCGGTGAAAGTGTGTTTATGTGAGAAAGTGTGTGTGTAAGTGTGACTTTCTATGAGTAAGTATGTGTGTGTGAGTGAAAGTGGAGGTCAAAGGGCGTGTGATGTCACTCACTACCCCTGGCATTTCGGTGAACTGACGTCCATGATAGTTATCAATTCAATATTGCATGTGGTTTTTATCTCTTATCATGCAGTTCTCCATGTGTGCTGATTACTGAGCCCTGTGGTTATGGCATTACCGAATGACTCGTAATCCAGGCCTTGATCAGTGCTGTTGCATCATAGAACTACATGTTTCGGTCGGGACGGGTAGGGAACGCTTCTCACAGGCCACTTCTAGTCTAACCCCATGTAAACCACACAAGTAGCTTAAATAGTTCATATAAAAATGCATTTAAAGGAGCAGTGGCTTGCTTATTAGTGCCATTCAGATTTCAAGTAATACCAAATAGCTCGCACCATATGCTTCTAGTTTTAGGTGCACTCGTTTATTACCAAGCCCTGGTGGGTAATCGTGTCCTAGTCAAAACAAGGAGAGAGACTGACAGTCATTTTTAAATTGTTTTTCAAAGTTTTTCAGCGCCACTTATTTTTCCCTTTTGATGGAATGCTGATTATCACACTTAGGGCCATATGTACAAAAGCTTTTTCCCATAGACACAGAATGGTTAAAATCCTTTCGTACATCAGGCCCCTAGTGTGTTGATGCCCCCTGCCTGATGGTACACTTTCTACACATCATTCCTTAACTACTGACCACCTGAGGTCCAATTCACAAAGGTAAACTCAGACCAAAAGTCAAAGCTTAGACCAAAAGTCTATGTTTAGACCTAAAGTCTAACTTCACTCCTAGCAAAGATAGACTTTTTATCTAAGATTACACTTTTGGTCTACGTTTAGACCGAAAGTGTAAACTTAGACCACACGTCTTTAATAACAGTAAAGTTAGACTTTTGATCTAAGTTTGCGCTTTGGGGCTAAACTTAGACTTTTTGTCTAAATTTACCTTTGTGAATCAGACACCCAGTCTCTAGATCCATTAGAAGGGAGTGGTATAGGTGGAGTGCATCAGCCTAATGCACACCCTGCACTGGACCTGTGCAGGGCCAGCCCAAAGGAACACCTTAAAAACAAACGCTTAGTGGAAAATACATGACAGGAACATTCCACAATGGTCAACCAACTTGTAGGCAACACCCTGGTATATATGGCACTGAGTGGCATGCTGGCATCAGTTCCTAGGATTTTTCAGCACTCCATAAAGGCATGTGCAGAGAAACTAAGAGAGAGTTAACAACAGAGACAGTCTCAGTTTTAAATATGTTATCATATCTCGAGATCTGATTAACCACAGTACTACACCAACTGGGCGGGAGATAGGATAGAGAAGAATTTCTATAGGAAGATATAGGTGCAGATTTAAGAGGGCCTAGAGGCACTTTAGCGCTGCCTTAGCGTAATTTTTATATACGCTAGGGTAGAACTAAGGTGGAACTAAGGTGGCCTTTTCCCCGCACCAAATGTATAAAGTGGCGCAATGCATGCATTGCCCCACTTTGTTATGCATGCCCCGGTGCATAATGTATGCAAAGGGGGTGTCCCCCCACTAGGGGAGCCAAAAAAGGCAGAAAGAAATCTAAAAGCTTTCTTTGCGTCATTTTTTTGGCACTTTTAATGCCTACTCACAGCAGGCGTTAAAGGGGGCACACCTTTGTTTACAATGGGCCCCATGTACTGTTCAGGGTTAGCGCCAAAATGTTGGTGCTAACCCTGAACAATATATCAGTAGCATCAAAAATGTTGACGCTATTGCCCCCTACCCTGCGCCATGGTGCGCCATATCTAAGATGCGGCGCTCGATGGTGGCAGTAGGGGGGTCCTAAGGAGCTCAAGGAACGTGACGCTGCACTGGGTGCAGCACCACTTTTCTTTAATCTGCCCTATAGTATCCATCAGAAATATTATTATCGCCAGTAAGAAACATTTTGTTATTGAGTTTATAATGTGCACAAAGGCCTGTAGACATCATAGTACTGGAGGCAAGAAAGCAATAGTAAATCTAAAGCTGAAAGAGCTTCTGATAGATACTTGATCCTGCATATTTCTTGCTTTATGAACAAGTCCCAAACCAAAACTTTCAGTGAGGTGGGACTGAGTAGTGTTGATTAACCAAAGAAGTCATGCAACACAGCCCTGGCATTCTATCTGTCAATGTGAGCCTGAACTATGAGGCAATGATGTTTCACAAAAGTATCTGATGGAGACCAATCACTGCACTGCAAGCACCAGTAATGGGGGCCCTTTATGAGAGCAGTAAAAGAATAAGAAATTACATATCTGGGGGTCAATCTACGCACTCTTGTCTTCTCCTCATTAGTAGGGTGAGGAGAAGGAGAGAAATATGGAAGAATGATGGACTTGTCCATGTGGAAGGCAGATGACTTTTGGCAAGAAAGAAGAGCAGGTACAAAGTACCAGTTTGAGTGGGTAGAACACGATGGAATGTGGCCAGACCTACAAGCGGTTTGGTTCACTAAACCTAAGTGCCAAAGGTAGCACTAGGAACAATCTTTGAAGTGAGTGAATGCATCAGACAAAGTACAGTAGTTCAAAGGAAGAGGCCATGAGGAAGGTTAAAAATAGACTGAAATCCAGATCAAAATAACAAATGGTATGGGAAGAATCAGATAAAGCCAACATTTCAGATAACGCACCATCAAAGGTGATTTGAAGCGAAAATGTGTCAACCCAGCCAAATAACCTTTTAGGGTGATGACTTCCAAACCCTGCTGTGCACAGTATACAACAAAGTGCAAAACATCTGAGTGCCAAAGCTGTAAACGGTTTAGACTTTGAACTCCTACAAATTGACAAACTTTTGCCCCGTGGCCCACACAGAGTTCTGAACGTATGTTTCATGGCCGCTAAAATAACATTAGCCACTTTCATAGGTAAAGGCATGATCTTTCGTTGGCACAGTTTAATCTCCATGCATGCACCTGCAAAGTCAGAGGATTAGGGTGGATGACCTGACCCACTTACTGTGAAAGCAGGTCTGCTGTGTTGAACAGGAAGAGGGGGCTGGATGCAGATTCCCAACAGGTCGGTGTCCCAGATCCTCCTCCTTGCTCACTCAGGGAAGTTCAAGATCAGCTTAGCTTGGTTCTCCAGCACCTTCTGCAGGGAATTCGACGGGCAAGAGGTTAGGCAGAAGCACTTAAATCAAATGCTGGGACTAGTCAAATCTGAAAGCATTCCCCAGGAAATAACAAGGAAGTGTATGGTACAAAACTAGGGCACTTCCTGATCATGGGCAAGAGATCCACATGGAATCATCCCAACGTCCATTACCTTTCAATGGAGCTCCTACTAATGGTCTTTTGCAGAGATGTGACGCAGCATATCCACCCTCACATTGAGGGAGCACATAAGATGCGTTGTGTGAAGGAAAATGGCCTTTTGTAGGCCTCATCACCACAGGCATTAGGCCTGACAACACCAAATTCAAGAAACCACACCACCCTGCCTGTTTACATAATTGGCAATTTGTTTCATTTAGAAGGATCTGAATGGTACTCCCTGAGATGGAAGGGAGGAAGGCTTTCATGGCAAAGCGACCTACCTCAGCACTGTACCATCATGTCATCCAGATAGGTATCACAACCCAAAGAAGAGGCAGTAGTCTGTGACTGTGAGTGACTGAATACATGCTCCACTGTGAGGGTGGAGTGGTACATCGACCAATGTAGGTCTGGGAAAACACAATGGAAAATATCTAGCTAAGCCAAAATGCTCCTCTGGTGCTGAAATGACTGGCATCACAGGCACCACTGAAGAGCCCTCATGTGCCATCTCACATGGGGTCTAACATGATGTGCAAGGTCATGATATCTAACAGGAGTAAGACATGCAAAACCAGGAATGGGACCTACTTCAGAAACAGAAATCATACCCCGATTTAAATATCTGAAATCCTCTGAGGAGGGGAAACATTTTGAAAATGTACCATGCCAAGGAATGTTAATCTGTGCATGGAAAAAATGTGGAGCTTCTGGTCATTGATGGTAAAGCCCAAGTTGTGCAAAAGGGTCATAATGCACTGAAGAAGTTCCAAGACCAATGCAAGGGGTCCCGCCTTTATCAATCCATCATCGAGGTATGTGAATACATAGATTCCAGACCCATGAAGCAAATTCACCACGGCAAAAAGCTTTTGTAAACACTCATGTATTGATCGCCAGACCAAGTGGTAAAACTGTGAACTAAAAGTGTTTGACCCTCCACAGTGAACCAGAGGGAATGCCTGTGGGTGGGTAGGCTCTGTAGATGAAAGTCAGTGTCCTGGAGATCCAGAGACACCAACCAAGGTCCTGCATTCTAGGACAACAGTTCCTTACTCAGGGACAGCATTCTGAATTGTCTTACTGAATGAAAACATTCAAGAGCCCGAGTCCAGGATCGGTTTGAGATTTCTGTCCGTGTAAGGTACCGGGAAGTAGGGGGAGTTAAATCCTTTGCTCCTCTCCTCTAAGGGTGCCACTTCTGTGGCACTTTTGTTCAGCAGGACGAGAACGTCTGCTTCCAAAATTGAGGTGTGTGCCAGGGAGCACATCCTGGCAGAAGGAGGGTGGCCCGGAAAAAAGATAAGCTGGAGTACTCAGCAATCCATCCCAATTGTCTCCAACTAGTGGCAAAATGGGTGACATAATGGGAAACGCCCCACCTAACATAAGCTGGCGGAGGTTTGTGAAGGAGTCAGAGAGGTTTCAAGGTAGCAGATCTAATGGGCAATGGCAGAAAACATGAAGGAAGAATCAGCCTTTTCTCTGAAGAGTCCCATGCATTAAAAGGAATGTGCACAAGGGTCACCTGGACATCTCCCAAAAATCTGTTTTTAGGGATGCCTGAGAAGGATGACTGACATTGTCGTGGATCATACCATTGCTTTGGGAGAATTGAGGCTGCACTTTAAGATGTGTTAGGAGGTGTCAAGGCTGTTACTGACCAGATCTGAGAATGGCTTCATCCGTTTGTTCAGGAAGACTGATGACAGCCATTTCCCACCAAGTGTAAATGTATCAGCATACACAATAAATGGTGTTGGCAGTACGGAGAGCCAAATTTATTTCCAGAACCAAACACTTTCATCCCCATCGAGTAAAATCTGGAGAAACATAGGAAAATCATGCAAGATTAATTTGGCAGACAAGGTATGCAACACCAGGTTCTCTAGCAATGGGTGAGAGGACAAGAATTTGGGATCGCAGGGCACAAGCCTATGGAGTCTTGGGATTTGCCTGGGGCCCCAAAAAGGGCTTCCTCCAGGGATCCATGACTGGCTCCAGAAGTTGCCCTAGAAATGAAAGCAAGGGCTTTGAAACTGCTGATGGTGGCTGCAGGACCTCAGTCAAGCTGTATTTAAGTGGACATGGGCAATTCCAGTGGTCCTGCTGTTTTTTTCCGCACCACAGAATTTAAAGGAACAGACTTCCTCTAAAAGGACAGGGAATGTTTCCTTTTGGGGATGTGTCGAGACCACTATCATTTTGTAAGTCCATGTAAAGACAGGTGTCTGTATAGTATGGAGTAAAGATGTTGTCAGATTTCAAACTGTCTTCTTCTGTGTGCCATTAATCTATACTAAGCATCTTCAGAGCATCAGACATCTGGGCCCCAGGGAGTGACTGTGCCAAAGGTTCGCATCAAAACATGCCAATCTTTTTTTCTTGCCCATCACATGATATGATATCATCTGACCTTGATAGATTTGGAAGCGGCCCAGTGATGCACAAGGGTGCTGGTTTGAAAAGCGGCACCAATGGAACAAGGAAGAGTGCCTTAGGAGTTGTGTTCTTCTGCGGAAGCATTACCAAGGCCGGATCCCATGGGGGTATGGAAGCGGATAGTGTCAAGGTTGTCGCTACAGGAATCGGTGAATTGTCTAAATAAGGCCTGCCCTTGGGCAGCAGCCCAGAGGGTTAAATGTCCATCTCCAAAATCTCCAGCATGCCCCAAAAAAGGTCTTGACCTGTGTAGATTAGGCAGCATGATTCACAAACTCCAATTCCATATTTTGGAGGACAGGAATAGGATCCGAAACGAAGAAGATCCTGGCATCTGAGAACAGTGCTGCAGAGACTTTAATTGGTCCCGGAAGTGGGAATCTTTCCTGAGGGAAGAAGAGGGCTTCTCTTTTCTATGACATTTCTTGTGATTTCGTCCAGGAAGATCCCTTAGAAGACATTCTCTATCAAATTCCTTAACTGAAGGAGGGAACAGGGAATACCTTAGGGTTTCTTTGAATACCTTAGCCACAAGCAGTGTAACTGCCTGCTTCCAGATGGCCTTTGGGTGTAGTAAGAAAAAATAGCTGCAAGTTGAGAGGTCATAGATCCAACACACCAACTACAGACATCGTGTAGATCTGATAAAGATATCTCTAGCTACAATGTCAACATCGTTTGAGCCCCAAAATCAAAAGAGGTGACATTTGACCTATTGATTGTCGGAATTTGTCAGTGAGACACAGAGTAGAAATCTAGACCCGTGTAGATGAGGCGGTCGGTGCTATATATATATATATATATATATATATATATATATATATATATATATATACACACACAATGTGTCATCGAAGTCGGGGCAGATGAAGAGAGTGCTGGCAAGCAGAGCGGAAGGAAAATGTTTCCAGGTCTAGTAGGGCGCTTGGATGATATTTGTACAGATAGGAATCTGTGGAATGGGCAGTGCAGGGGCTCCCCTGGCCAGTGCCATTGCAATTTTCACTGTCTGCTTTGCAGACAGTGAACATTGTGAGGGTGCTGGTGCACCCTGTGCTCTACTGCATTGCAGCGGCTCGATTACGAGCAGGAGACAATGCTGTAGGCTGTTTCCTGCTAGACCAGGGGGCAGAAACTCAGGTTTCTACTAGTGGGAAACTCCTAGTGGGGCCGGCGGGGAGGTAGTCTGTATGGCAGCAACCACCCCATCGGAAGTTGTCGGCCGAACTCATAATGAGCCCCTCAGTCTTTTGCCTCATAAATTTTGGGGGATTCTAGTACGTAGCAGTGCTGCCCAAACTTTCAAGAACTAAGACCCAATCTTTAGAACGACAAACGTTTGAGATCCACCTAGTTTTAATGGGCATGAGGTGGGACACTTTTTAATGTGACTAAAGCATCATCTTCCTAGAGTTTCAGTGATAAAACTATATTGTGCAGAAATGATAATGTCATTTGTGCCTTAACAAGTAAAATGTTGTGCTTTGTTTTGATCCATGTTTGTTTTCATCACACTTCATCAGAATTGCAAAAAAAAAAAAATTGTTTCTTTCCACACTGCTGAATGCATACAGTTTATTATATTAATTAAATGGCTAGCAAATAAGTGTATCTATAATCATGACATCTAATAGGTTTAAAATCTAATAAAAAATCATGTTTGGATTTAGCTATTGTAGCAAAGTGGGATTATATAACTGCTAATATAAAGCGGATCTTGATTCAAGCAGTTGCTTGGAATGCATTTTTATAGATGATTAAATCATTAACTAAGGTGTTTTGATTTCAAATAAAGTTAATGTATGGAAGAGAAGTTTGCACACAGTTTCAAAAATGACAACTAATGTTGAATCTGAATTGAAGAGTGACTGCTGTGATTTAAATTTCTTATGTTCATGACAAAATACTCTTTATTAAATGTTGAGATTTCATGAAAGCATAATCAAATTATGTGATTCTGCTCATAATTTGTTTATAATTCATAGATGAACATTTCAAGGTGCCAGGGGCCAATTATTGTCAATGGACTAAGGATACTGAAGAAAGTAAGTTACTTACCTGTAACTGTAGTTTTCCAGTATTGGTATTTTGCATAGATTCACACACTTGAATCATTCTGTGTTGTCGAAGTGGGAGTCCCACAGTACCTTTAGAAAGCAGTGTAATGTTAAACATAGCCTAGAAAGGCCCTGAAGCCTTCATTTTAGTTGCATCTCTCAGTCTTTTAAAAGAGACTTAACTTCAACAAATCAGGTTGTGGCACCCTGTAGAACACTCCCCTCAGAGGCTTCTGTCTCTCAGATTTTCAGAGCACAAGTGTAAACATGTATAGTACCAAAGAGAAAGGTGAACCTCTCAGGGGAGCTGGGTGAATCTATGAAAGACGCCACTTCTGGAGAACTACAGTTAAGGATATGTGACTTATTTTATACTCCAGTATTGGTTCTTTCATAGATTCACATGCTTAAATCAGATTAAACAGCAGATGAATGGAAGATTTTTTTCTATGAACATCAGAATAAATTTGTACATACAGCTACACATTCATACATATACATAAATGAACAAATTAAAACATGCCCAATACATTCAAGATTGGTGGGCACCACTTACTACGATGGCTCACCTTTACTGGAAAAGATGCTGTAATGTCGCCCACTGTAAACCCACTGCTGCATCTCAGTGAGCTGGGCAATCCAAGCAGTGGTGCTATGTAAAGGTGGGTCAATTTTTCCAGGTCGCTGCTCTGCAGATATCTTGGTTAGACACACCGGCAAACAATGCTGTCGAAGTTAATATACCTCTGGATAAATGAGCTCACACCTTTGTTTGCAATGACGTGCCAGCTTTTTGATGATACAATTGTATGGCATTAGTTATCCATCTTGCTATAATCTGTTCCAAGAATGGATAACCCTTTATAGGAGCAGTGTATGCTATTAATAACTGATTGGACTTGCGAAAGTGTTTTGTTTTTTCAAGGTAAAATTTTAGACATCTCTTGACACCCGAGAAATTCAATATCCTTTCTGCTGCAGACTTGGGATCTGAGAAAAAAGTCTTTAGAACTATTGGTTAATTCAAGTGGAAGTCTGATGGAACTTTTGGAATGAATTTTGGATTAGTTTGCAGAATCACTCTATCATTTGTGAATTGTAGGAAAGACCCTAAATAGACCTCTGAGAAATGTTTTGATGAGTCTGCTAGACCACGATGATGGTGATGCCGCTGATCTCCTGAAGCGAGAGATGGCTGTTAGGTGAACTTTAATGGAAGCATGAGTGAGACCTGAATGTGCCAGAAGTAGTAAATAAGGGACAATTTCTTCTGGTTTAGATGACACTGGGTGCATGTTGGGCCATTGACACCAGATGCAAAACCGCTTACATTTAAGACTCTAAGCGCCTGATTTAGAACTTGGCAGATGGATTACTCCTTCACAACAGTGACGGATATTCCATTCCCTGAAATTTAAATCCCATTCCATCCTATGGAATTTAGATTTTAGCGGACGAGATATCCATCACAGTTGTGATGGAGTAATCGTAATTCTTGTTTATACTATCTGCACGAGCTCTGGCTGAAATATCCATGCATTCTTCTGGATGTTCAGTTGAGCAAATTAATTGAATTCAGGAGCCAGACTGACAAGTGTAAGGATTTTGAATCTAGGTGAAGTACTTGACCTTGGCTCGTTGTCATTAGAGACTTAAGTGGTTGCAGTTGTCTGTGCTGTCTCTCTGAAAGGAGAAGTAGCTCAGTGAACCAGAGTTGTTGTGGCCACCTCGGAGTGATCAGAATGATCCTTCAGGGCTCTGACCTCATCTTCATGAGAATCTTTGTGAGCAGAGGAGTCAGAGGAAAAGCATAGACAAAGATTCCGGACCATGCGATCAAAAACTCATTCCCCTACTACCCTAGTTGGGGATGTCAGCTTGTGTAGAATCTACATTTCTGCTTCTGGAAGGTTGCAAACAGGTCCAGATTCAGTCTGCCCCATTAATGGAAAATTCCCTCCAGGACTTCCTGGTTGATCTCCCATTTGTGGCAAGTACTTCTCATCCTGCTAAGAGTATCTGCTGTGACATTTGGCTTTCCTGGCACATGTTCTGCTTTCAGATTCACCTGGTGACAGATCAACCACTTCCAAATTCTTTGAGCCTCTTGAAGACAGCACGTAGGATCTTGTGCCACCTTGCTTGTTGATATAGTGCATGGTTGTGGTGTTGTCTGTGTGGATGAGCACTGCAGATTTTTGTATCCTGGGCAGGAAGGCTTGTAGGGCTAGATGCACCGCCTTGAGTTCTAGCAAGCTGTTGTGAAGAGACAACTGATACAGCTCCTATTTTCCGCCGGCTTGCAAATCTAGCAGATAGGCTCCCCAACGTTCTAAGGAAGCATCAATAGTGATTAGCAAACCTGAAACTTGGGGTAAGAATGGTAGGCCTGCGGAGAGATTTGCCTCTCAAATCCACCAGGATAAAGCTGTGCACATCTCCAAGATGACACAAACTATATAGTATAAAGAGCCTTGTATTTGGATCTGTTGCCTGTCCAGTTCCTCTTGCAACTGTTGCATCCAAAGGCAGCAAAACTATACCAAGAGAATGCATTAAGACACCAACCATAACAGGGATTTGAAGAGAAAGTGACTTTTGTTCTTGCACTAGACGGGCCAACTGCAGTAATTTTGTCAGGTCTTTTTGGTGTTGGATATTTTTTTGTTCAGCACTGTGTCCAGTGCAGCCACTAAGAACGTTATCCTCTTGGAGGGCTAAAGGGCTGACTTTTGGGGATTCAGCGTGAGTTCGATATTGAGAAAGACTTGGGCCCATATTTATACTTTTTTTGTACCGCATTTGCGTCATTCATTGATGCAAAAGCAGCGCAAACTTACAAAATACAATTATATTTTTAAGTTTGAGTCACTTTTGCATAAACAAAATGATGCACATGCAGCGCAAAAAAAGTATATGGTGTTTTTCGTGTCTTAAGAATGCCGCTACTGGTGCCAGGCACTATGTGAAAATGCAAGGGGTGGATTTCAGGCCAAATGGGAGGACCTTAAACTGATAATGGCTGCTGGCTACTGTGAATCTTAAAAATATTTGATGACGTGGATGTATCAGGATGTAAAAAAATGCATCTTGGAGATCTAATGTTGTCATATAATCTCCCTGTTTAGAGGCTGCAGGATGTCCTGGGGTATGACCTGGCAAAATGTCTGTTTCGAGTGACATATGTTGAGTGTCATAGATCCAGAGTAGGTCTCCATTCCCCTGACCTCTTCCCTTCTGGTTTCTAGAGATTCATTCTGTGGCCCATTTTCTGAGCATGGTCTGGACTTCTAACCTGAGAAGCAGATGTTTTGGCGGGGACTTTTGGGGAGGAGTCATAGGTGGTTTTGGATGAATCCCAGTGAGTGGCCGAATTGAATTAGATCCGATCCAACACCCAGTGCTTTGTTATTTTCCTCCATTCATGGAGGTGATTGGATATTTTGCTTCCGAGGCATGTCTTATGAGCAGGAGATCTAGCCGGTGCCTTTAGTTTATCACTGTAACATCCTGTGTCTTTAATTTGATGACCTATTTTTCCTCCCTGGTTTTACCTTGTGTACGCTGCCTGAGGAGGCTGTCTCTGCTGATATTGCGGACAGAACTGTTGTGACCCAGATTGGTATGATGGATACCTGTATTGTTGCTAACTCCCTCTGTAGAAGAATTGCCTTCTACTTCGTGCACCACAAAAACGTAATTTATGATACTGCAGGGTACCTAGTGACTTGGCGGTATCGGTGTCCGTTTTTATGGATTGGAGGGTGTGTTCAACGTGTTTCCCAAAGAGGGCTTCACCGTCATATGGGAGGTCTAGAATTTTACTTTGTACCTCTGGTCTGAAGGGAGTGGCTTTCAATCAATCTTGCCTCCATAGGACTGCTGAGCCTGCCAGTTGTCGATTACCTGTGTACGCAATGTCCATGGTGGAATTGATGATTTCAGATGAGATATGTTCTTGCTGTAAGATTTTCTTAGCCTCAGCATTGACATCACCTTGAAGACGGTCAAGATATGGTGCGATGTCTGACCACATTTGTCGCTCATATGTTCCAAGCACTGCCAAAGAGTTTGCTGCTCGCACTGTGAGTGCTTACATTGAAGAAGAACATTTCCTCATGTTGTCCAGGCCTACCTTCCTTATCAAGAGGAACGGAGATTGGCGCAGATGGATTCTTAGAATGGTGTTGGGTTGTTTGAGTAATGACAGAGTCAAGATTTAGATGCTCAATGAGGCGGGCAGGAGAATCTTTTGGGACTTTATATGTTTTGTCCAAGCGTTGTAATACTGCAGCCACTGTGGCTGGGTTGTTCATGGGCTTTATCCCTTCTTCCCATATGTAATCCATGATGGGAATAGCCCTGACGCTCTACCTGAGGAGTTCCTTGAAGTCATACAAGAAGCAATCAGTTTGTTTCTCATCCTGGGAAGATCAAACCACTTTGCCGCTCTCTCCAGGAGATTATGGAAAAGTCCAATATCTTCAGGGTGTGAATCCGTCATCATGGTTGGCGTCCTTGTCACCACCATAGTTGTCCTTGTCATCAATGGCATAGTAGACGATCTCTCCGTTGCAGTACCGAATTTCTTTTTTATATGTATGAAATTTGAGGTGTAGGAGGCTCAGACCTTTTTTAAGAAAAAGCATATTCTTTGTGCTTTTGATAATGTTTTTCTGAGGGACTATGTTCTCCATTATATTTTTATGAGAGACTTTGCTCCTTGTGAGACCCATGGTGGATCATTTTAGTAGATTTTCTGTGAGGCTCATGAGGATAGCGGACTTCTGACTTCTCCTTCTCTCTTTTGTGAACTTTCCTGGAGGATGAAGATTCCTCACTGTCATCCTCAGACACAGGGCCCTTCTTAGCCTTAAGTTTTTGGAGCCACAGCAGTAACCTCCCCTGTCTCTCCTTTAGGGTTTTGGAAAGGTATGACATACTCCCTCACTTTGAGGGAGGGATAGAGGCAGTGAATGCAATCCTTGTGTTGATCTTCTGAATGAAGCCTTTTCTTGCTACAGGTCCCACTTGGTCTAAAAAGACCTTTTTTAGCTTGCTCTGACATTTTAGAGTCGGACATGAAGCAGATGGTAACTAGTAGATGGAAATAACTCTTTCTGAATACTGGTAATAAGCTGAACTGAGCAGAGCTCTGGGGAGTTCTGGGAAGACTCCTTCACACCAACGTGCTGTTGGGAACCTCCACAGAGTTCTACAGGAAAAATCTGAGAGACAGAAGAATCTGAGGGGAGTGTTATATAGGGAACTACAAACTGATTGGATGAAGTTTAGTCCCTTTTAAAAGACTAAAGTGAAGGCTTTAGGGCCTTCCCAGGCTATGTTTATTATTTCATTGCTTTCTAATGGTACCATGGGGCTCCCACTTCAACGACTGGAAATGATTCAACTATGCAAATCTATGAAAGATCCAATACTGAAGCAATTTTATTTTTCTGGCAGACATAGTGGGTTGTGTGTTCAATATAAAGATTTCAGTAATTAACAATCAGACAGTCCTTGTACAAGATGTGCTCTCTAAACTAGTTACAACTAAAAAGAAGACAGAAGCACTCTATTGGGCAGGAGACACAAATTTTGTGTTAGACCAGTATAATGTTACCCCCAAGTCAGCACTGCTGAGAAGCATATCATCATCTACAGCACTATTGAGAGTGATAGTGTTCTCTTCAAGTTGGCTGTAAGCTAAGGCCTTGTTAATTCGCTTCAAACATGGACATGAAACTTGGTGTGAAAATATTCAATTTACGGAATGAGAAGCTGGATATTCCATCATCTCATAAATAATATCAAGAGATACTGAGAAGGCTTGGTTTACATTGCATCCCTGTACAAAAAAAGGTCCTAAACGAAGTGAACATGAATTAATTACCCAGGTTACTGAGGGGCTGGGCTTTGGGAAAGATATCAGTAAATTTATATCTGCAAAACATCACATTTTAATGCGATTCGGAATGTGTTTTGTAAATAGAAAAAAAGCCTTCTTGGGGTCACCAATCCTGTGATTTTGCAAATTGTAAGTTTTGCAAATGCAAAATGGCTTGTACCTCTGGTCCCTTCTCTCTTATCACTAGACTAACAAGTACGTATACTATGTGGGCTTAAAAATCCTAAGGATGTAGCAAATCTGTATAAAATCAACTATTGCTTACTGTCACAAAACTTTACAGGTGACTTTTCAAGCACAGGTAAGGTAAGTGTAAAAAAGTGCATAATGTTACGACGGTTGTATGCTTTCCAACCCCTTTCAGCAGTGAGGCCAAAGAGGACTTGGTGAGTTCGTATAACAACATTTTGAGGTTTCTGTGGAGCAGCTGGGAACCGAGAAGTATGTGCACAAATGTATATTTTCCAAAATAGAAGGACAAGCTTGGAAATATATCCCTGTATTTTGAGGGGTTTAACTTTAAGGCCCTGAGCAAATGGTGATTCATGTTCTCCAAGAGCATTGATTGGATACGGGTGCCAGTGGCGAAGAGGCCCTTGAGCAGTGTACTGTGGTTAGTGAATTTCTACCGAAACCTCAGGTTACGGTACTGGAAACCCTCTTTGTAGCATCCCCTGTTTTAGAGCATCACTCCTGCCATGTTCGGGGCCAGGTATGACTCAAGCAAGTACTGAATGGGAGATGTATTTGAGGGTGATAATCTTATTCCTTTTGACCTGTTGGTGGAGCAATACGACTTCCCAAGGGGCCAATTTCTGACATATAAACGACTTATGGTGGCTTTTAAAGACATTTGTGGCATAATGTGAGCAGAGCCCTCGACCCACTCGCATACAAATGATATTCGCAATAGGGACAGGTAGACAAGTGTTCTCATGGCTGATTATCGTCATTCCAGACGATACCCCCCAAGTCCCCTCCGCCCCCCAGCGCCTATGAACTAACTGGGAAGCTGACGTGGGACGCACCTTCACACCAAAAAATAGAAACACAATAATTTCTGACCCCTTTAAGATATCACGTAATGCCAGATTCAAGTGTATCCAATTTAATATCGTAGGTATGTCTTACCTGACCCCTGCACACCTAGGGAAAATCTATAATATCGCAAACACTTTCAGCCCCATTTATACTCTACTGAAGTGTGGAGAACACTGGGAAAATATCAAGTGTGTAACATGTCCGCACCAGCAGAGAAACAGTAGCTAAATCTGCCCCAAAAGTTAAAATTCTAGAGTGGAAGGTGAGGAAAAAGCACAATACGAGTACGTTCTTTGATTATGCTTAGTTATGCACCTTTCCCTCTTCACTCCAGTATATGCTTGCCCAGGGCAAAGACAGGATGGTGGGGGCAACCATTAACATTCCACCTGGGTGAAAGTGGTGGTTCCTGTTGGAGATGATTATGAAGATGTTGAATGTGGCGGCAACGTTGATTAAAGCATGAAAAAGTGGATACAAATGTGGAAAAGAATGCCCACTCTAGCGTCCGAGCAAGAATGACCAGTCTATACTGGCTTACGACCACTGTGTGTAAATCATGCATCAAGTGCAAAGTACATGCAAAGTTTTCTCAAAAAGCGCGCACAACCTCTAGCGCTACATGTTGTTCCAAGTTTTGAATATTAAGGAAAGAGCTTCCCCTCCTCTCTTATTTTTCTTCTTTCACTTTACTCCTTTGTTTTATCTTTCCAACCCGATTTGCTTCTTTCCTTCTTGTGTCCATTCATAATTTACTTTCTTGTTCTTACCCAATGGTTTCTAAGTCATTTTATTTCCTTCTCCTCCCACCTCCTATCAATCCCGTCCTCTCTTAACTTCTATTCTGCTTCAGACTCCTCTGCGCGGCCATCATATGTACCTGTGTCTCGGCTTCTCGGCGCTGCAGCGGTTTTCGCTTAAACTCGACAAGGAGACGGCAGCTTACTGTTGTACCGCGCCTCGAGGGTTGTCTGGTGCGCTCACAGTAGCTTATGCATTGCGTTGCACACACAACAGCCCAGCATTAAATGAACCACGCAGACACTGAAGGTGTTTGGTGGCTGGTGGTCTACACGGACGGGTCCCACTCTGACTCTCCTAGACCAGTGGACCCCCACTAAGGCATTACTGAAAGCTGGGAACCTAATCTGTTAATATTGTTTAATTTTCCCAGCACTTGCGGACCCTATAATGAGTCTTTGCAGACCCACAGACCATGTCCAAGACCATGCCCTGCAGCCACCAGAATGTATTATTAGCTGGTCAGGTGGCATTAGGACTACTTCAAAGTTGGACAACTCCAGTTATAACTTAGGTTCACCTCAGATTGGATCACACTGTGGTCATGTAGTTACATCACTGGCACAACATTGCATTCTTCCCCAAATTAGACAAAACATAACAAGGCAAAATAAACACAGCAGAGCACTGCAAGTACTGATCGGGTCTGGAAAGCACTAAAAACGTCAGTGTGGAACTCGCATGGGGCACCTATAATGAGATAACCATTGTCAACAATGTCATAACGGGCAAACACAAAAATGACAGACAGGGTTCAGTGTACCCACCAGCCTCACACAAGGTGATCCTTCAGTCTTTGGATGGCATAGGGTTTCCTCGCAGTTTATACCTGGTGCTGGTTGTGTGATCTGCCCTTGGCTCTGGTGGAGTGGCCTGCGACCCACTCACTGGATCCATAGTCTGCTGCACCGAGACACATTCTTGGCCAGGTGACAGCAGGTGAGCGGGAGATTATCTTCTATTCTCAAATGATGATTCTGGCTCATCTATCTGAGGAGCATCCTATTGCAGAGGGTTAGACTGTGATGAGCTGGGGTAAAACCTTTTGAACGCTGAGACGTTCCTGGCAACTTCTTCTCTCCTGCTCCGGGAAATGACCATGGTGCTCTGGCGCTGTATGTGTGTCCAGGGGTGACATTCAAACAGCAAACTGAATTTACTCCCTGGAGACCGATCCTTGACAAGCACTCGATCTTCAGCTTTTAAGTTGGACACTTTAGCTCGCTGACGGTGACTAGCTTTTTCATATGAGTTCCTTCTTTTCTCATACACATGTTTGTTGTCCACTGGACAGAGAGTCCAGACGGGGTGGTGAGGAATTGAATAGATGACTACAAGCCCCATGGATAGGTGCCCAGGTTCGTGCCCAGTAGTAGAGTGGGGAGTCTGGTGGTAATTACGCAGGAATGAGTAGGTAGCTAGCTCTGAAGCCTGCTGGCAGGGAGAGGAAATTATAATAACTTTATTTAAGGTCCTCATAAATCTCTCTACCTCCTTGTTTGCTTGAGGCCAACGCAGAGTTGGTTTCTTGTGAGAGATTCCCATCAACATCAGATATGACACTATTTCCGGACCTTGAAAGGGAGGTCCATTTTCCATCCCTATTTCTATGATCAGTCCATGGGTGGCTACAAGTTTTTCAATCTTTGGAATTACTTCACTGGCTGTCAGAGAGGAAAGAATTTCAACTTTGGGGTATTCAGAACTATGGTGTGTCTTCCATCAGGAAGATTCCCGAAATCCAGACTTGCAGGTACCCACGGCTGTCACGGCCCTCTCTCGTGGGATTCTCCAGGGGTCCTCACCTGCTCTCTGCAGGGGTGGCAGGCCCCTGGCCTAAGTGCTTCCAAGTGGGTCCAAAGCACAGGGGCCTTCACCATGTCTTTTGCAGGGGGCTCTCTCAAGTTTCAATAAGCCACTGCTGGCAGTCTGCTGTAGCAGGCATCAAACCCATGTTTTGGGATGTACAACTGCTATCACCGTCTGGCTCAAAATAACTAAAATTCTTAATTGTGACTTGCATAACTTGGGATGTTGTATCTTGGGTCTCTGCACACGTCCTCAAGCTGGAAAAGTTAACAGTAGCTTCCTGGTCCTGGCTTTCCTCCTTGCTCCAACGTAGACTCACTATATACTGGAAGGCCTCCTCTCTTCCAGGTATCACTTACTGGCATACCACAGTTAACGTTGTGGCTGAAATGGAATCCATCCTCTTGCTGAGAGAAGAAGCTACGAGCCTTCGGAAATGACCCACACCACCTGAATGGGATGAAGTCCTATTCACGTTTAAGGAACACCTAAATAATTAATCAATGTCTCTTTATGGGGACCTCCCCATTATCAAATTGCACTGGATGTTATGGGTATCACTTAATTTGTATATAATACGCAGTCCAACAACGCCCCTTCACTGCGGTGCTGATAGATACACGCGCACAAGTGTTTGGTTTTTTACACAATTTCCTCTGTTGGGCCACATTAATGCCAGTTCTGTTGCCCCCGTGACGATCATACATCTCTATGATTTTGACGTTTTTCACAGTTGGATACCTCAGGCCAGGCTTCAAGTTTAATTGGTTAGCTTATTTCTTTGTTCAAAAAGATACCAAATTAATGCTAATCTTCCTAATTTATGACTATGTAAATCAGACTGATCTCATCCTGATAGGATATGTACGGCCATGAATATACCGAGTCACTGATTACTTAAAAGTAAAATCAATAAACAGAAGTTTTTAAAAAGTGTGGTTAGTGAAGACACACCTACTCACGTGGTCTATGTTAGCTTGGTCACAATATATTTGATAGAACCGTGAGACAACCTAACCAACAACATTCACTTGATAGCCCCGTCCTTACTCCTTGTCCATCAGTCACATCCTAGGCAATCAAGGCTCCCCTCTGGCAACAGAAAAAAACGTAAATTTCAGGTTTATAATAATACACGACAGCATGACTTGCGAGAGTGAAATATAGGATTGTTTGATAACGATCAAAATGGTGTGGAGGACATCCACCTAGTAGCGGCGGATGCCTCATCCACCCACTTCTAAGGCCCATATTTAAGAAATGTGGTGCTTCATGTCATGAAGCGCCACTTTTCTTGTGGCCCATTGCCCCCCCCACACCACCATGTGTGCGCCCCATTTAACATACAACGCACCAAGGCACATGTTAGGGAAAATAGCACTATAATATTTGACGCTATAGTTGTACTTTTCAGGATTTGAGACAAACATTCTGGTGCTAAACCTGCAAAGTACATGGAGGCCCATTAAAAATAATGGTGTGCCTTCTTTTAACGCCTGCTCTGTGCAGGCATTAAAAATACCGCTAAAAATGGTGCAGTGGAATCTCATAGATTCCACTGTGCCATTTTTGCGGGCCCCCGGAAATGCGCCCTTGCATACATTATGCCTGGTGCGGGCATAATTTGGCACAAGTGTTTACAAAGTTGGGCAAAAGCGTGCATTGCACCACTTTGTAAATATGGCGTGGCGTTTTTGCCACCCTATCGCCACATTAGCATAAAAAATAACGTTAATGTGGTGATAGTTGGCACTAGGCCCTTCTTAAATGTGGGCCTAACGGACAGATTTAAGAGTCCCTAGAGCCTCGTTGTGCCACATTATTGTCAATTGCTGTACGCTGATGTGGCCCAAAGAGGCCAAAACGGCTGCACCAAATTTACAAAGTGGCTCAATGCATACATTGCGCCACTTTGTAACCCTTTGAGCTACATTATGCCTGCAAAGGGGGCATTCCCGCATTAGGGGGGGCCAAAAATGGCACAAAGAAATCTAAGAGATTATTTTGTATCATTTGTTTCAGCACTTTTAATGCCTACCCAGAGCAGGCATTAAAAGGAGGCACACCATTGTTTACAATGGGCCTAGACGCTAATCCTGCAAAACTCCGAACTAGCGTCCAACATTGTGACGCTAGTTCCCTAACTACCGCCATGGTGCGCCATAACTTAGATAGGGCGCACACATGGTGGCATTAGGGGGCGCTAAGGGGTGCAAGAAAAGTGGGGCTGCACTGGGTGCAGCCCCACTTTTCTTAAATTTGTCCCTTAGTGTATTAGCTGATGTTCTGCGTCTGCCGAACTTTACCTCGTCCCCTTTTTTTCTTAAAGAAAAGGTAGAGGTTGGCGTTCATTCTGACTCTGCTCTTTGTTCCGCATGAGGGGCACTGTTCAGTAGTTGTATGTGTTTTATTCATACTCGACGATTGCTACAGCCTGTACTTGAGATTGCTTACATAACTGATGAGTAAGCGCATGAATTAGCTGCAAAGAGTGTAGGTTTTGTGGTTATATTGGTCTGTAATCTTTGAGGCCCTGACAATGTCCCTGAAGATCGGAGAGCTCTGAGTATAGCTCAAGGCCTGCAGAGTCTTTTATAAGTGTTTTGCATTCTGAAAACACCCACCCGTTGATGGTCAACCATTTGAAGGCAGCAGGCGCCAGAAATATTCTCTCTCCAATTCTGGTTCTTAGTGTTTGAAACGTTGTTTTATGAGCACAGCAGAATCATCTACTATTTGATAGGGTGCCAGCATCTTATCCTGTCTGGTAGGAAGGTCATACGCGGCTGGTATGACTGTATCTTGTTTTAAATTAATGCTTTCCATCTCTGTTTGTCCATTGATCTTTCTAAGGCCCATACATGCGAAGCAATGTAGCATTTCTTAACGAACGGACCAAATCGCTAGTTTGGGCCTCTAGGAAATGATAAATAGCCTTTCCTAGTGTGCAAAATGTAGTAATGCGGTCGAAAATTGTGATTATTACCCCGTAGAAATCACAGTTTGGGATTACCAAATTAGGAAATCTCAAATAGGGATTTTCTATTTGTGATTCCCAAACAGCATGTACATAGCATTTCCTAAATGCAAAATGGACATTTAGGAAATGCTATCATCATCGAATCCAAGCCCATGGTAACCAGGTGAAAATTTTAAAAACGCACCCAAAACGCAGTTTTTGCAGTGCCATAGAGTGTGCAGTCGCCCTGAGGGTATAGGAGCGCTTTACACAACAACCACTTTCTTTTTATTTAGAATTAAGGGGTGCTTTAAGTACACATAAATGTGCATTTCCAAATCTGTGATTTCCTATTAGGAAATTGCAGATTTGGAAATGTAAAATCATTTGTACCTTTGAGTCTAAGGACAATAGATACAAATGGTTTTGCATTTCCAAATTTGTGATTTCCTAATAGCAATTGAGAATCCATAGGAATCCCTATTAGGAAATTGCAATTTTCGTACATTCCAATTTTAATTTTCACATGAAAATGTATTGAGTCATGCAGTTTTAAAAGAAAAGTACATGTCATCTGGCCATTATTAACCCTCTCTATAGGATATATATGCATATAGTCACTGAAAAAAGCCAAAGGTTGCTGGGACGTCATAAGTAGGCTCACATTTTAAACATACAACCCCCTAGAAATTCATCTGTAAGAGTTATCTCATGTAACTATAATTCGTGCCCTAAAATAACTATATTTGCATCCCCGCCATGCACAGTTTTTTCGTCAAACATTTTACTGCAAATATTACATTCATAATATCAATGATGTTATCAAAGATGTCATGAGTGCTGTAATTTGTGGGGTAATTATCAGTGCATGAAGAGGATGCGAGTTATAGTTACCTTAGGCACAAGTTATAGATACTTGAGACAACTGTGACCGGGCCCCCCTGCGAACCCCACAGATCCACCCAGCCTTCAGCAGTGTGTGGCGGGGTGGGCAGGAAGGCTTAACCTGTGGACAGGCCCTGCAGGCAACGCCCGGTAACCACCCAACCCTGTGCCATGCACGGCCTTCGGCAATGTACAGTGGGGGTTGGCAGCACAGCCTGCCCTGGGGTTGTTTGGTTATAAGAGGTTTGCTGTAACCAGAAGATTTTGCTGGGAAAAAGACTTCAACGTTCCATCACAAGGAATGTTTAACATTCAAAACACTAGTAAATAAATAGACACACCACCATGAAACAGGAGGCTTTGAATACTTAACCTACTGAGTGTCAGTCCCAGAGCCTTACCAGTAGGCCACAAGTGACTTTCTCTGTCCAGTGCATCTAAATTGAGCTATAACATTTGAACCAAACATCTTGCTGGTGTGACACTTTGAAGTCATTGTATATAGAGACCACTGCAATACCAATCTCTCTCGCGCTTTCTTCCATCTGATTATGGGATGAAAGAGAGAGAGATTGAGAGAGAGAGAGTTTTTCTAGACTTTGACGAATGGTATTCTGAGAATGAGATATTTGTGGGCAAATTGATAAGGAAAATGTATTTGCCAAGTAAAAAGAGTGTGATCGTGTTTTTGTATATATGGTCAATATTTGAAAGTGAAATGTAATTGAAACTGGAATGTGACTAATGACACACCTGGACTAGAACCTTCAACCTTCAGTGTGAGGGCTAAAGTGGTTAACCACCAGGCCACAGGTGACATTTTCCTTTGCAGCTTCTAGATATAGATAGAAGATTCAACCCAAAGATTTTGATGGCAAAAAAACGTAAATGTTCCATCACTAGTAATGTTAACAGTCAAAACACTGGTAAATAAACAGACACACTGCCATGAAACATCAGGATTTGAACCTTCACCCTACTGATTGACAGTCCAAGACCTTTACCAGTAGGCCACAAGTGACTCTGCTGTACTGTACATCAAAACATACTTATAACATTTGAAACAAACATCTTGCTTGTGTGCCGGTTTGAAGTCATTCTATGGAGAGACTATTGTTATTTCAATGATCTCTCCATAGAAATACCTCAAAGCGGCAGACAAGCAAGATGCTTGCTGCCAGGAGAGGACCGCAGGGGGAGCCTGAAGGCCCCCGAGGTCCTAGCCAGCTCCTGTCTCCTGTGGGAGCCAGCATTGTTCCTGCAAACAGGGAGCTACTTTAAATAGCAATGTTTTTATCTGTTTCCCTACACACATATTTGCGTGCAGAGAAACAGATTAAAACTCCGCTTTCTGCAAGCGGGAGCCATATTAATTTATTTCAGCCCCTGGAGGCGGCGGTCCCCAGGAGCTGCGGGGGCCCACACGCCCCTCTCCCCATAAATTGTGTGAATTGTACCGGGGAGGTGGCAGTCCCCAGGGCGCGGCGTAGTTCGGCCTCCCATATATTACACTGATTGCCCCGGGGAGGTGGTGGTCCCTGGGGCTGTGGGGAGGGGGGTGAGCGGGCCTCCCTGCATTCATGTAAGAAGTTTTGCCCTGAGGTGGTGGTGGTCCCTGGGGCATGGGTGGACCCCGGGGCCCGCACGCATACCTCATTTTCAGTGCCCCTTGGGAAGTGGTGGTTCCTTGGGCTACACACTCCATAAACATAACAAGCAGTACCATGGGGAGGTCCCCTGGGGTTATAAGCCCTAGGAGGGGAGGCCAGTGTGCCCCCTGCTATTTTTTGCTATACCCTTGGGACCTGGCCTCGCTGGAGGCAAAGTAAAAAGCAAGCGTGTGAGACCACGCTTGCTTTTTTATCTTTTAAAATTCACATATTTGCTGCAACCTACCCCATGATTTAAAAAAATACTTTTATGTCTTAGGGAGGGATACCTGGGGGGACTGCACCAAGGCTGTGGGGTGTAGGGTAACAGTACCCTGCCCCCTTTTCTCTTTTTAACGTTTGTTTTTGAGGCTCGGCTGAAGTTTCTTGGTTGAAGTGTTGGCAGTCAATCAGATCTCTGCACAAGAGCTGGAGTATTCACAAAGCATTGGCGCTTCCAGATATACAAATTAGGTTTTCTTTTAATATTTAAAAAACTACTGAATTAATTTTCACTAAAAAACAAAAAGCACTATTTCTGGACCAAGAGCTACCTTTCTGCCAAATTTAGTGGAATTCTGTCAACCAGTTCGGGCTGTAGTTGTGTCTAAAATTCCTATGGGAATTAAAATGTGAAATGCCCTTTTTTTTACCCCCCCCCACTTGCTGGATCACCCCAAAACTTCTCTGGCACACTATGTTTGGAAACGTTTGTGAACTGTGCCAAATATATAGGTAAGTCAAAAATGCTTTTTCAACTGTAACTAGGTCCTAACTATAACTACCTACTAGCAACCTTCAGTAGGAAATATATATATAATAATATATAGTATTTGGAAAGTGCTCTGGGGTCCCCGCATGTGGAAGGAACTATTCAGTGCTCATGACTATTGATGAGGATCCCCTGGAAGAGAAGTAATAGTATTCTGCACATTTCTTAGGGATTCAGTTAAATACTTTTTTAACACTACAATACTCGTAGAGGCATAGATAATAGACATTGTCACAGTTGTATACACCCCTTATTTCTGTGAACTTTTGAAAATGTAAGTGCGCATACGCTTCAGTGTTGTGTAAAGCTGCTGTACCCATTTATATCTTCAAATTGAATTTATGGGTTATGATTTATTAATTGTATTTCCCTGTTTGTGTTAGTAACTGTGTGTTTTAAATATGAGTTTTAGAATTCTGGGTAGTGTACTTTTTTCATGAGTGTGTCTGTTATGCTGTTCTGTTGTGTTTTTATGTATACTTCTGTTTTTTGTATGTGAGTTGTCAGAGATTTGCAAATCGGTATCTAAAAGTACACCTCATCTCTGAATATGCCTATGTGAGTATGCAAGTGTCTTTCAGTGGTGTAGCATCAATAATCTTCCTGAGTATGCCTTTGAGTATGATTGATGAGTGAGTGATGGGGTGCAATTGCGTATCTGTGCAAGTGTCCCTTTATGCTTCTCTATGCTTATGTCAGTCTCTACCTGAGTTAGCTGTGCTCGACAAAGTAGTTATGCAACAGGCAAGCCAGTATTGATGCTGACATCAGGTACTGAGAAGCAACAGAAGAGTGGACCAGTTTTTTGTCATGTCACAGTCACTGGTGGAAAGACAACATATGGCTAGGGAATTCCATACCTTTGCCCAGTTAACTTGTGTTTTAGGTACAACTAATTGAATCCATGTAGCACTTCAGCCACCACATCACAAGGTGCGCCTTTCTAGCAACTGACACCACTGGCACACCATCAACGTGCAAGCTCTTGATGATGCCAGGGATTGCTTCACTGATGTTTTTTTTTTGCCCTACCTGGAAGCACAGACAACAGCTATATATTCCATCAGTCACCTCTTGCATGTCATTTGGTATCTAGGAATTTTGTTGACATGCAAGTAATACCATCCCACACTAGTGGTGCATTTGCGGGGATGGCTTCTCAAACATACTCAATCATTACTCACTACAACAGAACTGATAAACATATTTTACAGCCAATACATGTATGAATAAATGATGCAGTACATTTACTATACAAGCACATTTTTTTTTAAATACACATATTTGTTACAGGTGATGCTGGGTGTGTTCTCTCTTTCCATCTCCTAAATTTCCTCACACCCTTCAGAAATGCAAACACATTACCTTCATAGGAGGTACAATAGGTAACACATGCACGCGTGAGCCATCACTTAACACATATTTTGTATCCTTAAATTGCAATTCGATGTCTTGTCTGCACAGTGGACTCCCTAGAAGTTGTGACCAAGTCAAAGCTGCCTGTTGCACAACATTTCATGCAACAGGCTAGATGTTACCCACGATCCGCAGACACATGGACACCTGGTGCACAGGACAGAGGTCAGGGAATGCAGGTGCTGGGTCACTTAATCAATTCGTCTTTCACTTGAATTACTGGTTTAATTGCTGCACAACATCATTATCAACCTCCACTCTAGTGCAACTTTGCTAATCTGAACCCTTAACATGGCTGTAGGACTGGAAGAAAGGGCCCTCAGCTACACTGAAGAAGAATTAAATACCATTTGTAATGTGGTCCTCAAAGTTACCCTTAGCTTTAAGAAGCCCCCGAGACCCAACTGAGCACAGAATAGGCCCTATATTGAAGAGACATCAGTACACGCTGCATTACAGTGGGTGGCCGCACCCATCCAGGGAAGGAGTGCCGCAAGCATTGGAAGAACACTCGGACCTAGGTCAACCTGACGGTCCAAGATATGCTTTGTATGTCTTCCTAGCCCCTTGTGCACCACTCCAGCATGACACCAATGCATAGGATGGCCCTGAAAACCATCTGGCAAAAATGTCACACTCAGCTGGAAGCTTTTGAGCAGCACAGAAGCAGTAAGTGTAAAATGTATATTAACATAAGAGAAAATGTGTTTTAAAACAGTGTTGGTTTGTTTTTGGAATGGATTAAATTATTGTTTATTTAGATTTTTTATAAGTGCATGTAAATGGATAATACATATAGCTAAAACTAAGCCTCTTAAGTTGGCACAGTGAAAATGTTTTGTGAGCTACTGTTAGACCTCGGATCTTTTGGTGTGGTTGCCCCTGTCTTTCTGCTTTCTGACTTCCTGTTTTGATTGTGTGCTGAACTTTGTTTTTGCTGACTTTTGGACTTTGTGCACTTTTTCACAGCTGACCAGTGGTAATGTGCCCGTGCTCTGTCTAAAATGTGCTACATTGCGTCTCTCCTTGATTGGTATATTGGATTTACTGGTAAGTTCCAAGTAAAATACACTATGTGTGCCCATGACCCATAAATAAAATGCTATTAGTGGGGCTGCACTACTGATTGTGCCACCCACTACTGTAGCCTTTCAAACATGTTTCAGGCCTGCCATTGCAGAGCCTGTGTGTGCAATTTTAATTTGTCATTTTGTTCTGGAAAGTGTACTCACTTGCCAGGCCCAAACCTGCCTTTTTATTACATGTAAGTCACCCCTAAGGTAGGCCCTAGTCAGCCCCAAGGGCAGGGAGTAGTGTATATAACAAGTTGGACATGTACTTTTAAGTTTAACATGTCCAGGTAGGGAAAAACTCTTAAACTCGTTTTCACTATTGCAAGGACTATCTCTCTCATAGGCTAACATTGGGGCTATCTTAAAACATCTTTTAAGTGTAATTTCAAATTGGGAAAAGATGGAACTGAGAATATTGGGGTCCCCGGACTCACAATTTAAAAACACAACTTTTAAATTGCTGGTCGGAAAATGACACTTTCAGAAGTTAGCATTTTATTACTTTAACCATTCTGTTCTTTAGGCCGTCTCTGAATACACATTTGGGTTTAGGTGACAGCTACACTTGTGCATTCTCTCTAGACAGCCACAACACGGGAAGGGCTGGGTGTGACAGGGGATACATCTGCATTCATCTGCATACTGAGAGTCATCCTGGGAAGGAAGAGATAAAGGTAGTTCACAATTACATATAAATAGGTTGTGTCCTGCCTTCACACAAAGGGTTGATTTACCCCTACTGATAGTCTAGAGCCAGGACTGGGTTGAAAGTATCCTTGTGCACTTCAGAGAGTTCCTTTGAAGTCATCCCAACACCAAAGGCCTTTTTGGGTATAAGTACTGGACCTCTGACACGATATACTCAGAACACTTCTGGACTGAGGACATTCTGCCAGGAAGAAGGACTGCTGTGCTGCCAGGAGCAACTGCCACTTTGCTGTTTGTTTTGCTCTGTTGGCCTTCTGCCTGCTGCTTCTTAACGGAGAGTAAGAGGACTGGACTGAACTTTCTACATCCTGAAATCTAAAGATTCTCCAAGGGCCTGACTGAGCTTGCCTCCTGTTTCTGAAGTCTCAGGTACATCATCAAAGACTTCACCTGCATCTTACTACCAATACCTGGACTCCTCTGCTGTGCGTCCTGCTCCGCCAAGTGGTACCAAATCCAGTTCTGGGTCCAGTGGTGCTGCAACTCATGAAACAGACTCATGAACACAAGTGCGTCAATTAGAACGCATGCATTAAACCCAGCGCCTCAATTGGAACCAGCACATCCAGCTGTAGAAACAAAGCCTCACCGCTGCCTGCACCAAAGCCGCAGACACTGCACAACTGGTACACATCGCTTCTGGATATCAATGCATCAACAACGTTACCCGAACAGGAAACAAATCATCAACAGCAATAGCTATGCATCCCTTCTTTTGGATCAACTCATCATCCCCGTGCATTGACGAAACTAAGGTACTGTCAGCAGGTATGCTTGACTTCTCAATCCAGCCTGTGCTCCATCACGGTCAGACTGAACTTTTAGATTTGCTCTGGTCTAGGGCGACCAGATAGCCTGGGTTGGAGCTATGAGGTTCTAAGCACTGCAGTTTCATTCAATCTTTAAAAATTCATAACTTTACTTGTGCAGTTTGAATATTTGTCATTTTGGCCTTGTTTTACTCAGATAAATACTGGCTATTGTTGTAAACTGGTGAGGAGTGCTTTGTGGTGTTTTCACTGTGTTACTCTGTGTGTGTGTGCACAAATACTTTACACATTGCCTCTTTAGTTTAGCCTGACTTCTGTGTGCCAAGCTACCAGAGGGTAAGCACAGGTAAACTTTTAGTGTGTATCTTACTTACCCTAACTAGAATTGTCATGCCTACTTGGACAGGGTGCAAACCTCTGCCAACTACAGGCCCAACAGCTACATACTTGCTGTACATATTACATTTCTGACAACATTCTGTAACAGAACCTATATAAAATTTTCTCTGATAGGTACTTCTAACTCCAGAGTCTTCACCTTTAGAATATTCCAGACTGAATATGGGAGCTGGGTGGCATTGTGTGGCTCTGCACGAAGCTCGTTCCACTCTGGAAGTGATGGAGCGGAGCTGAATATAGGTGTAATCCGTGTGAACTAATGTGATTTTTTTAGATCGAGCGCTTTGACCTGTAGTAAGCATTGTGGGCTTTTAACCACGCCCACCGCAGGCCCATCACTTTCACTCATTTGTGGGCTTACCTTTCAAAACTCCTTTCTTATCACAGGTAAATGCTTTGCCTTTGTCCCTCCTTGAGACGGTTTTGTTACCGCATTGCAGACTGCCCCTTTTACATGTATAATTGCACGATTGCCGATACGTTTGACTGCGAGCTAAATACTTGTTCTTTTTGTGTCTCTCTTTTGAGCTCATGGCAGACGTGGAGCTTTGAATCAGCTCAGTTATGTCAACTGTTACTTTTCATTTGTATTCATTTAAGTGGCAAGAAAAGCCCAGTTAGGAATTTACAATGCTAATAGCTCTAACTCAAGCAAATGCGAGACCTACTGCATTGCAAATGTTTGTTCATTTCATTATCTTCAAATGCGGATCCAGAGCTCAGTTGACTAATCCTTAGAAAATTCTCTTTTCAGGTGTGCAAGGAAATAATATCTCCACCAAAGACTACAGAGTTCAAACTGTGCTGCTACAGTCCAAAACAGATGGTGACAAACTCGTGATTGCGCTCAGGACTTAAACAATGTGCCCTCATGCATCCAAAGGTGATCTGGGACCATGAAGCAAAGCTGTATGTTGATGAACTCTGAAAGAAGTTGTGGACCTCGCACAAGTTCCGTTCCTGCTCCAAGTCAAGGGTGAGGACTCGTTACTGCTATCGAGGCCACCCCTGCAACAGGTCTTCCTCATGGTTGGAGTTGTCCAGTAAATTAAAGTCAAAATAGAAGAAGAATCATTAAAAATGGAGGCGGGGCTCAACCCCATGCTGCCACTCTGTGTCTAAAGAGAAGCTAGGGGGGGGTGGATTTCTGGTCATTGTATGCCATCCTCTCGCAACATCATAAGCCTCCGCCCTACTACAACTTTGCTAATCTAAACCTCTAACATGGCTGTGGGACCAGAACCGGCCCTAAGCTTCATTGAAGAGGAATTAAAATAATTTGTGATGTGGTCCCCAAAGTTACCCTCAGCTTTTAAGAGGGTCTCAAGTCCTAGCTGAGCACAGAAGCACAGGCCCAATTTTGAAGAGACATCAGCACACACTGCAGTACAGTGGGTGTCCATACAGTCCAAGGGGAGGAGTGCCACAAATGGCAGGAGAACTTTTGGAGCTTGGTCAGAATAAAGGTCCAGGGCATCCTTAGCATGTCCTCCTACACATAAAAAAACTGAAGCAGGACTCAACTTCATCTCACCACTCTCTGTCTAAAGAGAAGCCGGGAGGGCCTCGAGGTACCAATCGATCATGCTCACGATCCCCACTCAATTAACAGATTCCATCCACACAGATGCGCCCCGAATTTCCCAAGACCAGTGGCGATGCTGCAACAGTTAGAGGCTTGTGACGAAGAAGGATATAGCCCTTTGTCCTACTTAGACCTTCAACCTCTGAATGCCTTCCTGTAAATGGAAACATTCAAAACATTCACTGTTAGAAATGGGGTCTTTGGTTGGCAGTCAGGTTGCCCCCTGTCCAAGCAAGGACCCTCACTCTAGTCAGGGTAAAAGAGAATCACCCTCAGCTAACACCCGCTCACCCCCTTGGTAGCTTGGCACAAGCAGAAGGCTTAACTTCAGAGTGCTAGGTGTAAAGTAATTTGTACCAACACACACAGTAACTTAATGAAAACACTACAAAATGACACAACGCAGGTTTATAAAATAGAAAATATTTAGCTAAACAAAACAAGACCGAAACAAGTTAGTACTAAAAATGCAAAAAGAGTCTTCATGTAATTTTAAACACAACGCTAACGCTGTTAGCGTGAAAATGTACTTTGGGTGCATCAAAAATTACCTCCCACGGGCAAGTGTGCGTCAAAAAGGGCTTACAATGCGTTGATATCACTCACAAGCGAGACTGTGGATCGTTTCTCCTTTGGTTGGGTCGGCGTGCGTTGTTTCTTCTCTCTGC